>NC_035442.2:64576869-65176869 GCF_002127325.2 Helianthus annuus
CCGAATCTTGAACCTTTTAACTATTTGAATGATTAGTTAGCCGGTTCAAGCCCCGTTTCTATTGATTTGAAGGCATTGAGTGTAAAAGAGTTGAAAGAAAGTTGGAATTCCTTCTTTCAATCCTTCACAACTTGTGGATGTTTAGATCTTTGATAGATCTTAACTTGTTTATGTGGAAATCGGTTAGATCTAAGCTAATCATAGTGGAATGAGGCCAAAACATGATGTTCTTCAAGAACACCATGATGACATCACCCAAGAACACTTAGATCTTGGTGATTTCACGGTTAGAATCCAAGTTTTGAAAGATAGAAAGGTGTAGAATCAAGTAATGATCAAAAACGTACAAGAATTAAAGTGAAAACTTACCGGGATTGAGAGAAATCTGAGAAAAGGTGAGGAAGATAGCTGGTTCGGTCAGAGCTTTCCAAAAATGGAAAGTATGACAATGACAGCCCTATTTATAGGCTCCAAAAGAGGAAAGTGGCAGCCGATCGGCCAGGAGCTCCGATCGAGTGGGCTGCTCGATCGGCTGGCAAGATGCTAGCCGATCGGCTGGCCTGTTCGATCAGGTTGCCTCCTGTTCGATCCGCGACACACTTTGAGTATTTTGCGACGATTTTTGACGTTTCGATTTCGTTGGACGATGATGCGAATACGATAGAGTTCCTAGTCAAATTACTTTCAGTCCCAACCACTATATCTAACATACAATCTCCTATAAGTCATGTTTCGATGTCGGTTTCGATTGAGTTCAAATGCTTTTCGAGTTTCGATTCGATTTTCGATTGATTTGCTTGAGTACCACACCAAACATAAAGTAAACATGCACAAGTAACACATAAGGCACACACACACGTATAACAATACCACCATTCGCATAATTCGAGTCTCGAGTTCGATGATTGTTAGATCGGTTTGATTACTGATTAGGTTAACTTTATCGCATTGTTACTTCCTACTATTCACAGTCGTAGATCGGTTCGCGTTAAAACACATTCGATTACTTCGATTCTTGCTGATTACAACACTTACTCCACATAATACAACTAAAACATAAAATCGACTATCTACAGTCAAAGAAAGTCAAAGTTGACTTGGACTTTGACTTTGACTTTGACATTCGAAAACACGGGGTGTTACAGCCTCCCCTTGTTTAGGGAATTTCGCCCCGAAATTAGGCTCGAAGGCTACACAACGCCGTGATTTACCAATTTGATGCTTCAGATCTATTTATTTAAACAACTGCGGGTACTTGGCCTTCATGTCGCTTTCGAGTTCCCAAGTGAAATCCGTGCCTCGTTTGCCTTCCCATCGGACCTTCACGATCGGGATGCGAGAGCGCCTGAGTTGCTTGGTTTGGCGATCCATGATTTCGACAGGCTTTTCCACGAAGTGCAGTGTTTCGTTGACCTGAAGATCGCCGAGCGGTACGATTAGATCATGATCAGCAAGGCATTTTCGGAGGTTAGAGACGTGGAAAGTCGGGTGGACGTTACTGAGTTCCTCCGGTAATTCGAGTCTGTAGGCGACTTTTCCGATTCTTTCCAGAATCCTAAAAGGTCCAACATATCGAGGCGGGAGTTTCCCTTTCTTGCCGAATCGGACTACACCCTTCCAAGGTGATACCTTTAGGAGTACGTAGTCACCAACTTCAAATTCAAGGGGCTTGCGTCTTTTATCGGCGTAACTTTTCTGTCTGTTCCGAGCTTTTACCAAGTTGTCTCGAATCTGGTGGATTTTGTCAGTCGTTTCTTGTAGAATCTCGGGACCGGTTAGTTGCGAGTGACCGATCTCGTGCCACACAATAGGCGATCGACATCTTCTACCATACAAAGCCTCGAAATGTGCCATTTAGATGCTGGCATGATAGCTGTTATTGTACGAGAATTCCACCAATGGCAAGTGTTTGTTCCAACTACCGCCAAAATCTATGACACACGCTCGGAGCATGTCTTCAAGAGTACGGATCATTCTTTCAGTTTGTCCGTCGGTTTGAGGATGGAATGCAGTACTTAGATTAAGCGACGTACCAAGGGCCGCTTGAAACGTTTCCCACAATCGCGAAGTGAACCGAGCGTCACGGTCTAAAATGATGTCACGAGGCGTACCATGATTACGAATGATCTCGTCAGTGTAGATTTGGGCTAGTCGTTCCACTTTGTAGTCTTCTCGTATTGGCAAAAAGTGGGTTGATTTCGTTAGACGATCAACTATAACCCAAATACTGTCGTGACCTGATGGCGTGGGCGGGAGTTTCGTTATGAAATCCATAGCTATACTCTCCCACTTCCATATAGGTATCGGCGGTTGTTCGAGTAAGCCAGAAGGTCTTTGATGTTCAGCCTTGACTCTTGCACAAGTTAAACAGCTTCCAACGTATAGAGCGATATCCCGTTTCATACCCGGCCACCAGTACTTATAACGCAGATCCTGGTACATCTTGTCTGCACCGGGATGAATAGAATACCGGTACTTGTGGGCTTCGTTCATGATAATCTTTCGCAAATCGGTCCGCTTAGGGATCCAAATTCGGTCCAGATAATAGAATATCCCATCTGATTTGCTTACTAACTGAGCTCCATCGTGATAGATTCTCTCTCTCTTCAATGTACGCTCGTTAAAGCAAGCATGTTGAGCTTCGTGGATAAGGGTTTCGAGATTATGCTGGGCTTGGATGTTTCGAGTACTGAGCACGTAACTCTTTCTACTGAGCGCGTCTGCAACCACATTCGCCTTGCCTGGGTGATAACGAATCTCACAGTCGTAATCATTGAGAAGTTCTACCCATCGGCGTTGACGCATATTAAGCTCTCTCTGATTAAAGATGTGTTGTAAACTCCTGTGATCGGTGTAGATCGTACACTTAGTGCCATACAGGTAGTGTCGCCAAATCTTCAATGCAAAGACAACCGCGCCTAGCTTGAGGTCATGGGTTGTATAGTTCTTCTCGTGGATCTTGAGCTGACGAGATGCGTAGGCTATAACCTTGTCTCGCTGCATGAGAACACAACCGAGACCAAGGTTAGAAGCATCACAGTAGACAATGAAGTTGTCGCTTCCATCGGGCAGCGTAAGAATCGGTGCGTTGCACAGCATATGCTTGAGGGTTTGAAAGGCGGTCTCTTGTGCGTTTCCCCACACAAAAGGCTTGTCCTTATGCGTAAGAGCAATAAGTGGCACAGCGATCTTGGAGAATCCTTCGATGAATCATCGATAATAGCCCGCTAGTCCGAGAAAAGAACGAACTTCAGACGGGTTCTTAGGCGTAATCCAGCTTTTGACAGCTTCAATCTTCGCAGGATCGACATGGATACCCCGACTATTCACTATGTGACCCAGAAATTGAACCTCTTCTAACCAGAATTCGCACTTGGAGAACTTGGCATAGAGTTGGTTCCCCTGAAGTAACTCGAGAACCAAACGTAGATGTTGCGCGTGTTCGGCTTTCGATTGGAATAGATCAAGACATCGTCGATGAACACGATGACGAAACGGTCAAGATAAGGCTTACACACGCGATTCATGAGGTCCATAAAAACCGCGGGTGCGTTGGTTAGACCAAAGGGCATGACAACAAATTCGTAATGGCCATAACGGGTTCGAAAAGCGGTTTTAGGAATGTCTTCCTCTTGAATCCGTAGCTGATGATATCCTGAACGTAGATCGATCTTAGAGAAGCATGCTGCACCTTGTAGCTGATCAAACAAATCGTCAATTCGGGGTAAGGGGTATCGGTTCTTAATGGTTAGCTTATTCAACTCCCGATAGTCGATGCACATCCGGAACGATCCATCCTTCTTTTTGACAAAAAGAACTGGCGCGCCCCAAGGAGAGGTGCTTGGGCGAATAAAGCCTTTTTTGAGTAATTCCTGGAGTTGGTTCGAGAGTTCCCTCATTTCGGATGGAGCGAGTCGATAAGGGGCTTTGGCTACGGGGTTAGCTCCAGGAATGAGGTCGATACGAAAGTCGATATCGCGACTTGGTGGTAGTCCGGGAAGATCGTCAGGGAACACCTGAGGAAATTCACGAACCACTGGAATATCTTTGACTTCAACTTTCTTTTTCTTTCCCTTCTCCGCTACTACAATGTTGGCCAAGAAGGCTCAGTATTCCTTGCGGAGATATTTGCTGGCTTGAATACACGACATAAGCTTGAGACCTTTCGACGTTGTTTCACCGTACACACACAGAAGATCACCATTTGCGAGCAAGAATCGAATCATCTTTTCGAAGCACACAACTTCAGCATGGTTCTCGCGAAGAAAGTCCATGCTTATTATTACATCAAAACTTCCGAGTTGCATCGGAATAAGGTCGATTGGGAAGATGTGATTGTTGAGTTCGAGAGTACAATCACAGAGTACTGAATTAACGGCAATAGTTCTTCCTGTAGCAACTTCGACTTCGAATGACGAGGATAGATAAGAGCGCTTACGACTAAGGAGCTTCTCGAATTCAAATGACACAAAGCAGTTATCGGCTCCAGTATCAAACAAACATGATGCATAAATACCATTAACAAGGAACGTACCATTAACCACGTTGTTATCCGCCTGAGCCTGGCGGGCATTGATGTTGAAGGTTCGGGCATGGGCTGCTTGCTGCTGTTGCTGAGGCTGTTGTTGCTGCTGCTGCGGTTGTTGCTGCTGGGGCTCTTGCTTAACCACCCTGTTCGGGCATCTGTTGGCAAAGTGGTTAGGGTCACCACATGCAAAGCAGACTCGAGCAGTGACTGCTGGTGCTTGAGCTGCTTGTTGACCTTGAGGGGCAGGGAGTAGAGCTTGGTTGACAGTAGCTTGAGCTGGGGCTTGACGAGGACCATAGCGACAGTTCGCAGTGAAATGACCGTACAGATTGCAGTGAGCGCAAAAACGACAAGCTAGACCCACTGGATGATGATACGAACATGTCGGGCAGAGTGGGTGAGGGCCTGTGTATGCACGCTTCGCTGGCGGTGCATTGATCACTGGGGCTGAGCGCTGGTGCTGCTGCTGTTGAGCTGGTACAGCTTGTAGAGGGGTAGCAGTTGTTGCGGCAGCACAGCTCTTGTTGCTGGAGTTGTTGTTGTTGTTCTTCTTCTTCCTTCTCGATGACTTGGAGGATTGAGCAGTTGAGTCGGTGGGTGTTGCAGTGGCTTGACGCAGAGACTTGGTTTGCTTATCCCAGAAACCAGACTTGACTTGCTTATCGTTGATCTCAGCGGCGAGTAGGTAGGTTTCCTCGATCGTTGCTGGCTTGGCGGCGTGAACAAAGTCGGCTACACAGTCGAGTAGGGCTCGGATATACTTCTTGATGGCTTGATCTGAGGTCTTGACTTGATCAGGACATATGATGCTAAGCTGCTTGAAGCAAGCAGTGAGAGCAGCGTTGTCTCTATCCTTCTGCTTGATTCCCCAGAACTCGTCCTCCAGCTTTTGGCGTTCATGAGGAGGGCAGAATTCTTTGATCATAATCGCTTTCAACTCCTTCCATGATAGCCCGTAAGCTGCATCATTTCCGCGCTTGTTTCGTTCGGCCGTCCACCAGTCTAGAGCACGGGACTGGAAGACACCTGTAGCATTGAGAGTGTGGAGATGTTTAGGACATCCGCTCTGGCGCAGAGTGACTTCGACTGAGTCGAACCAGTGAAACATGGCTGTTGGGCCATCTTCGCCAGTGAACTCTTTCGGTCCGCATGCTTTGAACTGCTTGAAGCTGAAAGCAGCCTTGCTTGAATCCTTAGGGATTTCAGCTCGGGATTCTTTTGACGACTTGCTAGCGTTTTCATACACCTCACTCACAGCTTTCGCCACAATTTTGGAGATGATAGCAACGAGACGTCTGTCCCTCTTTTCCTGGTGGGTAAGTGGGGCTCGGGGTCGGGATCCAGACGACGACATGGTCTGCATTAGACATCGTCACGAGTCTCAACACAACGAAATCGAATCTCACCTCGCACGTTGTCACACCCCGACCACGTAGGACAACAACCGTGGCGGAAACATCGGGGAGTGTTGTAACAGAAGCAATTGTTTCACAACCATGGATACAAAAAGTGTTTCATTTTATTGATAATATTAAGCATTGCATTGTCTTATCATAGAATAAACCAGTTTTATATTGTCTATCATAGTTATTATGTCACTAAGGCCTCGTCCGGATCCTATGTGACGCATGCATCCTAGCAGTCATTCAAGCATCAACACCTGAAACATATGTAAAAACTTAGTCAGCAAAGAAATGCTGGCGAGTACATAGGTTTTAAAGGAGTGTCGAATTCATGGCTAGTTTAAGTGTTGCAATACTTTAGTAAAAACCTTGTTTTGAAAAGAGTAAAATGTTGCAACTTAATTAACCAACTTGATTCAAGTGGGTTATAGTTTATAAAACCTCGTAGCCATGATTCTTAACCCAAAAACATTTGCTTTTGAAAATCAACTTGTAAAACATATCGTAAAAACTCGTATAATTTATATCTCTTAGAAAAACATCGTTGTGTGATATTGTTCAAAATCGTTTCCTCGGTGAGCTAAATAACGACACGCAATGTAATATGATAGAAGCACTTATATACATAAGATGTACCAGCAGCGCATCTATCATGATACTATCATACTACACCCGTCCCATTAGCTAATCATTGCCCAAAACCAATCGTTTACTCGTTTCACCTCGTGTATCTCGTTTCAAATTGTTTAACTTGTCTCAAAATCGTATTTGTTTTAGTAGTGAAACTACTTTTGGTCGTCTCGTTAACAACATTCAAACCTGTGTGACTCGTTTATTGTTCAACTCGTTTCGTATTAACAAACCACCAAAGGGTAAGTTAACAATCATCAGATTCAGTCGTTACCCACAACCCCCACACATAACCATGGGTGCAGTGCAATAACGGGATTTGTCAGATCCTATGGTACCATAACCTAATACTGGTCGGCTTGATCAATGCTAATGAATGTCATTCGTTATGTAATTACAACCAACAAGTCGTGTACACCTTATCGAAATCGTTATTAGTTTTGCATAAACCACCTTAATCGTTTTTGAAATCATCGTTTAAACTTTGAAATTCGTTTGGTACATATGAATCACCCCAAAACAATTGAAAATAGTAAAATAGGGGAACTATGTACTCACCTTGGGTGCGTTTTTAAAAGTTAACACAATCCCTCAAATTGTTTATGCGTCCTAAATAAAGTAAGGATGATTTTTAATAATCAAAGTTCACATAAATACCGAAGTTTCTCCGATACTTAGGATTTCCACATAACTTTGAGTTTTCTCGAAAAGTTATTATTTTTGATTATTTTGGTGTATTTGTATATATACATATACTCAAGCGTAACACGCATAATCTTGTCAATGCTAACACATCATCATACCCATATTGTAAAACACATAGCACATTGTGACACATCAAATTTACTTATGAACAACCCATTCTAGTTATGTTGAAAAACACTTATTTTAGCGATTCGGTGACATTTTTGGGCGTCGGAAGTCACGTATGACTAACCAATCACCAAGTAAACTTAATATAAGTTAAAATACTTATTTTTATACCAAAAATATCAGTTTGGTTACTGATCTAAAACAGTTTAATAAAAATCCTCCGAAAAGGCGATTTTTTACCGTTTTACCGCATAGTTTTGCATCAAACGTTACCCGAACCATCCCAAATCGAAACGACTTGAAATTTTGACACAACCCATGTTATTTACTGAATAAAATAATGGTTATACTCACAATAGTGCAGGTCTTAAATAGAGCATATAAATCATGCAAATTTCACCTATTTCACCACTTTTTAAGCTATATGTACAACATGCAAAGCTATCAACCTTATGTCAAAGTTTTATGCCATTATATTACACCAAATAATGTCATTTTTAGTGTTTATAATCTGTTCAAAATCACTTTTGTCATACAACCATTTTTTATCACTTCTTGAGCTTTTAAATCAACACATTCCTTCATGTACAAGTGTCTAAAGCACACTATCATATCATCATCTTTTCATATGAGTTTAGATGCATCAAACATGTGATTTATTCATGTTTACTTGCTGATTTAATTGATCATTTATCATATCTTGCACAAATCATCAAATACTTGCATTTAGACTATTTTTCTAGAACATGCAATAACATAAACATGTACTTAACAAAAAAAATCAAACTTCAAGACTCATCCACACATATATATATACGGTTATACATACATATACATCACCACCATTTTTTTTTATATCAAGACCCATTTCATTTTAGGCTTCAAGTTTAGTGAAAATCCCAAGATTCATGAGAAACTTCAAATCATCAAGAATCATCCAAGAATCTAAAGTATGATTTAAACAAAAATGTTATACCTTCAAGATTCAAGTAAGTTGTTGGATGAGGTTGTGATGATAGTAAGCTTGTAATCACTTGAATGAATCTAGGAACACCCTTGGATCTTCACAACTACTTGAAATATGCTTGAAATGGAGTTGGAAATGGATGAATGAAGCTTGAATAAATGAAGATGGATAGAGAGAGAGGGTGGTGGACGGTTGGGAGGGAGAGAGAGTGAGGGAGTTTGAGTGATCTTGTTGGTTGGAAATCTTAGGAAAATATATAGAAGATTTGAAGGTGGATTTGGAAGTAGTAGGCAATTTACAAGTGTCCAACAAGATCAAGTAAAATATTTTTGTAGATCTTGCAATATTTTGGTGGGGCCACCATAATAATTTGACCGAAAATTTGTATATGGGGGGGGGTTAAATGTAATTTTGATGATAAATAGGATAGAAGTAGGTGTTTAATCGGGTACCGGGTATTTTATCTAGCGTTTAAACCCCGGTTTATGGCGTTCTAGATTATTTTTAATATTCTAAAAAAAATAATCTTGCCAAAATATTACTGAAATAAATTTCAGTTGCCACGACTGGCTGCGTTGCCCGCGTTTCGCAGTAAAAGCACTGTGTTGCGCAGAAACGCACGGTACGCGCTTAAACTTGAAAAATAACGTTTTTAGGCGTTTCGATTTATTTTTCAACATGGACCTGATTAAAAATAAATTTTTAATCATATCAGAATATTCTTTTTTTTTTTTGGATTTAGATATTATTCG
Source organism: Helianthus annuus (assembly GCF_002127325.2). Classification (NCBI taxonomy): domain Eukaryota; kingdom Viridiplantae; phylum Streptophyta; class Magnoliopsida; order Asterales; family Asteraceae; genus Helianthus; species Helianthus annuus. Next base: position 64,585,963 of record NC_035442.2, read on the forward strand.
GGCGGTCACCAACGTTCGCTTCGCAGTTTTGTCGTAAATAGTTCTTTAGTTCATATAAACATGTTTTCGCCATACCAAATCCTTCGAAACTTATTTCTAAGTTCTAAAAGGGATATTTAGGGTATGTTTAGCTTACGTCACAGTTCCGGAGTGTGTATGTTGCGTTAAACTGATTGCGTTTAAGCACCAGTTTGCGTATAACCTTCCAGAAGGTGATCTAAAGCTTGAAATCGGAATCGAATCAAATTGTAAAATTGTCAAACACAAATACACATACATTAACACTAAAACACATAATAACACCAAAGCATATTGTTTTATTGATTAACGGACATTGATTTACATCATACGATGATTACAGATCACAGTTGTCACGGTCTCCCCTACTTTAGGAAATTTCGTCCCGAAATTTTAACTAGAGGAAGCTTGTGAAAACAAATACGGATATTTCTCCTCCAACTGGTCCTTATGTTCCCAAGTAAACTCGGGGCCACGTTTGGATTCCCAGCGAACCTTGACCAAATGAATCCGTTTGCCTTTCAACTGTTTGTATGAACGGTCCACTATCTCCACAGGTTTCTCGATAAAGTGCATCGTTTCATCGATTTGAATCTCGTCGAGAGGGACGTGAAGATCAGCGTCAGCTAAACACTTTCGCAGATTGGACACGTGAAAAGTCGGATGAATATTTCCAAGTTCTGGAGGTAGCTCTAGTCGATAGGCAACTTTCCCAACTCTTTCCACAATCTTAAATGGTCCAACATATCGTGGTGCAAGTTTTCCTTTCCTTCCAAATCTTACCACTCCCTTCCAAGGTGACACCTTGAGTAGGACACGGTCTCCGACTTGAAATTCTACAGGCTTGCGTTTCGAATCCGCATAACTCTTTTGACGGCTTCTAGCTGTCACAAGATTATCGCGAATTTTCTTGATTTTGTCTGTTGCTTCCAGAATGATCTCAGGTCCAGTAAGCTGAGCTTCACCGGTCTCATCCCAACAGACAGGTGAACGACATTTTCGACCGTAGAGAGCTTCGAATGGTGCCATCTTAATGCTAGCATGATAACTATTATTGTATGAGAACTCGATCAATGGTAAATGAGAATCCCAATTACCACCAAAGTCTATCACGCATGCTCTAAGCATATCCTCCAAAGTTTGAATCGTCCTCTCAGATTGACCATCTGTTTGGGGATGATAGGCAGTGCTTAGGTTCAGTTGGGTTCCCAAAGCAGATTGCATGGCCTTCCAAAAATGAGATGAAAATCGAGCATCACGATCCGAAATGATATCCAAAGGAACACCATGTCGTGATACAATCACGTCTACATAGATCTTGGCAAGCTTCTCAGCAGATAAATCCTCACGGATTGGTAAGAAGTGAGCTGATTTCGTTAATCGATCGATAACAACCCAGATAGCATCATGACCTTTAGAAGTACGCGGTAGCTTAGTGATGAGATCCATCGCAATGCTTTCCCACTTCCAAACCGGTATCTCTGGTTGTACGAGCAAACCAGAAGGTCGTTGATGTTCAGCCTTAACTTTAAGACAAGTTAGGCATTTCGATACGTACAAGGCGACATCTTTCTTCATACCAGGCCACCAGAACTTAGTACGAAGATCTTTGTACATCTTATCAGCACCAGGATGGATAGAATATCGGGACTTGTGAGATTCGTCCATCACTAGGGTGCGGAGATCGTCTTGTTTCGGGACCCACAAACGATCCTTGAAATAAAGCAAACCATCGCTTTTTGCTTCGAGTTTAAGCTCAAGTTGATGTGGTAATTCCAAACCCATCAAATTCTGTGAAACACAAAATTGCTGAGCTTGAAGAACACGAGATTGAAGATCTGATAGAGTTTGAACGGAATGAAGCTTGACTCGCTCTTTTCGACTAAGCGCATCGGCCACGACATTCGCCTTACCAGGATGGTAGCGAATTTCGCAATCGTAGTCGTTCAAGAGTTCCACCCAACGTCGTTGCCTCATGTTCAGCTCTTTCTGATTAAGAATATACTGGAGGCTTTTGTGGTCTGTGAAAACCACACACTTCGTGCCATAAAGATAATGTCTCCAGATTTTAAGCGCGAAAACCACAGCTCCTAACTCGAGATCATGAGTCGTGTAGTTCTTCTCGTGGATTTTCAGCTGTCGAGATGCATATGCGATAACTTTACCTCGTTGCATGAGGACGCAACCAAGGCCTAAGTTGGATGCATCGCAATAGACAACGAAATCATCGTTTCCCTCGGGCAGAGATAGAACAGGAGCATTACATAACTTCTGCTTCAGTGTTTGGAACGCTTCTTCTTGCTTGGGTCCCCACTCAAAAGGCTTATTCTTCTGAGTCAAAGCAGTGAGTGGAACCGCAATCTTCGAGAAATTAGAAATGAATCGACGATAATAACCGGCAAGACCAAGAAAAGATCGAATCTCTGTCGGCGTTGTCGGGGTATTCCACTCCTTAATAGCAGCAATCTTGGATGGATCCACATGAATACCCTGCTCGTTGACTATATGACCAAGAAACTGAACTTCTTTAAGCCAGAATTCACACTTGGAGAATTTAGCGAAAAGTTGTTCCTTCTTAAGGAGTTCCAACGTTAAGCGAAGGTGTTGCTCGTGATCGGCTCGAGTCTTTGAATAAATGAGGATATCGTCGATGAACACAATAATGAACTTATCTAAATAAGGTTTACAGACCCTATTCATTAAGTCCATAAAGATAGCTGGAGCATTTGTCAAGCCAAAAGGCATGACTGTGAACTCGTAATGTCCATATCTCGTGCGGAAAGCAGTTTTGGGAATATCTTCTTCGAGAATACGAAGTTGATGATACCCAGAACGCAGATCGATCTTAGAAAAACATGAAGCACCTTGCAGCTGGTCAAAGAGATCATCAATTCGAGGTAGGGGATATCGATTCTTGATGGTAAGCTTATTAAGCTCACGATAATCGATACACATTCGAAAAGACCCATCTTTCTTTTTCACGAAGAGGACAGGAGCTCCCCAAGGTGAATAACTCGGACGGATGAATCCTTTATCAGATAACTCTTGAAGCTGTTTTGATAACTCTTGCATCTCTGACGGTGCAAGACGATAGGGTGCTTTCGCAATTGGGCTGGCATTAGGTACAAGGTCGATATGAAACTCAACTTGACGAACTGGAGGCAAACCAGGCAGTTCATCGGGAAACACCTCTGGATAATCCCGAACAATCGGAATATCCTGGATATTCTTACTTTTGCTTCTCTCCTCGGTGACATGTGCTAGAAAAGCAACATATCCCTTTCTTAAATATCCTTGGGCCTTTGTACACGACATAAGCTTCAAACCGCCAGATGGCTTCTCTCCACGAACTTCCAAAACATCGCCAGACGGAAGAGGAATACGAACAATCTTATCGAAACAAACCACCTCAGCATGATGTTTGGTTAGCCAATCCATCCCCACGATAATATCGAAACTCCCAAGTTGCATCGGCGTGAGGTCGATGGGAAAAAGATGGTTATCAAGGTTTAATTGACAATCACGAATAACATAATCGAGCACAAGGGGTTTACCAGTAGCAACTTCGACAGATAAGGGTTTCCTTAATTTAGTTCTAGGTATCGCAAGCAAAGGTTCAAAAGATAACGAAACAAAACTTCGATCGGCGCCAGAATCAAAAAGAATAGATGCAGGTTGATTATTAACAAGAAACGTACCGTTGACAACCTCGTTGTCGGCCCTCGCTTCGTTTGCATTCAAATTGTATGCTCGCCCTCGAGCAGGATTCACATTGGCGTTCGCATTCGGATTTGCATTAGCATTTGCCAGCCTCGGACAGTTGTTGCGGAAGTGGCCAAACTCTCCACAATTAAAACATGAACCTAGTGGGAATCTAGCAGCATTCCCTTGTGCCGGAGCTTGAACCTGGGCAACTTGATTTTGCCCTGAACGACAAACATTGGCCAAATGCCCAAATCTACCACACGTCGTGCATTGCTTACATGCTTGTTGTGCAACATGATGACCGTTGCAGCGAGCACAATGTGGTGCGGTACCAGCATATGCTTTCTTTGCAGGAGGTTGAGTCGGTGGGTTCTGAGGGTTCTGAGCAGTCTGTGCTGTAACAGCAAAGTTATGTGCACCCTTTCGCTTCCTTGATTTCTTCGACGACTCACCTTCTTTACCTTTACCCTTCTTCTTGTCTTTCGCAGAATCAGATGATTTCTTCTTGTCTCCCTTGCGGGTGAGTTTACCCTTTCTGACTTGGGATTCAGTCAAGGTAGCAGATAACTCGATCGCTTGACGAAGGGTAGTGGGATTCACAGCGGTCACAATATCCAGCATAGAATCGGGTAGACCATCGATATATCTTTCTATCGCTTTGTCTGGTGGGGTAACCATGGTGGGACACAATAGACTGAGTTCCTCAAAGCGATCCGTGTACGCACGATGTTCAGCCCCATCTTGTTTTAGATCGTCAAACTCTCGCTCCAAGGCTCGAATCTCGTGACGGGGACAGAACTCTCTCATCATGAGAGCCCGAAGCTCATTCCATGTTTGTGCCAATGCCACTTCGGCACCCCTATCGCGCATAATACCATTCCACCAGGTAAGCGCTCGCTTCTCAAACACGCTTGAAGCAAATTCAACCTTACGTGCATCCGGACACTGCACATGCCTGAATGTGTTCTCAATACTCTCGAACCACTGTAGGAGCGCAGTTGCTCCTTGCGACCCAGAAAACTTTAGAGGTTTAGCGGAATTGAAGTTCTTGAAATTACACTGCGCATTGTTGTTGTTATTATTGTTATTGTTGTATATTTCGTGAACTTGAGTCACAACACCGGGAAGCACAGCAGCTACTTGCTGAGAGACCAGGGCTGCGATTTCTTCAATGGTGAAAGACTGTGCTTCACGTCGTGGAGGCATTGTCTAACAAGGAAATATGAGAAACGGGTAAGGTTGATAATTTAGAAAAAAGCGAAAGATGTATCAACAAAACACAAGGAATGCGATCATTTGTTCGTTACCTCGAACGAACAAACGACACGCAGTGACTAATCAAAGTAAATGAATCAAAATAATGCATCACGAAGACATGCTCGCCTATAAGTGAACACTCACCCGAGAGTTCCCAGGTAAGAGTGACTGGTCCGATTATGTGGATTTGTACGAACACTCTAGCCTTAGACAGAAAACTCAGGGTACAGGCATTCACTCTTCCAGTTTGCACGTGTTCACATTATTTTAACCCAAACTTTGACGAGATTTTGAAAATTCAAAAGGCACTAAGCCAAATATGAATCAAATTGGAAGGGTTCAAAACCATAAAACAAAGGGTTCAAAACCTAGTAATCAATCATCCTAGAACGGATGATTAATTTTTGAAGCAGATTCGGATTTGTGTTCTCGTTGTGGTTATCACCTAAGGATAGGTGATGGTATTGTTTTAAAATCTAAACACAAGTAAACTTGTGTTAGGGTCCTAAAGTTATAGTCTAGGTCAAGCATTACTAATAACCTAATTCCCTATAACCATTGGCTCTGATACCAACTTTCTTCTGTCACACCCCGACCACGTAGGACAACAACCGTGGCGGAAACATCGGGGAGTGTTGTAACAGAAGCAATTGTTTCACAACCATGGATACAAAAAGTGTTTCATTTTATTGATAATATTAAGCATTGCATTGTCTTATCATAGAATAAACCAGTTTTATATTGTCTATCATAGTTATTATGTCACTAAGGCCTCGTCCGGATCCTATGTGACGCATGCATCCTAGCAGTCATTCAAGCATCAACACCTGAAACATATGTAAAAACTTAGTCAGCAAAGAAATGCTGGCGAGTACATAGGTTTTAAAGGAGTGTCGAATTCATGGCTAGTTTAAGTGTTGCAATACTTTAGTAAAAACCTTGTTTTGAAAAGAGTAAAATGTTGCAACTTAATTAACCAACTTGATTCAAGTGGGTTATAGTTTATAAAACCTCGTAGCCATGATTCTTAACCCAAAAACATTTGCTTTTGAAAATCAACTTGTAAAACATATCGTAAAAACTCGTATAATTTATATCTCTTAGAAAAACATCGTTGTGTGATATTGTTCAAAATCGTTTCCTCGGTGAGCTAAATAACGACACGCAATGTAATATGATAGAAGCACTTATATACATAAGATGTACCAGCAGCGCATCTATCATGATACTATCATACTACACCCGTCCCATTAGCTAATCATTGCCCAAAACCAATCGTTTACTCGTTTCACCTCGTGTATCTCGTTTCAAATTGTTTAACTTGTCTCAAAATCGTATTTGTTTTAGTAGTGAAACTACTTTTGGTCGTCTCGTTAACAACATTCAAACCTGTGTGACTCGTTTATTGTTCAACTCGTTTCGTATTAACAAACCACCAAAGGGTAAGTTAACAATCATCAGATTCAGTCGTTACCCACAACCCCCACACATAACCATGGGTGCAGTGCAATAACGGGATTTGTCAGATCCTATGGTACCATAACCTAATACTGGTCGGCTTGATCAATGCTAATGAATGTCATTCGTTATGTAATTACAACCAACAAGTCGTGTACACCTTATCGAAATCGTTATTAGTTTTGCATAAACCACCTTAATCGTTTTTGAAATCATCGTTTAAACTTTGAAATTCGTTTGGTACATATGAATCACCCCAAAACAATTGAAAATAGTAAAATAGGGGAACTATGTACTCACCTTGGGTGCGTTTTTAAAAGTTAACACAATCCCTCAAATTGTTTATGCGTCCTAAATAAAGTAAGGATGATTTTTAATAATCAAAGTTCACATAAATACCGAAGTTTCTCCGATACTTAGGATTTCCACATAACTTTGAGTTTTCTCGAAAAGTTATTATTTTTGATTATTTTGGTGTATTTGTATATATACATATACTCAAGCGTAACACGCATAATCTTGTCAATGCTAACACATCATCATACCCATATTGTAAAACACATAGCACATTGTGACACATCAAATTTACTTATGAACAACCCATTCTAGTTATGTTGAAAAACACTTATTTTAGCGATTCGGTGACATTTTTGGGCGTCGGAAGTCACGTATGACTAACCAATCACCAAGTAAACTTAATATAAGTTAAAATACTTATTTTTATACCAAAAATATCAGTTTGGTTACTGATCTAAAACAGTTTAATAAAAATCCTCCGAAAAGGCGATTTTTTACCGTTTTACCGCATAGTTTTGCATCAAACGTTACCCGAACCATCCCAAATCGAAACGACTTGAAATTTTGACACAACCCATGTTATTTACTGAATAAAATAATGGTTATACTCACAATAGTGCAGGTCTTAAATAGAGCATATAAATCATGCAAATTTCACCTATTTCACCACTTTTTAAGCTATATGTACAACATGCAAAGCTATCAACCTTATGTCAAAGTTTTATGCCATTATATTACACCAAATAATGTCATTTTTAGTGTTTATAATCTGTTCAAAATCACTTTTGTCATACAACCATTTTTTATCACTTCTTGAGCTTTTAAATCAACACATTCCTTCATGTACAAGTGTCTAAAGCACACTATCATATCATCATCTTTTCATATGAGTTTAGATGCATCAAACATGTGATTTATTCATGTTTACTTGCTGATTTAATTGATCATTTATCATATCTTGCACAAATCATCAAATACTTGCATTTAGACTATTTTTCTAGAACATGCAATAACATAAACATGTACTTAACAAAAAAAAATCAAACTTCAAGACTCATCCACACATATATATATACGGTTATACATACATATACATCACCACCATTTTTTTTTTATATCAAGACCCATTTCATTTTAGGCTTCAAGTTTAGTGAAAATCCCAAGATTCATGAGAAACTTCAAATCATCAAGAATCATCCAAGAATCTAAAGTATGATTTAAACAAAAATGTTATACCTTCAAGATTCAAGTAAGTTGTTGGATGAGGTTGTGATGATAGTAAGCTTGTAATCACTTGAATGAATCTAGGAACACCCTTGGATCTTCACAACTACTTGAAATATGCTTGAAATGGAGTTGGAAATGGATGAATGAAGCTTGAATAAATGAAGATGGATAGAGAGAGAGGGTGGTGGACGGTTGGGAGGGAGAGAGAGTGAGGGAGTTTGAGTGATCTTGTTGGTTGGAAATCTTAGGAAAATATATAGAAGATTTGAAGGTGGATTTGGAAGTAGTAGGCAATTTACAAGTGTCCAACAAGATCAAGTAAAATATTTTTGTAGATCTTGCAATATTTTGGTGGGGCCACCATAATAATTTGACCGAAAATTTGTATATGGGGGGGGTTAAATGTAATTTTGATGATAAATAGGATAGAAGTAGGTGTTTAATCGGGTACCGGGTATTTTATCTAGCGTTTAAACCCCGGTTTATGGCGTTCTAGATTATTTTTAATATTCTAAAAAAAATAATCTTGCCAAAATATTACTGAAATAAATTTCAGTTGCCACGACTGGCTGCGTTGCCCGCGTTTCGCAGTAAAAGCACTGTGTTGCGCAGAAACGCACGGTACGCGCTTAAACTTGAAAAATAACGTTTTTAGGCGTTTCGATTTATTTTTCAACATGGACCTGATTAAAAATAAATTTTTAATCATATCAGAATATTCTTTTTTTTTTTTTTTGGATTTAGATATTATTCGGGCGGTCACCAACGTTCGCTTCGCAGTTTTGTCGTAAATAGTTCTTTAGTTCATATAAACATGTTTTCGCCATACCAAATCCTTCGAAACTTATTTCTAAGTTCTAAAAGGGATATTTAGGGTATGTTTAGCTTACGTCACAGTTCCGGAGTGTGTATGTTGCGTTAAACTGATTGCGTTTAAGCACCAGTTTGCGTATAACCTTCCAGAAGGTGATCTAAAGCTTGAAATCGGAATCGAATCAAATTGTAAAATTGTCAAACACAAATACACATACATTAACACTAAAACACATAATAACACCAAAGCATATTGTTTTATTGATTAACGGACATTGATTTACATCATACGATGATTACAGATCACAGTTGTCACACACGTCTAGACTACTAAAGCTTAGAATCACGTCGAATCACACATATCACATAAACACATAAGCACATAACCACAGATACACGTAAGCGCAGAAGCACATAGAACACAGAAGCACAGAAGCACATAAGTACTTAGAGCACAAAACACAGACACACGTAAATTTCCTAGGCACTTAATCACTGGAGCAGTCAGAAAACAGAAACCTATCCTTCAAAGTTCGCGTGTCGTTCGAATAGTATGTTGAATAGCATCGTATAGTATAGTTTAACTTAGTCATATAGCATAACATAGCATGATACCGTCTAGATTTGGGATAACCGGGTGTTGAATTGAGATAGAATCGGCAAATGCAAGTCGTGTGTGTTGATCGTAGTGGTAGTAAAATCGAATATCACCTCAAAATAAAACAGAGAAAGCAAATATAGACGCAAAACAGAGAAAGCACACAAGACACATAAAATCAACAAGTCATCAGAGTACGCGGTTGCGGTTCTCAGAATTGAAACACATAAAATCGAGAGATAGATTGTCTGCGGCTACTAGACATCGACTACCCAAGGCGATTCGACTATTCGCAGTAGACTTGTCGTCACTTTCGACTCTGGAGGTCGTGTTTCTGCCTCGATTCTTGGGCATTCCACACGCGTCTCCTAGGTCATACTTGTGAGTTCAGGTCGTTGGAGTCCATCGAAGCCTTGGTGGGATAGATAAAGTCCAGAACGAACTGCTAAGGTCAGGGTTTCACCCCTTGGCTTAGCAATTTCTTCCTTGTTTTTAATGAAATAACGGAGATTATTCATCAAAATATGGATCTCACTCCTGATTTGGTATAATCTCCCTTGTTTGTTGGTGAAAATAATGAGATAAGCATGAATGAACGAATAAAATCAGCATAAGTCAGGCAGTTTGGTCAGGAGTTTGCGGCTTTCACACTTATTCCTAACTAAATCTACTGACTTTATTCGAAAATTCGAGTGCAATGATAGTGGAGGATTGCAGAATAAGCACATAAACTTGGTCTGATGGTTCCTAACTATAGTCTAGGTCTCTAAGACAGCGACCCGGACTAGGTCGTGTCTGCCTAATTCTCTATAGTTATGGCTCTGATGCCAATCTGTCACACCCCAACCGATGGCGGAATCATCGGGGCGCGGCACTGAGCGAAACAGATTGTCCAGAAGTTTCCACAACAACTATTATATAAATTCAGTTTACATGACACGTCCCATACCGTGTCCCAAATAAATAACAAGTTATCATAGAAAGCAACTAGGCAAGTAATTCCGTTCCGACAACTCAGATTCAATTATTACAGACAAATGTTTATTATTTCTAGACTCCCTAGCCTCGATTTCATCACCATGCGCCTAAGCATCCTAGCAACTTAAGCACCTGTCACATACGTTAAAATAAAGTCAATACATATAATGTAAAGGTGAGCACACAAGTTTAATAGTAGCATATAGAGTTCGAATAGTTTACGCATAACCAGGCACGTACATAGAGGAAAACGATGCATGTTAATTATCGACATGGGACCATCGATACCAACGACTGCGGGTTGACCGTCCGAGACGGTTCGCAATACATGATTACCACCGTAATCCATGCAAGTAATTGTCCTTAACAACCCCCGTGTGAACGGATGCTGAGTCCAAACTATAGTACTATGTTGCTAAGGCAGGTAGATAGCACTCCACGTGTAAACATAATAAACAGCATTCATTTAGTCAAATAGCACATGCATTCGGTTAGCGTTCAAATAGTTGGTGTTTGATTGTGATTTGATAGGTAACGTATGTAACACCCAAAAGTGCTAAAAGCAAAAAGGGATCAAGTATACTCACAGTGATTGATTGTGGATTGAAGGGAGCGCTGGGAGTAAGATTAGCCTGAATAGTTCGATAGCATAACGATAAGTAACGCGGAAAAGTAAACAAGTATGGATGGATCGAAGGGGCTGGTCGATCGAACGGCAGGTTCGATCGAACGGGCTGTTCGGTCGGCTGGTATGTCCGATTGGACAGTCCTGTTCGATCGGCCGGTAGGCTCGATCGGCTGGGCCATTCGAGTGGATTGTTTCTTCCTCTGGTGTGTTTGTGTTCGAGGATTTGAACTTTTGAAGTTTTTGTTGCCGTATTTGAGAACACTGAAGTGTTCCTACCTTTCAAGTCGATCGATCGAACGGTTCGTTCGGTCGGCTAGCTCACTCGATCGGCTAGGAGCTTCAAGGTTAGTCCCCAACTAAATGTCACTCGATCGAACAACCTGTTCGATCGGCTGGCATTCTCTACTACGAATGAGTTGTGAAAACGATTAAGTGTTGAAGCATAGTATCTCATGATCCGAACAGTAATGTTCACCAATCGAGTGCCATGTTCGATCGAACACTACTTCGTCAATACTATACCTCATGAAATTTTGAAAGTGTGGGACCATGTGCTAGCCGATCGGCTGGCCCGGTCGATCGGCTGGCATGTCCGATCGGCTGGGCTGTTCGAACAGCCTAGCCGTGCGGCCAGCATTTCAGACCTGGTCGGCCTTTCGTCTAACACTTGGCTGTTTGTTTATTTGTCATTCTTTCAAGGTATTTTGACAACGTGTTGAACTATGATAATCTCCGTTCCTACTTGTTTCCTTGGCTCGAACAGGAATCACCCAAGTCCGGCCGGTGAACGGTTTGGAATGTCGGTTTAGAGTTTAACCCGAAATCGGTGAACCTTGTTCATAGAACCCGAATCTTGAACCTTTTAACTATTTGAATGATTAGTTAGCCGGTTCAAGTTCCGTTTCTATTGATTTGAAGGCATTGAGTGTAAAAGAGTTGAAAGAAATTTGGAATTCCTTCTTTCAATCCTTCACAACTTGTAGATGTTTAGATCTTTGATGGATCTTAACTTGTTTATGTGGAAATCGGTTAGATCTAAGCTAATCATAGTGGAATGAGGCCAAAACATGATGTTCTTCAAGAACACCATGATGACATCACCCAAGAACACTTAGATCTTGGTGATTTCACGGTTAGAATCCAAGTTTTGAAAGATAGAAAGGTGTAGAATCAAGTAATGATAAAAAACGTACAAGAATTAAAGTGAAAACTTACCAGGATTGAGAGAAATCTGAGAAAAGGTGAGGAAGATAGCTGGTTCGGTCAGAGCTTTCCAAAAATGGAAAGTATGACAATGACAGCCCTATTTATAGGCTCCAAAAGAGGAAAGTGGCAGCCGATCGGCCAGGAGCTCCGATCGAGTGGGCTGCTCGATCGGCTGGCAAGATGCTAGCCGATCGGCTGGCCTGTTCGATTAGGTTGCCTCCTGTTCGATCCGCGACACACTTTGAGTATTTTGCGACGATTTTCGACGTTTCGATTTCGTTGGACGATGATGCGAATACGATAGAGTTCCTAGTCAAATTACTTTCAGTCCCAACCACTATATCTAACATACAATCTCCTATAAGTCACGTTTCGATGTCGGTTTCGATTGCTTTTCGAGTTTCGATTCGATTTTCGATTGATTTGCTTGAATACCACACCAAACATAAAGTAAACATGCACAAGTAACACATAAGGCACACACACACGTATAACAATACCACCATTCGCATAATTCGAGTCTCGAGTTCGATGATTGTTAGATCGGTTTGATTACTGATTAGGTTAACTTTATCGCATTGTTACTTCCTACTATTGACAGTCGTAGATCGGTTCGCGTTAAAACACATTCGATTACTTTGATTCTTGCTGATTACAACACTTACTCCACATAATACAACTAAAACATAAAATCGACTATCTACAGTCAAAGAAAGTCAAAGTTGACTTGGACTTTGACTTTGACATTCGAAAACACGGGGTGTTACACATGGTCTCGACTACTGTATTTTATGAGATCTCGACTCATAATGAGGTCTCGAGTCACAACCAGGGTCTCGAGTGGTGAAGATTGAAGCCTTTAATCGAAACCTCAGTGGTCTCGAGTTGAAACTTTATGGTCTCGAGTCGAGACCTTTGTCTCGAGTTGTAAAGATTTGAGGACCTTATGATTTTGAGTCGAGACCTTGTAGTCTCGAGTCGAGATCTAATGGTCTCGAGTCATAATCTGATGGTCTCGAGTCCACTGTTAACAACTGTTATTGTGATAAGTTGGAAATTCGAATTTTAAGGGATTATGAGATTTAGTTTCCTATTTTAATGTTGATCTAAATTTATCTAAATATTTCAAAATAATATCCATTTAATTTTATAACAGATTTCGAAATTCTAAGAGATGAATTTTAGATCAAAACTAGGAAAAACACCCAATAATCTAAATTTAACTCTAAAACTTAGGGAATTTTCGAATTTCTCATAAGAACATAAGATGAACCCTAAAATTAAAACATAATTCTGGAACCCGAAACCTGAAAATTAAGGCTTCTATAACAGATTTCAGACATGTTGATTTTAACCATTATGATTTCTAGTCACTGATTTAACATTCTTTTTCCGAAAACAATGATTTCGGGTCATGACTCGAAATCGGCTGATTGTGATTATGAAGTTCAAAATTTCTGTTATCCTGATTTCCAAAACACTGACTCGAAACAGTAACTCGAGAACAGAGTTTCGAATTTTATTAAACTTTGAAAATTTATGTTTTCCATATTTCAATCCCAGAATAATGGATAGGAAAACAGAACTGATTAATCAACATATGCTCTGATACCACATGTTGATCAGTTCGGTTTAAACATAAAGGAAAACATGTAAATAATACCTGATACAGCAAACAGGCCAGCAGAGAATCCAGTCAGAGACACAGCCGCGGAGTTCGACATAGTTGTCAGATTGGTCTGGTTCCCCTTTAGGATGTATCTTCTTGATGGTAGTACCGAGTTCTTTAGGGTTGAAGAACTCGTAGTAATGGAGAGAGAGGAGGGGCGATTTTAGTGTTGATGTTATGAATGTCTAACCCTAATCCCTCTCTAGTAATCTCCTTATATACACCCAAGGGGAAACCCAATTAGTTAATTAGGGTAATATAGCCCATCAACAATTACCAACTAATTTATTATAGGTTTTAATATATTTTGATCCATATTATATAAATGATAATGATGGCTACTAGATTAAATATAAATAAATAAATATTTAATCTTACACAACTTTGGTTAACCCTTAGCAACTACATAGGCATCGGATGAGATTGTTACTAGAACAGTACCACATAGTACTAATACTAAAATTTAGATGAGATCAGTAGTAGTACTAGATTGTTACTAGAATAGTACCACATAGTATCAATACTAAAATTTAGATGAGATCGGTAGTAGTACTGTACCACACATAGTACCAATACTAAAATTTAGGTGAGATCGTGATACGTACCCGCAATGTATACATGGATAATGTATACATGGATCTCATTCATATAACTCCATGTGAATAGCACATGTTATTTAATTGTCATGTTTTATTATTTTAGTATTTGTTTTGCAATTCGTGGTACTAGTTGATGATCCATGATCTTAAGATAGAGGAGTAGGGGTATCCACGATCCCCTCATTCCATGGATAGTCAGTTATTTGGTTCCATGTAATTCCTATTTAAGTGGTTTTGTTTTGATAATGAGATATGCAGAAGAAATTATCTAAAAGTTTCATCTATTTTCTAATCTGGATTCCCTCTATTTTCTTTAGGTCAATCAATTATCGGTTGGAACCACATCAGATCGGTACTAGTATGGTACCGCACAATATCAATACCAAAATTTAACTAAAACCAAAACAAATATTATAGCATACATGTTTACTACGTATCAGTGTGGTACAATACTTTTAAAAAGGAGTTAATTACTGTTTTCGTCCCTGTGGTTTGTCAAAAATCACTATTTCAGTCCATTAGTTTAAAAATTGCGATTTTAGTACCTGTGGTTTCACTTTCGTAACCATTTCAGTCCCTGTGGTTTACTTTCGTAACCATTTCAATCCATTATTCTGTTAAGTACAGGGACTGAAATGGTTACAAGGTGGACTGAAATGGTTATGAAAGTGAAAGCACAGGGACTGAAATCACAATTTTTAAACTAATGGACTGAAATAGTAATTTTTGACAAACCACAGGGACGAAAACAGTAATTAACTCTTTAAAAAGTCTTTAACTGGTACCGCCCCACACTTTTTTAGCCATTGGTGTGTATGGGCAAAATTAATAACCGTAAAACCTTTTAAAGGCCCAAACTTTATACAATATAGATAGTAGAGTCTGTATATAAAAAAGAAAAAAAAGAAATGGGTGACAGCTAGGGTTTGACAATCATACCAACATGGTAGCCTCCCTCTTTAAATTCCCCCATCCAAACTACGATCTGAAACTATGATGCGATATCGTCGTCTCTAAAACTGAGAAAGACATCATGATCATTCAATTCTTCTTCGATACATGATGTTTTCTCAGTTTTAGACCGGGCGATACTCGTAGTAATCGGAGTCTCAATCCTTTCTATGTACATCAGATCCTGCTTAATCTCTAACCTAATGTCATCGCCTCTGAAACTCAAGAACACGTCGTACCGATTCTGTCAATTGTTTCATACACGAAGTGTTCTTGAGTTTTCGAGGCTATGATGTTGGTTAACAGTCACCGTTTCTCCAGATCTCGTTTATTTAGGTCAAAATTCATACCTAAGTTGTTGATTGGAACATTATTTTATACAATATAGATAGATCAGTGTGAAATTTGTGTAGCTGGATCTACCTGCTTGCTTGGTGTTAATTTTTTCATTTATTAGTTTTTATGATCTGAAAGATAAGGAATAAGTGAATCTGTTGCCTTTGAAACAATTGATTCAGATCACATGAAAGTTGATTAGAACCCGTAATCATCAAATTTCCAAGTTGTAACGCCAATTCGTAGGGTGATTATGAGTCGGTTTCTTTTTATGGGCTAAAGCTACACTGTATAGTGGTATTAGTTTTTAGATTTTCGTAACCATTAACTGTCTTTTTGCATTGGATGAAGGGATGAGCTTGGTGTTGAAAGTATCAATCCTGAATATTGCAAAAAATGAGTATCCGTACCGCAAGCGCTTTGTACGATACCGATACTGCTATGGTACGGTATTCAAGGGTAGATCAACCCAAAATACCCGTAACGGATGGAAAATATTGAAACCTGAAAATTGTAAAAAGTGGGTAATGAAAATGACCCGGTACGATTTGATACTGACGGGCGGACTGTAGGACAACCCTTATTAATGATAATTACAATGAAAAACTATACGTTTAAGCGTTTATTTTTAAGGAGTTGGATGACTACGGTATGTCTGTCATGTGAGGTACAAGAAGGCGCAAAAGACGATAGAAGGAAGATTAGTGAAATGCGCATTTGGATTGGAGAGATGAAGTTATTGAAGAAAACAAAGTGGGAAAAAGCTGGGCTCTATCGTAGCTTACAGTGCCCACCCTAAGCTATGGTAGGTTTGAACACCGTAGAGGACACTGTAGACCAGTAGATCCCCACCGTAGCATGTAGAGGACACTGTAGACCAGTAGATCCCCACCGTAGCATTTTTGTGGCCACCGTAAGCTACGGTAGCCACCGTAGCTTACGGTGGAGGCCAGACGTCAAATGTTCCATTTCCTTTAAAATGAAGTTTGGTGGAGACTTTTGATTATACTTTTTCGAGACTTTTGATTATCCTTTTCACTACTTTCGTTTCATAACTTGTTAGAGGCGAAAATTAGGTTTCAAAACATTGTCTTGGGTTTGTTTATTGCTACTTTTGCATCTTTGATTCGTATGAATAACAGAGTTGAAGTAATGTAATGATGATCAACCAAATGATGAGCCGCTAGTTTTCTTTATGTTCTTCCTGGATATAAAGTTTTCTTGTGACAACTATGTTATGTTCATGTATTTCTGGAATAGTAATCTACGCATTTATGTTTAGCATTATTATGTGTTGGTGTGATTGTGTGTAGTTTGTTAATATTGTTTAATTCTATTTTTAAACCATACGTTTTTGGTGCCATTGGCAATCGTGATATAATGGGAGGGATTAGGGTTGGCTATGTTAATTGATTATCGGGTGACAACCTCGCGTTTTAAGAATCTGAGTACATGGTCCTAGGGGTGTTCATCGGATCGAATATCGAATTTTCGAATTATTCGAATCAAATTGTTCGAATAATTTTTATTTTTCCTTGAATTCGTATTCGATTCTAATTCGATTAAAACTTACCGAATTCGATTCGAATTCGTATTCGAATAAAAAACCAATTCGTATTCGATTAAAAATTCGAATTCGAATAAATTCGATTTAATTCAGATTCTTTAAAAACATATAAAACCTATCAAAATGAAATATAAATTTTAAAGCAGCCATAAAGCACGATATCACATTAAAAAGTTCTAAATAAAATACCATAAGTCTAAAATTCAAAACGAGAAGTCGGGAATAACCACACCACATTAAAAGTTAATATTTATAGGGTTATAAATCTATTTATAGATTTGTTACTTAGGTTTTAGTTATGGGTCATGTAGTGGGTTTGGTAATAGGTAATTTTAATACTTGGAAACAAATTTGAAAATAAATTATAGTATAGCTTAATAAAAGTTATATATGCATTATATATAAAAATAATAAATAAAAATGTATCATTTTTATTCGAATTTCGAATCGAATCGAATTTGAAATTATAAATTCATATTCGATTTGTATTCGATTTACTTGACTCGAATTGAATCGAATTTGAATTCGAATTCTTTTAATCGAAACGAATTCTTGATAATCGAATCGAATTTAAACGAATTTCAATTTTTTCGAATTCGAAACGAATGGAAGCCGCTAGAATGAAAACCACCTCGAGTTGTAAAAACCGCGAGAACTACACCCCACGGAGCGCCGTTCGCCATGATTTTTTTTTACAAGTAGATGTGTATATTATAAACACAGCCGTAAAAAATCATGGCGAACGGCGCTCCGTGGGGTGTAGTTTTTTACACCACAAGTTTGGTGAAAAAAAAAGAAAAAAGAAAAAAAATTAAAAACACCAAACTTGTGGTGTAAAAAACTACACCGCACGTAGCGCCGTTCGCCATGATTTTTTACGGCTGTGTTTATAATACACACATCTACTTGTAAAAAAAATCATGGCGAACGGCGCTCCGTGGGGTGTAGTTCTCGTGGTTCTTACAACTCGGAGTGGTTTTCATTCTAGCAGCCCCCCTGAACACCCCTACTTGGTCCCCTTTCATTAAAAACAATTGCACACAGACGAGCCATGTCTATGTGGTTCTTTCTAGTTGAACATTAACATTTGTTGTCACATAAAACCTGAAACCCGAGAGGAGCACTCTTTCTCATTTCTGAATCAAATCGTGTTAAGCGATATTTAGTTAAGTTTTAGTTTTACAAATCAAACCAATCAAAACTTAAGATTACTTTTAAGCATTTTAGTTTTAATTTTCATAATTCACAAACTACTTAGCAAACACATTTTCTACAAACTTTCTGTGTTTGATACCCATTTACCACTATCTAATTAGTGTATTTGGTTTATTTTGAGTGAGACTTCGACTTCACGTCAGGTACCTGGTAGATAGGTGCCGTTTGGTCATCCCTAATTGTATGTAGACGGATTAATGTTGATTTTATTTAATAAATCAAGTTACAAAACTATGTTGTAATATACATATTGTAATATACATATTCTAACATTTAATAAATCAAGTTACAAAACTATGTTGTAATATGCATATTCTAACATATTGTAATATACATATTCTAACGATTACGATAGAGAAAGATTATTTTCCCATCATTTTAAGAGTTTTATTTAAATACAACCTTTAAAACACGACATACTAACACTATAAAGCAATAAATCATTCAAACTAAAAAAATAAAAAATTCAACCATGTTCCAATCTCTTTCCCACTTTTTCCATTATAAGTTTATGTTCTTGAAGCATTTCGTATTGAGAATTACTAAGAAATTATTTTCAGATACTATTTAACTGGTAATTTTTAAACACTAAAACTACGGTACAAAAATAAATAAGTAAAAGAAGTTATTAGGTAGTTAGAACATTTCGAATGCATCCCTTCTTAAACTTGTCATGTCATCCTAGACATCAAATTATTTTTAGATACAACGCTAAAAACTATGGTATTAAAATAATCGCGTAATTAGAAGCCGTTAATTATCGGTTGTCACATATGAAGACTTAAAGGATAACACCCTCCAGCCTAATAGGGTGAAAACATCTTGATTTTGCTGATATGATCTTCTTACCGGTGATTTTCACAAAAATTGAGTGTTTATTGCTTTTGTTATTTTATTTGTTTTTAGAAAATATAAAAATCCAAAAGATTTTCATTTCCTTTAAAATTCTTAACGTACGGAAAATGGTTGTTCATGGAGGAGTTGTTACTGAGAGTTCAAAATTTTAAACCCTTGCAGGATCTAGTGTGTTAGACAAAATTTTTTAGTGTTGGTTTGGTGTTGAATTGGAATTTGCTTAATCTGTGATACTGTTTAACCATCTCTTGATTAATAATAATTTATTTAAATTTGTTGAAAAATTCTTGATTGATATGATTCCATACAATAAGCAAAACTTTGAGAGTTTTGATAACATGCATCTAGGACCTTTGGAGAATTTATGTCAAAATCCATTAAACGTTATTACGTTGGAACTGCGACTATTAACTCGGGCAAACGCCATTATATTATGTCGTCTATACTATCTTACTTACCGAGCAGGTAACCTACGCGGAATGAAACACTAGCGCACGAGAATACATGGAACTCAAATTATACGTCCACGGATGTCGGAGCACATCACATTCTACGCGGAACAAAACGCTAGTGCACAAGTATACATGAAACTTAAGCTATACGTCAGTGGACGTCGAAGTATATCATACACGACTTTCGAGGCAAGACCTTTGGAAAACATGATTGGGCACGATAACAACGATGCTAATCCCGATAGCGGGAGAACTACCGATTGCAATGCAGCACTTTGCCACGTGATCCTGCAAATGACACGAATCTTGCTGAGGTACGTTAGAACAAGATTTCACAACAGCCGCTACTTAGTCTAAAGAGACTCACATTTATTGGCGCTGCAAAAGAAGTCACATGCTTTCGCAATTCCCCCTATTTCATTTATGACAAATACGAAATGTTCGACATCCCATGGTAATGTCACTTAACAACGGTTATCACATGAAATTCTAGGTAAAGTCCTTAAATTTCTTTTGTTGAAATTTCGACTTTTTGCATATAGTGAGTGGATTCTCACAGTTCTACTCCTCTGAATGGTCATTGTACCACGCGGATTTCTTTTATGATAGCGAACACTCATTTGCTTATTTTTTTTGACAAATTCGTACGCTACACATGCATTGTTTGTTAAGCATGTGGTTTCACTTCGAATGGTTGTTTTGTCAACATCTGATATATTATTTTGCTATACTAAATCTTTGCATTGTAGTCTAGACGACCCGTATTATTGAAATATGTTGACTCCTTGATATCGAGTAAATGGATTTCTTGGAAAATTCATTTTCTTTTAAGTGGCATACATCGTTTTTCGTTATGGACATTTCGAAACTTTCTTATTGATACATGAATTCATTGTTAGATTATGTTTCAACCAAGTTCAATTGATTGAACTTGCTCGTAATATATATTCGATTCAAGATTCCATATGATGGATTGAGGCCATCATATTCGAAATAATCCTAACAAGTACTTCATTTGCTTTGAGCCATAATATGCTTGTTTGGTTTCGACTTCATTGAATCGTTTCTTTGATCACGATCACCTTGTGGTGGCGTTTTTTTTTCAAGTTTGAAGCTTGCGCTAATCTCGTTGCTCACCTCATGTACGGATTAAATTATTTATTTATTTGTTTATTGATATTAAATCCGCTTTGTTGATTTATCATATTAAAGCAATCTTAACACAATCATGTGTTAAGATAATTGGTGTGTGTAAAATGCAACATATAAATTACATCAAATGAGGCATAAAACTAACTCTTTTTTAGTACTGATGTTGGGAAAAGTGTGCTTTTGACTTCCTTTTGTATTTTCAGGATTAAATGAGCTCAAATGGACAAAAGAAGTGAAAATACAGCTAAATCTAACATAAATACAAGAAAAGGAATAAACGTGGCATGCCCGACCCCTCGACAGCATCTTCCTAAGCAAAAACAAGACATCAGAAGGCTGAACACGCCCCGTGCCCAGCGGACACGGGGGCGTGCCCAAGTGTCTGCAGAAAAGACAAAGTTGTAGAAGCTTCTATCTCCTAACACGGGGGCATGCCCAGCTCCACACGGCCGTGGTCAACGCTAAGATTCGCAGAATCCAAGCAAATCTTGATAGTACAGATACACTTCTGAACATGGGGCCGTGCCCAGCGGACACAGGGGCGTGGTCAACTAATGCAGACAAACTGCAATTAATGAAGAAAGAGAAAGTGGATGGACACGGGGCCGTGCTCAATGGACGCGGGGCCGTGTCCGAGCTTCTGTGCAGGCTATAAATAGAGGTGCTTGGTTCACTTCAAAGGCATCCCTTGGCAAACCACCTCTCTCCTACTTCACCCACACTCCACCACCATCACAACACCCACATCCACCACCATCATCCATCATAGAGTGTGTGTAGTAGTCTTGGGATCCAAGATTGATAGTAAGAGTTCTTGACAATCAAAGGCCATGTTTGTCTAAGTCTCTTACATCACTTGGTGAAGACAAGCATTTAGTGTAATACTTTTGTTTTGTTAATCTTTTCGCACTTTTTATTCGGTTTTGTATTAATGACTTTAATAACTAGTTTCTTATATTTTGTCTTATTATGTCTTTAATATTTTAATTCAAAAGGGTAGTTTAGTAAAATTACTCTATTTTCTCTTTTTGTCTTTATTATTTTTTATTACTTTTTTGTTTTATTATATTACTTTTTATTTTTTTAAAATAATTTTTTTTTGTTAAAAGAATTTTTAAATTCAAATTTTTTTAACAAGACAAATTTTTTTGCGTGCCGTTTTTTGCACGTCGGGGTTTTTCAAGCGTCGTTTTTTTAACGCGCCGGTTTTTACGCCGGGCTTTTTCAAGCATCATTTTTTTATCGTGCCGTTTTTTCAAGCGTCTTTTACACGTTCTTTTAACGCGCCGTTTTTTACACGTTTTTTTTGCACGCCGTTTTTTACACTTTTTTTGCACGTCATTTTAACGCGCCATTTTTCACGTTTTTTTAACGTGCCGTTTTTTACACTTTTTACGTTTTACGTTTTACGTTAAACTTTTTAAACTTTTTACGTTTTAAGTTTTACATTAAACTTTTTACGTTTTACGTTTTACGTAAAACTTTTTACGTTTTACGTTAAAATTTTTACGTTTTACGTTTTACGTTTTACGCAAAAATTTTTACGTTTTACGTTTTACGTAAAAATTTTTACGTTTTACGTGAAAAAGTTTACGGTTTAACATTTTTTTACAAAAACTTTTTTACGCAAAAATTAACGCAATCAGAAATCGCAAACTCGGGAGGTGTCTCAGATATATTGTTATCATCATCGACTAGGGGGGATAAAATAAAAAACTAACATCATCAAAACATGGTGTATCTCGAAAAAAATATCAAACTAATTCGTTCATCGATGATTTCGATCTCCATCAATCACAACACGAGAACATCAAATCCACATAGATCTACTCATTAAAAAAAGGGTAGATGCACAAAACTGACCAAATTTCAGAGACGAAAATGGCATTTTAGTCATTAATTTATATAGTTCCCTTTGTCCTAAAATAAATAAATTGGTTTACTTTCTGGGTATGGTGTCACAAAACAAATGTAGCATTTCTGTTCTTGGTAAAGTCCAGATCCATAGTAACCTTCTTTTGTCACTATTAACTAAATGATGTACTAAACTGAAGATTGCAATTGTGTTGATTGAAAAATAAGGAATAAAAAATAGTACAGTAGAAACCTCAAATGATCCAACGAAAAAACCGAAGACCCACAACTACATTCACAGATCCAGATTCCCACACGGTGGATTCCAAGTTTATCCAAGAATGAACACCTAGTCTCCACCTTTTCACACACTTGCAATAACTCAATCACTTAAACCAATTAAAATCATCCAAAACCTTGAAGCTCCTTTGATCCATAGAACATTTGACTTTTAATATCAATCCTTTTGACTTCTACAAGCTAAATTTGATTCCATTTGTGTACCAACTGTAGATAATGAAAGAAAGCGGTGACTGAGGAGACCACCCGACGGCGGTGGTGGCCACCGGAGCCTCGTTCAGGTTCAGATATGGGGTTCGGGTATTCAGATTCAGTCGCGGGTCATGGTTCAAAGCTCAGATCTGGGGGCGCCCCCGTCATAGGTGATAGGGGTGTGGGTGTGGGTGTGGGTGACCGGCCGGAGGTAATAGGGCTGTGCGTGTGGTTTCAATTCTTGGATTTTTAAGAGAGAGGTGAGAGATGATGGGAGTCTGGTTGTTCGTCTTCAACAGAGAGGGGGAGGGGGAGGGCTCGAGTGGATGAAGATGATGGTGGTGAGTTATGGCTTGGGTTGAAGAAAATCTCTGGTTTTTTAAAAAATGAGGAAGAAGACTGAAAATGAGAAATGAAAAATGAAAAGGAGACAAAATAGGAGAGAGGGTCTGATAGATTTAAATGAAGAGAGAAGGTGGGATTTGACATTTGGGATAAATGACTAAAACACCCTTTAGGTTGGCATAATCTTATTGGTTGAAAGTGTTTCTTATGGTTCTTACAACAGGGGGTGGTTTTCATTTTAGCGGCTCCCTATATATAGGATTTAGTTCATTTCAGAACTCTAAATAACTACAGAACTTTCAGAACTCCTAGTAAACAATCATTATATATATCAGTTTTTGTATTTAGGATCTTTTTATCATCTATTATATGTATTTCTTTGATTACATACATGTTAAAAGTAGTTTACATATGTTTAATTGCCAAAATTATATATATGTGTCATAACTAATTATATATATGTAAAAAAACTAGTTTACGTATGTGTAATTATAAAATTACATATAAAAAATGATAAAATTACTCTTAACATGTATGTAATCGTAAAAATACACATAATAAATGATAAAATTATCCTAAACATAAAAATATATAAATAAAAAGATTGTTTATTAGGAGTTCTGCCGAGTTCTGTAAATATTTATGGTTCTGAAATAATCCTGACCCTATATATATATATATATATATATATTGAAGGGGTATGGTCCCAAAAAGCCGTGCAGACCATACTCCTTATACGTTAATCAAACTAATCTACAGACCACGCGCGGGCTGCTTAGACAAAACCTAAGCCGCGCGCGAGGTTCAAATTGGATTGAAGATTAGATTCAGCACTTAGCATCCTGAATGAAGGCCCTCAATCCCTAAACCTTGCGCCGGCTGGTTGGACATACACACCAAAGGCCGCGCAACGGTGGCGGCGCAGGTTCATTCCAAGAAGCATGAAAGGTACGAGTTGCAGAAGAGCAAACCAATCAGCGTGCACCAAGTTTTGCACAACCGATTCCCACAATGAACAATCATGTACTATTTCACTGCTCCATTATCTCTACTCACAGCGAAAGACAGACGCAACAAGCATGGACAACAACTTTCCCGCACCTAGGCGACAGGTAAGCCTAAAACTCAATCTACTTTCGAGCACTCCTAACAAGTCTAGTACTCCTACCACGCTTGCAAGCGGAGCAGCACTAGACTGGGGGACTTGATGGGGTACGGTACTAGACCCGACCCGAGCGGTCGAGCTTCCTGTTACTTGTTTTTATATTAACTATTTATTATTGTTGCTTGCTAACCCAACCGCGAGGCCCAACGCGATGTAGTTTACACTACTTTGGGTCGGGGCTTGTAGAGATAACCCCTAACTGGGCCTGGCCCATTGAGGTTAGGGGAGGCCCATATCCCCCTATATAAAGAGGTGTTCACCTCATTATTAGGGTAGAGGAAATGGAGCCGCCACACTTTTTGTAGCTGGAAACAGGAGAATCTTCTCTCACCGGCAATCTCTACAGCTCCACTTTCTTCTCTTCTCCTTTGCAGATCTAGGTTCGTGAGGAAGAACAAGGTGTGATGCTTCATCCTTATGTAGAACGCGGTCCAGTCATCCCGGTGGTGATCCCGTGTTTCTTCACACACACACATATATATATATATATATATATATGTACATTTATTATTTTAATTAAAAAGATTCACTACCCGTGTCACGGGTGATAACCTAGTTTCATATATATCAAATCCTAAATTCTTAGAAGAATCATATTTTTTTTTTTGCTAAATCGGTCCATGTTATAAATCGATTTGGGTTGGCAAACTTTGGTCGTCACCGTTTTGAGTCGAAACCAACTCTTTTTAAGATGAAAAATTGAACCTAATATAAATTCGTTTGGGTCAGGTTGAAAGCGGGTTTAGGTCCAAACTGGTACTTAACCTAAGAAAATAACAAGAATTGGCTCAGGTTTTTCAAACTACTTTCAATCATGGTTGTAAAAATCTCGATTAGCCTCTAATAGATTCACTGATTAATGACAGTCCTATTCTGGGCAAATTTTGGTTAGAGCCCGGCCAAATTTTAACCAAACCTTATAAATTTCCACCAATTACTTAAAAAAATAGGTTAATGAGACGTTAAAACACGTATTCTTTAAAAAACTACATATAAAATGTGTGTATATATATAACTATAAATTACATATAAAAATACAATCCGATTAATCGCTAGTCTATACCCTATTGACCGAGCTCCTAGTAATTTTTACGAAACTGATTTCAATAATAAAAAGTAGGAACCAATACACAAACCGGCGATTTGGTTCAAACCGGTTTCGGGTGTTATTATTTTTTACAATAAAAAGTTCTTCACAAGGAGTTAATTGTGTATATGGGCCTTCAATTAATTTCCTAGGCCCAATGTTTTACAATGAGGAAAAATAAATTGATGTTCTAGGGTTTTAACAAGGGTTGCTTTTTTCGCAGGTAGCAGCTTCTCGCAGGAATAGGTTCGTTGATCTCAAGTAGCTAATTTCATATACATATAAAATGCGATTGTAATAGATCTTTGAAACTGTTAAAAGCATTTCAATTTACAGGAGTATATAATTGTAGGAAGATGGCGGCAGCAGCAGTAGCATATGCAGCAGTGAAGCCAGGAAAGCTGGGCCTAGAAGAGCCTCAAGAACAGATTCACAAGATTCGAATCACACTGTCATCCAAGAATGTTAAGAATCTTGAGAAAGGTATTCATTTTGTCGATCTGCTTCGGTTTTAGGCAGTGTTGTAAGAATCGCCAGGCGCTAGTCGGGCGGTGGGTACCGACTAGCGATTAACCAGGATTAATAGGGACTAATCGGATTGAGATTTTTATGTATAATTTTTAGTTATATTATATATAAACACACATATTTATATGTAGTTTTTTAAAGTATACATGTTTTAACCTTCATTCATTGACCCATTTTTTAAGTAATTGAAGGAATTTATAAGGTTTGGTCGAACTTGGCCGGCGTCAGGCCAAAATTTGGCCAGAATAGGACCGCCATTGACCGCCTAGCGATTAATTGGCCATTAATCGGTGAACCTCCGATTAGTGATTAATCGGAGACTAGTCGGGATTTTTACAACCATGGTTTTAGGTTGGTTTCAGTTTTCAATGGTTATACCAAGAATATTGGATTAGAATTTCATCATATGGACGAGACACCGCAGTACTAATGAGCATGATTTTTCTTTCTATTTTTTGAAGTTTGCACGGATCTGATTCGTGGATCCAAGGACAAGAAATTGAGGGTGAAGGGACCTGTAAGAATGCCAACCAAGGTTCTTAACATCACTACCAGGAAATCCCCCTGTGGTGAAGGTATTAATTAACCTAAACATGTTTTTTGTTTAAATAAGGTTCGTTTGATGGATGGTCGATAAACTTTCTTGTTTTGTAGGAACAAACACATGGGACCGATTTGAGCTTCGTGTTCACAAGCGTGTTATTGATCTTTTCAGCTCTCCAGACGTCGTTAAGCAGATCACCTCCATCACTATTGAACCTGGTGTTGAGGTTGAAGTTACAATTGCGGATCCTTAAATGCTTTATTTGTTTGTTTTTTAGTCTGGGGAGGTAAGTCTTTGAGATATTATTTTATGTAGGACTTGTGCAATTACAAAGAATTTTTGAGTAAGATATTTGACTGGAAGGGTTTACTGGTGCTTATTATCATTCATTTACCTGTTTTCTCAAATCAGTTTGGCATAAAATTATGTGTTTTAGCTAGGTATAGTGTTCCTGGTTCGGTTCGGTCCGGCCAGTTTTGGCAAAGATTTTGGGTCAGATTGCTGCTAACTTTGGGATTTGGAGTTAGAAACGCCTTGTTTGCGACTTAAATCAACCTGTAAAAACCTATAATTAAACACTTTTTTTAATCATGATTTTTATGCATTGGGCGTGCTGATGGTTTTTTAACTTCGTCATCAGTCCTTGGTGCTATAAATAGAGTTCTAGGCTCGCCCATTAATAACAGGTTAAGGGTATGTTAATATATTTTTCCTTCGTATTGTATTTATCAGCTTTTTAAACATTTATACGTGCATCCCAGTTATAGATGATCATGTTAGTGATCGCTAACGTTTTCTACTTTCTTCGTTGAAAGGGATCGTCAATAGCAACTCGCTATTTAAGATCGTCACCTATTTTTTGTATCAGTAATCTAGATAGTGATCATATTTTTCAACTAGATGTACAAAAAATGTGTGCTCAATGTTATAATGTTAGGCACAAAAACTTTTCTTTTATTCAATCGTTTGATCTTAAACATCTTGCAAGTTCGATTAGATGTGTGAGTGGAATGTCAATGTTAATCTTTTAGAAATCTTTATTTTTTTAAGCGGCACTTCAATCTTGTTTATAAACTACACCTCAAATATTACACTTGTCAAGGATTAAACCCGAGGCCTCTCTGTCATTAGACCACCAACGCCAATGGTTGGAAAACAAAAGGTGACAAGAGGGTTGATCTTCAGTTCGTGGTTGATTCCTGTTGGCCGTCAATCCTAGGCTTGCGCATTCTTGAAATTATATTAGACTTTTTTTCTTCAACAGCTTATAAAACTTGGTATGTTTTCGTGGAAATGTCCAAAATCTTAAATGTATTTTGCAAGTATTTTTTTTAAAGTTAACTTCCGTTTTGCTCCTTGTGGTTTGATCACTTTAACGGTTTTGTCCCAGTTATTTAAAAATGGTCATTTTCTTCCCTGATGTTTCGATCTTGTCTCCAGTTTGCTCACTCCATCCATATTGTATGTTAACTGAAAAAGGTATTTTTGTAATTTCAAGTTAACATACAAGATCCAAGTACCCTTACGTTAGACTTGAAATTACCAGAATACCCATCCATAGAGTCCTCAATTATTGAGGTCGTCGGAAAACTCTTTTTTTGCCGAAAAACTTCTTTTTGGCCGGAAAACTCAACTTTTTGGTCGGAAAATTCAACATTTTCGTCCAAAACCTTTAGGAACATCTTTTCGGCCAAAAACGTTTTTACGGAGACTAACGACGTTAGGTTCTATTAATAGTTGAGAATGCCTGTGGTTATTTTTTAAGTTGGGACTGTTGGCGGCCAATGACGAATAGTTAAGATTATTAAAATCCAATATTTCTATATTTTATGAACATTTAATTAATCTCTTGAATTTGTAAGTCTTTGCTTTATAAGGTATCTTACTTTTATAAAACTTTTTCTGAATTTGTAATATTATAGAACTTTTTTTTTTTAAATTTGTAATACTTTAAACAAGTGATATAAATCTTTTGGCATTTCTCTATTTTGTGCTTCTTCTTTTGATTTAGTTTATGTTAACTTGAAAATTTTGAAGTTCGACGATTAATCGTGCGCCTCCTTTGTCTACGGTTAAATTGCACTTCTCTCGTCGTTCTGTCTATCTTTTTTAACAACTAACCAACCTACTTTTAAACCATCACCAGTGCTCTAGTGGTGGCCACGGGTATTTAAGTTCTACCTATGGTGGGCCCGAGTGAGTTTTCCCCTCCAGGTCTCAAGTTCGAGTCTGGGTGATAGGGGTTTCTCATTGAGGGGTTTAAATTGGGGATCTATTGTGCGAGGGGGCTCTCTAGCGCGGACCCGATTAAGACAACGTATGCTAGACCTCCCGACATTCGCGAATAATTCACACCTTTCAAAAAAAAAAAAAAAAAAAAAAAAAAAACCAACCTACTTCTAATCTACTCTTATTAAACACCAATACCTATACTTTACCATTCGAATCCTTAACCTTGAGCTTACCGGTTATCACCAAACAATATCCCTTAGTCAGTGGCGAAGCTTGAGATTTCCGAACGGGGGTCAAAAACGTACATACCTAAAAAATTTCTATACAAAAACTACATACCGGACATTACTGAACGAAAAGTTCGAAAAGTCCCCTTAGTAACAATTCTCTGGATCTTATGGCTATAAATTCATTTAGCTCATGGTGATTGATACGTGACACATTCCGGTTCATTCACATGCAACGTGGGTCTTAAATTATTTTCCTTTATGTCCATGTTTTACATATGAGTGAGTTAGTAATATGTAAAACATGTTTTACAAATAAGTTAAGTGTTAGTGGGTTGGTGTAGTTGGTGGAGGAAAAAGTAGAATAAACAACAAAAATGCTAATGGGAACCTCTATATTTAACACTCTATATTTTGTTGTGAGTGTGCAGGAAAGAAAAAATAATAATAAAATAAGTTAATGTGAGTAAGATAGAGGGTTAAATGTAAGAGATTTTTAAAAAATTAATAAAAATTTAAAAAAAAGTGTACTTTTTTATTTAAATATATAGATGGAGATGGAGTCTCCAATGTAAATGCTCTTATGAATAAAAGTATTAGAGATTAATATCAAGTCTTTATCTCCAAACTAATTTCTTTAGAGTTTGACCCGCTTAACATGTTATTTATCACAAATCCGTTTAATACATATCGGTGATGCTTGCGTCCATCATGCAACGTTTTATTGTTTTTTATGACTTTATGCATATGATGTTAAACGAAAATACATATTAGTGATCCTTGCATCCATCATGCAAACTTTTTATTGTTTTTTATGACTTTATGCATACGATGTTAAACGAAAATACATATCAGTGATCCTTGCATCCATCATGCAAACTTTTTATTGTTTTTTATGACTTTATGCATATGATGTCAAACGAATAGATTGTAAACATATTTGTATGTAATATTTTCAATTCAGCCGTATGCTACGCCAGAGAGTGTTTAACTCTTGTAATGACACAGTGTTTGTCAAGTGGCAGTCGGCAGTATGGTTTTCTGGTGGAACATCCAAGCCAAACTCTGAAGCCAGCGTAAAGCCGGTTAAAACAACATAGTCTAGCCGGAGTAGGGCAACATGGATCTCCAATTTAGAGAGTGCGGTAGCCTAACACAAGAAAGTCGCCAAACGACTACTCTTTTCTAAACATGTAATTCTGACGATAACAAAGTTGGAATAAAAAAACAAAAAAACGGGGAGAAAAAGTAATAAAGTAATTCACCAAACGCATTCTTAGATTTAATAATATTATTAGTAAATGTTATAATCAATAATAATCAACAATGTGATTGTATCTTTTATTTTTCTAATAGAAAAAAATCTACTTTTGCGAGTACTACCAAGAAAAGAGAGAACAAATATTTGAAAAACAGAACACTAAAAAATAAAAATAATAAATTTCAGCCGAAATTAATTCATTACATGTGCACCATGTCACCTAATCATTGGGACCATTTTACCCGAACATTTTCCGTTAAAACCGTTGTATGCTGGACCAATCTTTCTGTGACCAGAACATACTAGATGGAGGGCCTGCCTGCAATGGACCACCCATGATCCAACCACCAATATAAAAGTATAATACCCGACAATTTGAGAGGTCAAAATACAAGAGTGCAAAACCATTGGATACACAGAAAATTTAGGCCTTTGCACATAATAATAAAAACATAGTATTTGTGGGTCCTATAAGTTTTCCGTTAAACAAGAGCATGGATACACAAACAATACAACAACCATACCCAGTAAATCCCATAAATAGCAAAGCTACTTATAGGGTATGGAGAGGGTGAGATGTAGACAAACCTTACTTCTATCCACAGGGATAGAGAGGCTGCTTCCAGAGAGACCCTCGGCTCGAAAACGAACAACATACCAACACACCAAGTGAAAGAATATAGAAATAAGAAGTCGCCGATACAGAGAAAGTGATCAGAGTGGCACAATATAATGTAAATCATGTATAATAGCATACATCATCATTTGGGCATAAACACAAGAAGGCAATCACCGGAAAAATCCCTTAAAGAATAAGAAAAACCTACGTCCCTGATATATACCTAAGACCTTACTGCAATATCCTCTAGAAGTCCTTAACCCTATCATACGCCTCCACGAAATCCTATCTTGGACCATGTCCTCAGAAAGATGCAACTCTAGTAAATCACGCCTAATCTGCTCATCCCATGTCAGTTTAGGTCTCCTCTTCCTCTCCTCCCCTCCACAATAAGAGTTTCCACTACTCTAACTGGTGCCGTCGTTTCCCTCCGCTTCACATGCCCAAACCATCTCAATCTCCCCTCCTTAATCTTCTCCGATACACACAAACAATGGCAACCACAATTCACAAATCCTAGATTCATTTAGTAAATAACTTTCTGTGTCCATGATGAAAGACAAGAAATGAGTTTGAGATCCAGTAATTCAAAAGCTATCTCATTCTTCTACATTATCAAAATCACCATCTAAGGGGGGCAAAGTGCCTGGATTTGAGCCTCTTTTAGTTAGTTCTTTTAGGTGTTCCTCGGTTTTTATAAAAAAAAAAAAATTAAAAAAGAAGATTTATGATCAATGTTAGTACAAAACGAAGTCGACAAGACCAGATGCTAGACGTTTTCATCGGCGTTATCGTATGAATGCAGACCAGCAGGATACATTCTTATCCCTCTCGTCCGCCCAGGGGCCCCGCCTTTCATAGAACTTAAATCAAGGACAACCCTGCATTGAGTAAAACCAAACGGTTTCATAATTTCGTTATAATGTACGACACTCAACTAGTGAAAAATTATTGGATTCACACAACTTACTTCTGATCAGCATTCTCACTGTTTATAATGATCCTTTCATCAATTTTGGACAGTGAGATCTCCATTGGCAGTGCAAACACTTCAGTTGCTGCATTTAAATATCATAAACTTCCACTAAAACCGAACTTATTGGTAATTTAAGAGATTAAATTAGAATCTGCATATCAAACACCCTTAAACAAACGTTTAATCAAACTTACGGGTTTTTAAGGTAGCGTCAGTACTTCCGTCAAGACCCAAGATTTTCTATAAGAAATAACAGATTAAATACAGAACAAAACTACAAAAGCTTGCTAAAGATAAAACAATGGGCAAAAAAGTAAATTCACCTTAAGTCGTTCATAACAAGCCTCAAGGTCATCATTAACCAAAATATGATCAAAAAGACCACTGGAAGTTCCTTGTTCAAGCTCAGCCTTAGCGTTACGAAGTCGTTTTTGGATCACTTCTTCAGACTCCGTCCCTCTGTTTGACCAAATTAAAGAATTATGTAATCAATAACATTCACAATACAAGATTGAAGATTGCTTTTCACAAAGCTCAAACCTCGCACGAAGGCGTTTCTCAAGCTCCTCAAACGAAGGCGGGCAAATAAAGATGAAAATAGCTTCAAGTGAGCTAGCCCTCACAGACCGTGCCCCTTGAACATCAATGTCAAGGATACATCTCTACATATATATATACAATCTGACTTTCAATGTCAAACTCAGAACTAATAATGTATTCAAACATTGTATTTTAGAATAGAACTAAGTCATAATATTTGTATAGATATGTGTCATATGAAAAATAAGGTTGACTACTATTGTGTTTTGTCCAGTTATGTCAATTCAGACCAAATTTCTAATTTGTACCATTTCCGTCTCTGACCTTCTTGAAACATGTCAGTTCCGTCCAGAAAACTAACATATGTTCAAACTTGTTGGCATAACAGACGTTAGTTTTTTGGACGGGACTGGCATGTTTCAAAAATGTCAGGGACAGAAATGGTATAAATTTGAAATTTGGCCTGGAATGGCATATTAGACAAGCCACAGGGACGAAAATGACAGTTAACTCAATAAATAATTTATACCTTTCCGGCGTCAGCAACTACCTCAACGGCTTCAATACTAGTCCCGTAAAGATTCCCATGAACCGAAGCGAATTCTAGAAACTTCCCAGCTTTAATATCTTCTTCCATAATGTCTCTGTTTGTGAAATGATAATGAACACCGTTTTGCTCTTTTTCTCTCGGTGCACGTGTTGTGTGGCTAACGGAAAACCCGAACATTGTCGGGAACTCTTTCATTAACATATTGATTAGCGTACCCTTACCCACGCCAGACGGGCCACTAATTACTATGGGTCGCTCCGCATCACCTATAACTCCTTTACTCCAAGAAACTACCTCGGTTCCAAATTTCTTCTTTTGTTCTTGAACAAACCGGGTGTCCACCTATCGGCCCGTAATTACTCAACAATTAGCAACTGTCATAACATGATCACATGATTCAAGAAAAAGATTTTAGACCCACCTCAAGAAACCAAACACAATCGTTAGATTTTGAATTGTGTTTGATAATCAAGATCCTATCGTTATTCAAAAGCATCATCGAATGACCCTTGAATCCATTTGGTTTTGTTCCTAGAACGATTGGAATCACCCTTTACAAAAGAAAAACAAATGCATTCAGATTAAAACCGTCATCAAAATGTCGATTTATCACCATGGGAAAGCTTCAAACTCACCATTCACCAGTGGACTTATCGAATATACGAACTCCATTCGACGCAGGATTATCAAGCCCACCAATGACATACTGATAAAAACAATGACGTAATTTAAATTAGACACAATCCTTTATAGGGGAGGGTTATCTTGAGAACGCTAAATACTTCGAGAACCGTGAAAACGAATGAAAAAACCAATCAAAACCAATTTTTTTAATACAAACCTCATTGTTATTAAAGTACAACATCAAAAAAAGAATTTACAATATCAAATAATTTATTTCTCCTCTCAAAATCACTCTATTAGATTTTTTACACGTGTAAATATAACAAACTTACACATGTGTAAATGACAAACTTGCACGTGTAAATTTTCTTTATTTGCGAATTCATGCAAATTTAAACGTGTAAATTAAATTTCTAACATTGTATACGAATAATAATGATACGTGTAAAAAAAACTGAATATGAATCGTTTTTGACCAAGTTCTCACGGTTTTTTCATTCGTTTTCACAGTTAACACAATATTTAGCGTTCTCGTTTAAACCTTCTCAGTCCTTTATAAATATTAAATAAAAAAAACTAGAATTAGTTCAACAACATACTGTCTTATTCCCAACAACAATGGCTGATTCAGATTCCTTCAGTTTCAAATAACACCCATTTGTAATACTGGCATGTAAATCATTATTATTGAAAACTGGAGCTTCCCCCTAATTAATCACCAAAAACACAAATTAAAAAAAAAAAAAAATACCTAATTTCACATTTCATTTAATCACATCTTCAAAGACTAAAGGTTTAACTCACCATTAGATCAAGCTTTCCAACAGATTATTGATCAGAACTCAAAAATCAAAGATCTGAGATCCAACAAACAAAAAAACATTAATTGATTGAACAGGATTAAAACCCCAAAACCCGAATAAAAAAATAAATAATTTAGCCCTAAAAACGCAATTAACCAATGAAAATCAAGAATAAAAAACAAATAAAGATTAAAACTTTACAAGAATGTGAAAGTAGAGTACAGAGCAATTAGTGTTTCTGGAATTAAATCAAAGTAAATGAATAATTTAATAAAATAAAAATGAATATTATTTTAGCAAAATATGTAAGAAATTGGGGGGAAGATTTACCTGAGGGAGAAAATTGATTAATGAGGAAGAGAATCTAGAGGAAGAATGGTATGAAAATGGTAGATCCCATGTGAAAGATTAGGGTAGAAATATTGAAAGAGGAGCAAGTTGGGATTGAAAAAGTCAAGGTGATGAAAGAAGAAACGTAGACCGCCATATTTATGGAGAGAGAGGTGGGGGGAGTCGACCTCTTCATATTCACTCAAACTTGTTCACCTATACCTTCACATCAAAATCATCATTGTTATTATTTTTTTTTGAACGGCAAATAATTATGGGGTAATATTATTGATCCATATTGAAAAATTAAACCTACACCTTCAATACGCATTGTATACACTTATACGATGTTTATTAGGTGAAATTCAAACTTCAATGTCAGTCAAAGGCTGACAATGTCCATCATGCGGAGTAATACGCGTCGTATTAGGGGTGAGCAGAAAACTGAAATAACCGAACCGTAACTGAAATAACCAACAAAACCAAACCGAAAAAACCGAACCGAAACAAAAACTGACGGTTCGGTTTTTGGATTTTTAATAACCGAAAATTTTGGTTTAGTTTTCGGATAACCATTTTTAATAACCGAAAAAAAACGAACCGAACCGATAAGTTACAATACATATATTTTTATGTTTAAGTTTAAGTTGTTTAAGTATTTAACCCAATGCTAGTAGATATTATTAATTTTATTCTTGAATGTTAAGTCTTTATAATAAAAACATTATATGTTTATTTATAATTGAAATGATTTATTTATTACCTACAAGAAATAACAAATATTAATATAAAAATTAAATGATCTTCAAATTATTATAAAAAATGTCTTAATAAAAACTTTGGAGAAACATAAAAATATATTAGAATTTAGAAGGTTAGATTTATGTAAACAATATTAATTAAAGAGGTAACTATTATATCTTAAATGTAAACATATAAGAACGATTCTTATATTTTAAATTATATTTTTTTATTTTTTGAATCTTACATAATTTTGTTCCTAAAACCAAAATAACCGAAAAACCGAACCGAACCGACATAAAAACCGAAAAAACCGAAACCGAACGGTTTTGAAAAACCAAAAACCGACATTTCGGTTTCGGTTTTGCCCAAAAACCGTACCGAACCGTGCACACCCCTACATCGTATAGGCCTACATCGTATAGGCCTATACGATGCGTATTAGTCATAGGTTGTACTTCAAAGCTGACATCTAGGGTTCACATGCAACCCTAATACGCATCGTATAGGCCTATACGATGCGTATTATCGTACGAGGTTGCTTTCTGTCACTCAAAAGTGACAGAAAGTGATCGACGTAAGCCCTATACGGGTCGGACCCGTGTTGAATTCTAAATTTGCATTAGGCTTCCCTTATTTAAACGATGAAGAAGACGATGATATATATCGTCTTTGTTATATATTCACATTCCCTACCAATATGTCTTGGTTCAACCACATTTTCGGCGAGTCGTACGACACAAACACGAGCACGTTTATTCCGGAGAGCAGTGTGGTATAGCATTTTTTAACTTGTTTTTTTTTGTTTATGAAATACTTAGCACACCGTTTGTATTAGGATGGGTCTGCTGTCCCTGATTCTTACGATGGGAAATGAAATGATGATCACGCGGAGGAGGTCGTGTCCGACTTTCGTCCCCATCATAATGAATCGTTGTTGCCAGACCTCAACGAGGTAAGTATATATTTACTTTTTTCTATTCGCCGTTAAACTTATCATTACCTTTTACCCGTTGTTTTTTTAGTTTGATGTGCCCTGCCAATCGCTATTACCAGATCTGAACGAGGTAAAAATAAATTTACTTATTATTATGAAGGCTTTTAGATATGCCGTTATGATTTAACCGTTGTTTTTTTCAGTTAATCGTGCCTAGCTATGATCATAGTTATGGGTCTCCGTATTATGAAGCCAGTTACGATGCCTCGTACAGACAAGAAAAATATGGCAATAACTTTTTCGTTAGTGGTGCCTCAGGTGTCACACCCCAACCGATGGCGGAAACATCAAGGTGCGGCACTAAGCGTTCAGATTGCTCACGAGTTTCCATAACACTAGATATTTCAATACAGTTTAATTAGATTTCATGATAACATTGTCTAAAAACATCAACCACATAACAAATTATCAAAACAATAATCAAACATCGTTTTCAAGTTTCTGGATTAAACTAGGCGTGTTTCTAAGCATCAATCCTAGTTTGTTTCCCCTTGATTGCAGCATTCTATCAGCCTGTAACATGTATTAAAATAAAGTCAATACAATAATGTACTGGCGAGTATACAAGTTTGAGTATATAGAATTAATAGTTTAAAAAGACTCATATCCGTCATGTAAAACAATAAAATAGTTTTAGCCATGCTAGTGTTCGCAGTCCAACTGATAGCCCAAGTGTCCCAATGCATTTACCACTTTCCCAAGAATCAAGGAAAGCAATTAGAATCCTCCTAACAATACCCCCGAGAATAATGGGGAGGTGCATTCTCCTATAGCGCTACTATTGTTAAGGCAGAACTACACACAAGGATTAAACGTTCACATAGCATAAAGAATCAAGAATCCAAAAGTATCAAGTTTCACATTTACAGAGGATAGAGTTAGATTCAAATAGTTTCAAGTTTCAAGTTTCATAGAATACATGTTGCATCCTAAAAGTTTAAAACGAAAAGGGATCGAGTATACTCACAGCGGGTGCTAAGTATCGACACCTACTACTTGGATTAAAGGGAGCTCTGAGATTAGTCTGATTATAGATTGACAGATAAGCGTCGGCAGAATAACGAGAATCGCGCGAAGTGTCGGGTCAGTCTTCTGATCGGATGGCCATCTGGACGGATGGGCATCCGGTCGGATGACTTATCTAATTCAGACGGATCGCCATCCGATCGGATGGTCTTCCGAATAGATGGCCATTCGATCGAATGGTCATTCGATCCTAGAGTGTGTTTCCAAAATGTTTATCTTTTGAAGTTTTCATTGAAGCATGATATCAAGTCGTTCGATCGGATGGTCATCCGATCGGATAACCGTTCGGTCGAATGACGGTTCGAGTGTAAGATTCAAGGTTTAAGGTTCTGATTCAAAATAGTTTAAGTATTGAAGTGTACTGAGATAGTTCACCTGGTCGGACGGTTATTCGATCGGATGGCCGTCCGATCGGATGGTCATTCGTCCTTGATGTTCTTATCTCTTTGAAACGTTGTAAAATCTCTAAGTTTTGAGTTTAATGAAGACGACATGGTACGCACTGAGACAATGGAAAACTCATCAAGACTCAGCCTGTCTGATTGGAGAGGAATCACCCCGTTCGATTGGGTATCTGTTCTTGACGGTGTTCATGTCTGAATTCGTAATCCGGCCGTCTTCTCCGGTGAAAATCCATCATCGAGCCTACTCCAGACTGAGGAAAAATTCCTTGGTCTGTTATGGTTCCAGACTTCAGCGTTTTAAGTGAAAAGTTAAAAGACTTGAAGAAATAGCATGAAATTACTCAAAAGTGTTTAGTTTATGATTTGATTTGCTGAAAACGTGTAAATCTAGTGAAATCCTTCAGATTTGGAATGACTTTGATGGAATGACGTCATACTCACTGAACCGGGATGACATCATCTCCAAAGAGTCCAGATCTTGAGGATTTCATGGTGAAAATCAGTGATTTGACCGAGATTTAGATGAGAAATTGTGTAATGATCAAGGTTGTACAAGAATCTAAGAGAAGACTTACAAGAATCGGCCTAGAATAGAAGAAAAGTGCCTGAAAACGAGTGTGCGTGTGTTTGGATCGGAGGGCTCTGTCACATAAGTGAGGAATGATGTGACAGGTTCAATTTATAGTGTCAGAGAAGAAGTAAGGCGGTGCAGTAGTTGGATCGGATGACTGTTCGGTCGAAGGGTCTCCGATCGGATAGTCATCCGATCGGATGTCCATTCGGAGAGTCCAATTCGTTTTGCAACTTTTCTATCTTTGGTTCGTTTTGCATGTAAGATTAAGCGTTGCGTTTCGTATTATTGTACAATATTATCACATAACAAGATTATTTAATTAACACAAAAGTTTCCAAGTTTCCAAGTTTACATAGTGTCAAGTCTCTAGTCATCTCGTTTAACCAAGTCTCAAGAGTCAAGAATCAAGTATCAAGAGTCAAGTATCAAGAATCAAGCATCAAGTATCAGGTATCAAGAATTAAGTATCAAGACTCAAGTATCAAGAATCAAGTGTCTAGAATTAAGTATCAAGAATCTAGTATTAAGAATCAAGTTTCATAGTATTAAGATTCACAAAGTTTCAAGTATCACCAAGATTCAAGTTTCCAAGCATCAAGATTCACAAAGTATCATAAGCGTTAAGTTTACATAGTATAGGGGCCAATATTGACAAAAGCTAAAAGTTTAGGGACACAAGGCGTTATAGTCTCCCCTCCTTTAGGAGCTTTCATCCCCGAAATCTAAGAAGGAGACTACTCGAAGAGTTGCGGATACTTGGTCTTCATCTCACTTTCGAGTTCCCAAGTGAATTCAGCGCCACGCTTTCCTTCCCATCGAACCTTGACTATGGAAATTTTGCTGCGCCTCAATCGCTTGACACCTGATCCATGATTTCGACCGGGTTCTCCACGAAGTGTAAAGCTTCATTTATTTGCAAGTATTCGAGGGGAACTTGCAGTTCCTCGTTGGCTAGGCATTTACGAAGATTAGATACGTGGAACACCAGATGCACATTGTTTAATTCTGGTGGCAGGTCGAGTCGGTACGCCACCTTGCCAATCCTTTCAAGTATCGTGAAAGGACCTAGGTAGCGAGGAGCGAGCTTTACCTTCTTACCAAAATGAACTACTCCCTTCCAAGGAGATACCTTGAGAAGAACCCGATCACCAACATCAAATTCCAGAGGCTTGCGCCTTTTATCAGCATAGCTCTTTTGTCTGCTCCTAGCCTTGATCAAGTTATCACGGATCTGAAGAAACTTATCCGTTGTCTCTTGAATGATTTCAGGGCCAGTAAGTTGCTTGTCACCAACCTCATGCCAGCTGAGAGGTGATTGGCACTTGCGACCATATAAAGCTTCGAAAGGAGCCATCTGAATACTGGAATGATAGCTGTTGTTGTACGAGAACTCAATCAATGGTAAATGTACATCCCAGTCACCACCAAAGTTGATGACACAAGAACGGAGCATATACTCTAGGGTTTGAATAGTACGTTCGGTCTGTCCATCCGTCTGAGGATGAAAGGCCGTACTGAGATTCAAATGAGAACCCATAGCGGATTGAAAGGTTTGCCAAAGACGTGAAGTAAAATGACCATCACGGTCAGAGATTATGTCTAGGGGTATGCCATGACGGCATATAATCTCATCGGTATAGATTCTAGCAAGTTTCTCCACCTTATAATCTTTGCGTATAGGAAGAAAGTGGGCTGATTTGGTCAGACGATCAATGATTACCCAAATACTATCATGCCCAGTAGGTGTACGGGGTAGTTTGGTTATAAAGTCCATAGCAATGCTATCCCATTTCCAACAGGAATTTCGGGTTGTTCTAAGAGTCCTGAAGGACGTTGATGTTCAGCCTTAACCTTCGTGCAAGTAAGGCATTTCGAGACGTAAGCAGCAATGTCCTTCTTCATACCAGGCCACCAATAAGTCATACGCAAGTCATGGTACATCTTATCAGCACCTGGATGAATAGAGTATCGGGACTTGTGAGCCTCATTCATAATGAGCTCACGAAGATTATGCGATCTGGCACCCAGATGCGATTAAGATAGTATTGAAGTCCATCAGACTTAGTTTCGAGTTGATCCACAGTAGTACCTCGTATTTCGATAAATAGACTACATTCATTAGCTGACGAATACTAAGCTTCACGAATACAAGTATGAATATCACTTGAGATATGATAACAACGAATAGCATTAACATGAGCCTTACGACTAAGAACGTCGACCACGACATTCGCCTTTCCAGGATGATAGCGAATTTCGCAGTCATAGTCGTTAAGTAATTCCACCCAACGTCTCTGTCACATGTTCAGTTCTTTTTGGCGAAAGATATGTTGAAGGCTCTTATGGTCGGTGAAAACCACACACTTAGTACCATATAGGTAGTGTCGCCAGATCTTTAATGCAAACACAACTGCACCTAGCTCCAGATTGTGAGTAGTATAGTTTTTCTCATGTATTTTGAGTTGACAGGAGGCATAAGCAATAACCTTGTCCCGCTGCATGAGCACACAGCCCAAGCCACGGTTCGAGGCATCACAATATACCTTGAAGTCATCATTCCCATCAGGGAGAGTAAGTACAGGAGCGTTACACAGAAAGGTCTTAAGAGTCTGAAAGGATTCCTCTTGCTCGAGACCCCAAGCAAAAGGCTTCTCTTTTTGAGTTAAGGAAGTAAGTGGAACGGCTATCTTAGAAAAGTCCTAGATGAATCGACGGTAATAACCCGCCAATCCTAGAAAGGAACGAATTTCAGATGCCAATTTTGGCGTACTCCAATACTTCATAGCTTCGATTTTAGAAGGGTCAACATGAATACCTTGCTTACTAACAACGTGGCCAAGAAATTGCACTTCATTAATCCAAAACTCACACTTAGAGAATTTAGCGGATAGGCGTTCACCACGTAGTAGCTCAAGCATCAAGCCTAAATTACGTTCATGATCAGCTTTAGTTTTCGAGTAAATAAGAATATCATCAATAGAGACTATCACAAAACGATCAAGATAAGGTTTACAAACACGATTCAGAATGTAGGACCGGATTTCGACTCTGAACGATTGCAAAACGATACGTGTGACGTGCGGAATCCGTATACGAACGTGGACCGAACACAAGAATGTACAATTAACGTGATTCTATTGATCAATATGATGAGTACAAGGACCACGAATCACCTTTCTCTCTATAGACTTTCTCTTTCTAGACTTAGATCTCCAAAGCTTCAAAATGGCAAAAGTTCTCAAATGTAACCCTAAAGCACCTATTTATAGGCCAAGATAAGGGATTTCCCCTTATTTACAAGATTGCCACCTTGCCTTTTTCCCTACTTATATCACTATAAAATCACATTTTCTTCTATTCTATGCTACGAACTGGATTGACGGAGGCGATAGACATTACTGCACTAACAGACTCCCCCTTGGATATTGCCGTAGTCAATCTCGTAGCGTCTTGTCTTTCTCTCTCTAAGTCTTCTTGAAGGTTTGATATCATCAGCAACCACAGACTCCTTCTTTCTTAAACAGACTCCCCGTGGATCTGTCTTCAGCTTTAGTTGCTCCCCCTTTCGGTAGACTCTTTCTTCAGGCTCCCCCTTTTGTCAAGCTTCCGTGCTTTTGGGATCGACACCTGGCTTTCCGGATACAAGCTCCCCCTTGCGTTGAGCTCGTCTTCAGACTCCCCCTTAGACTCGGTTATCGGGATCGTAATCTGGAATTTTTATCTGCAAATCTCAAACATTTATGAGTAAAAACATTTTGATCATCCATGATTGATGACCTGGTTCTCTCAACATATGCTAAAATATTTTACAGTGAAGGCATTTTCAGTTGTCCAGGAATCGTAACCTGGCTCTTTTAAAACTTTTAAAATCAAGATCCTGGCTCTAAATATAATAATATGAATGTATCCAGGATTACTAGATTCCACTCCCCCTATCAACAAACTACATAGATTTGACGATTTAAGAATCCAAATCTGTAACCTTTCTCTTTACAACAGATTTTAACAATTAAGCATCCAAAACCTCCATGGTTAATCATCCAAGTCCAAATTAATGACCTTGGAGATATCACAAACTGTTTTTGATTTTTGAGTTAAAACTACAAGTTTCAAGTTAATGAACTTGTTTATTTTTCAGAAACACGATCAGCATACTTAGATTTTGAAACTCAGCTTCCCAGACATCGGTTGTCGAAAATAAAGCAGAAATCAAAATCTTTTTGTATTTTTCTGAAACATAAAGCAGTAAAGAAATATTTACAGACAATATTTTTGTTTTGAGTTCGTGTCAGAGGATCATATCAGTTTATGACAAATCACTAGTACCGTTGAGCTTTAAACACTTTAAGTTCTAAACGATTCACTTAGATTGTTAGTATACTGATCCGCTTAAATTTTCACACAAAGTTCAATTGATTCGAGATACGATTTAGTGTTTTAAGGACTTAAACTTATTCGGGTGTCCCACCTCAGAATATACT
The DNA here is from genome assembly GCF_002127325.2 of Helianthus annuus. NCBI lineage: Eukaryota > Viridiplantae > Streptophyta > Magnoliopsida > Asterales > Asteraceae > Helianthus > Helianthus annuus. Next base: position 64,629,344 of record NC_035442.2, read on the forward strand.
CCCGTATTAAAATTCCCTAGATTCAGTCTTACAGGTGAGTATACCAATTTGATATCTATATTCTGGGTTAGTGCGAGACCTTGAGAGCTCAGGTATAAACTTCCGTTCAGTCAAAGAGATGAAGGCTCGACTTTTTGGTGTGTTCCCTTTAGAGAATCTTTTCTTCAACTGCAATTGATTCATATCTTTCGATATTTTTCAATTTTTATGCAGAGGGTAAGCGCATAAAGTATTATACAAGGTCTAGGCCATTGCTTCCGCAATATCAGAAGACCAGGTATAATACCCCAGATATCAAACAGTATAAACACCTAGTATCTCAGAATCAGGCAATCTCTCAAACAAGATTTCGGTGGTTACCCATATATCCGAGAGATGTTCCCCACGAGATAAGTAAGTATTTGAAATTTAGGTTTATATCTCGAAAACAATCTACTAAGCGCGTAAAAATCTACTGGCATATCATCAGTGAGACTGTTTATCACATTTTAACATTCCATTTCTTTAGCGTATTGTGATTGTCTACTAATGTACTATCATTTCCTCTTTTTAGACACAACTCTTTTTTGAATTTTATCATGTTTTTGGCTTTTTCAAATTTTCAAATGTTTTTGGATTTTCTGAAATTTTCTTACTCCCCCTAAAATTCAAAACATTTAAAGAAAAATTTGACAACCAATGTAGATAGCTTTGTTTCGCCATCCATTTTCTGCTTCACATGCTCTATTTTGCAGAAAATATACCATGTAACGCATAATGTACCCCCATGATTTTCAACACATTGATAGTTTACAGTTTGAAAACCGTTTTTCAATCTCGTGAAATTAATCATGTTTGTTCAGCCGTGAGGGTTTCGGCATATTCAATCAACATAATTTTGGGATTTTTCAAATTTTTGACAAAAATAAAAACAAATTTTTGGTTTTTTTAAATTTTTCAGTTTTTAGGATTTTGAAATATGGTTTATTTATGTACACAAACTGATAAACTCCCTGTTTAACCAAACCAGGGTTCATCAGCCTTCTCCTCCTGTGCCAGGCTGCTCATCAATTCTTTTTCTTGACAATCAAACTTCATGAGCACCTGCACATTCGCAATAATTTAATTACTTGAACAATTTAGCCCAGGTCTGTTTGACCTTAGGCATTTCAACACAATAAGCTTCATTTAATTTTGGAAAATCTTTGTCAGTTTTCACAAAGAATTTTTCATCTTTGACTTCAACTTTTTCATCATTCACAGAAGTCACTTGTTTCTTAACCACCAAGTTTTGTCCTTTTGACGCACTTCTTTCGTAAAATCGTGACTCGTTTTGATTATTTTGATTTTGAACAACTTTTGTTTTCCAAAACTGGTTTGGTTTTTTCATATCAACTGATGTTTGCCAACTTTGTGTTGTTCTGATTCTAGGTGTGTGACAATTCCAGGTTTGTCTTGAATCAAACCTAGTCTGGTTTGATTTCCAAGTCTGATTCGAAGCAAACTTGTTTGTGTTGTACCTCTAAGTTTGTTTTGAATCAAATCTGGTAGTCCTTTGTTTCTCATCCTCAGATTTTTGTTTTTCAACATCAACAGGCCTTGGGTTTGGACACTTGCGTGCAAGATGTCTAGTTTGATCACATTTAAAACATGTTTTCCTCGAAACATCCTTAGCCTGTTGTTGTTGCTTTTTCTGAGCATAGAACTCTTCATTAGACTGTCGTCTAAATTGGAGTTCTTTCTCTTCTTCCGAACTTTTCCCATGAACAAAATTCATTTTCTTTTGAAAATTTTGCTTTTCAAACCTTTTATCTTGATTTTGTTTCTTTTTATAACCCAACCCTGCCTTCATGTTCTTCTTTTTGTAACCAGGTTTGTTATAAAAAGTTTTCTTGCTCTTTCCAGCAAATTTTGAAATTTCTGACTTTTCGATCTCAACCAGTTTAAACACTTTGTCTATTTTATCTGCAATCACATTCTGAATCAGGAACTCGTTATCTGATAATAGTTTGTCCAATCCAATCATGGTATAAGCCAATCCTTTTGGATCATCATTCACAACATTATCAGATTTGAATGTTTAAGATAACCATCATGAAAATTTCCCTCATTTTCTTCCTGTGATTCAGACTTAACTTTGGCAGACTCATCTTTCAAAACGCTTTCAACAACCTTACTTACCACATCTGAATCATCAGCTTCATCAGATTTGCCGTAAGTCACATTGATACTTTTAGGTAATTGGTCAACTATATTCAGACCTTTTCCACCTTTTCCTCATCATAAAAAGTATAATTATCTCTCAATGGTGGTGGTACCTGATGATATTCTGAACCAATACCTTTTTTATTCTTGTCAGAATCTTTGTCATCTGGTGTGATGTTGAAAATGTGTTCGAGAATGTACGAAGAACTATGATAACTTTGAAGTTTTGTAACAATCTTTTCTTTCTCAACCAGAACTTGTTTGAGATTAGCAACTTCATCAACACACTTGTTTAATTCAAGTTGCTTTTCTTTAAACTTTTTCTCATAAAGTTCCTTTGTTGTTAAGGTTTCAGACAATCTTTCATCAAAACATTTGACTTGTTTCTTCAAAGTATCATAAGCTTCTTGTACCCTCTGACTTGACCATTTCAAATTATCATACTCTTTTTGAAAATCTTGAAACTTATTATCTTTTTCAACACAACCTTCACATTTTGCTGTACACATTTGTCTTAAAATTTCATTTCCTTCTCAAAATCTTGACATTTCAGTGTCAGCTTTTCAATCTTTTGTTTCAAAATTTCTTCATTTTCAAGCATTTCCTTGCATTTTGTTTTGAAACCATTTTTAATTTTATTTATTTCAATATCTTTTGTTTTTATTTTTTCATCTTTCTCAGTATAGACTTTGCACATTTCTATGCAATTCCTGCACTTATCTTCAGTTTTATCAATATTTTTAACATTGAATAATTCAGAAGATTCATTTACCTCAGTTTCATTCAGCACCTGTGATTCTTCTGTTTTCTCCTTTTGATCTTCTACTTTCTTCTGTTCTTCCACATCAGTATCCTCTGCCGTTCTCTTCACCTCCTCTATCAGCTTTTCCAGCTCCTCTTGTTTCCTCTTTTTCATTTCTACCACCTTTGGTAGACTTGTTTCAAAAATTTCTTTCACTTTGTTCATCAGATCAGCTTCATAACCTTTTTCAGATAACCTTCTTGTATGATAAGTGTCCTGATCTGGAAAGAGATTTGTTACTGCATCAAAATCCACCTTAGAAGGATCAACCACTGGATTACCCTGTGGATCCATATAACATTCCAATTCAGCATTCCATCTTTTGGCTTTCCGAGCTTCTTTGAATGGATCATTCAATTTTCTAATCTCATATCTTGCACTATCTCTTTGCCACAATTTATCTTGAACCATTTCGGCTACAAATGCAGATCCAACATAATCTTCTTCTGGAAGAACTTGACTCCAGTCATAACCCTCGTCTTCTTGAATAACCACCATCGCCCTTGATTTTTTCCTTTGACGACCCTTCACCGATCTGTTTTTGATTCGCATTTGATGATCCACTGTTGCGATGATAAATTGTTTTCTGATAATAATCATCTTTGAATGGATTCACAACTTCATCAGTTTGCCTATTTGTACACTCTCTCTCGAAGTGTCCTTTTTGTTTACACTTAAAACAGGTGACTTTTGCCTTATCAAATCCCAATTTTGAATCAGCAGATCCCAAACACGATCTTCCAGTGATCTCCATGAAGCATTGTGCTCTCCTCATTGCGCTAGCCATGCACCATTTAATATCCATTAGCTCCATCTCCTCTGGATCGATCTAGTCATAATCTTTCTTTGTCATTTATGGGTTTCCAATTTTTCCTGTGATCAGACTTTCGTACGATTCCAGGACAGATGCTAAAAACACCATTTGTTGCTTGGCAGCTTCTGCATTTAGACTTTGAGAGTTTTTCCAGATCTATAGCGATATTGCAATGAACTATGTTCGGGTTCGATGAATTTGAACCAATTGAATGATAACCCGAATCTCTTGAAGAACTTTGCTGAGGTGAATCCCTTGAGCTTCCAGCACTAAATGTCGTTTTTGACTTTTGATCAAACATGTTTCCTCTATAGTATAGATCGACATTTTTTTATACAGCTGGCTTCCTATTTTGTTTTGTTTCTTGATTTCTAAATCATGCCCCTCAAACTTCTCAATCAGCCAGTCCAGGGTCACCTTGCTCATATCATTGCTGTTTTTGAGAATCATGACATAATGTAACCACTCGTCTTCATTCGGAACAACTTCTATCAACCTATCAATGATCTCTTCATTATCTTTTAACACACCAATTCTCTCCATTTCAAGTTTAAGGTGACAGAATCTTTCAATCATCTGTGGTACAGTTTCACCTTTCATACATGCAAATAGATCAAATTCTTTTTTCAATAATGAACGTTTGTTTTTGATAATCTCCTCACTACCAGTACATTTTCTTTCTAACGCCTCCCACAAACCTTTTGACGTTTTCTCATGTTCAAGTAGTGAAATAATATATTCTCTAACTGATTGATATAACAATGTAATCATTCTTTGTTCAGCAACAATATGTTTTATTTCTTTTTCTGTGAGCTCTTCATCAGTTAATAAAACTCCTCCTTCTTTCGTTGGTTCTTTATATCCGTATTTTAATTTTAACCAACTTTCATGTGCAAAAGCTTTTACCCAACCCTCAAACCGAGTCTTCCACCAGTTATAATCTTCAACATTCATTAATTTCGGTGGTTTCTGTTGGTTTCCGTACATATTGTCGTATTTCAGACTGTCTTAAATCTCTTTTGAAAAATCTCTTGTTTCTGTTCGTCTTTCGGAGGATTCTGAAGTAAATGCATTATAAAATGTATTGTAAAATTCTTCACCACCTCCTGACATTTTCAATCTACTTCTTGATATTCGCACCTTGTAAATCACCTGCAAACGAACAAAATGAAATGATTAGGATTGGGTGGTAATCTGTTTGGATTGCCACTCGATTCATTGCACCTTAAACTTGAACAAACAAAATCCTTTGAATCGGATTGTGACCCGATCGGGTGGGTCAAACAAAGTCAAACTATATAATGAAATGCAATGAATCCTTGACAATACTTCACAAATTCAATATGGCCACAACCCTTTATCTTTGTTAAAATCACATGTGCCGTCACTTTTAACAGATCTCGTGTCTTGATAATATTTTTTAAACAAATTTGACCAAGTTACTTTATCAAGTGAGAATGTTGAATCGGATTGATCTGATCGGGTAGGTCAACCAAAGTCAACTTTTTAATGCAATTTAATGAATCGTGTGGTAATCCGAACGAGTTACCACTCGATTGATGGCACTACACGACAAACAACGTGCAAAGGATCAGACGGTGATCCGATCGGGTAGCCGGTTGACTCTTTGACCTCAACGATGAACTTTGATTTTTTAAAATATTCTCACATGCAAACAATTATCATATGGCCGACAAATTAAATGAATTCTAAAATCTTATTAGGCCGATTCACATGCACTGATGAAGTATATTAATTGTGCCGACAAACAACTATCACATGCAATGTATGGATATATGTAATTAGTGGCCGTCAATTATGAATCTATCAATTCTAGTGCATCACGTGACAACTGCAACAAACAATTAATGTGAACTGATATATTTGACTTTTGATCACATTATCTACTGAAACAAAATCACATGAAAGCAATCAGTTATCGAGACAAACAATGACCAAATCACGTGACCTTCTGTTGTAGTTTATTAATGAAGCCGATACTTGTTGACTGACAAAACAAGTTTGACCAAGTGACCCGATCGAGTGGGTCAACAAAGTCAATATTTTTAATGAATTGCAGTGAATCGGGTGTGTCGTTGAATCGGATTACCACCCGATCGGGTGGTGATTCGATTGAGAGATAGTCAACAAAGTCAACACTTAACTAGCAATGGATAGGGTGGGACTTGAATCGGATGGTCACCCGATCGGGTTGCCACCCGATCGGTGAACATCAAGAATACCAACAGTAACATCAAGCATTTTGTCAACTTTTTCGAACCAAAAATTCTAGATTTCTCCCAAACTACTTCGAATTAAGATCTGAAAATTTGTAGGCTTTTAGATCAAGTGTTTTCGCACATAATATCCAAAAATCAGCCGATTTTAACCGTAAAAACCATGTTAATTTTGCAATTTTCGGACAGAAAGTGTAGAAGATAGAAAAATGATGAAATTTGACAAATCTGGATGAAATTTGGATCTGAATCTGATGAAATCCTATACGAATCTGTGTGATTGATCCGCGCAATCGAGCTCCTGCTCTGATACCACTTATAGGACCAGTTTTCGACTCCGAACGATTGCGAAACGATACGTGTGACGTGCGGAATCCGTACACGAACGTGGACCGAACACAAGAACGTACAATTAACGTGATTCTATTGATCAATATGACGAGTACAAGTACCACGAATCACCTTTCTCTCTCTAGACTTTCTCTCTCTAGACTTAGATCTCCAAAGCTCCAAAATGGCAAAAGTTCTCAAATGTAACCCTAAAGCTCCTATTTATAGGCCAAGGCATAAGGGATTTCCACTTATTTACAAGATTTCCACCTTGCCTTTTACCCTACTTATATCACTATAAAATCACATTTTCTTCTATTCTATGCTACGAATTGGATTGACGGAGGCGATAGACATTACTGTACTAACACATAAGATCCATGAACACCGTGGGTGCGTTGATCAAGCCAAAAGGCATAACCATGAACTCGTAGTGTCCATATCGAGTGCGAAACACAGTTTTGGGTACATCATCTTCGAGAACACGAAGCTGATGATAACCAGATCGAAGGTCGATTTTCGAGAAACAGGACGTGCCTTGTAGTTGGTCAAATAGATCATCAATGTGAGGAAAAGGATAACGATTATTAACGGTAAGCTTATTAAGTTCACGGTAGTCGATACACATGCGAAACGAACCATCTTTCTTTTTGACGAATAGCACAAGAGCACCCCATGGTGAGGTACTTGGACGAATGAATCCCTTGTCGATCAGTTCCTGTAGTTGACTAGATACTTCTTGCATCTCGGAAGGTGCAAGTCGGTAAGGAGCCTTGGCGACAGGAGTCACACCAGGTATAAGATCAATACAAAAATCAACAGATCTAGGAGGAGGAAGACCAGGAAGATCTTCAGGAAAGACGTCAGGGAAATCACACACTACCGGAACATCGCTTATGTTCTTTCCCTTGTCCTTTTGTTCCACCACATAGGCCAAGAAGGCAAGGTTTTGTTTACATAAGCATCTGTTCGCTTGAGTGTATTACATCAACTTCAGTCCTCTTGAAGGTTGGTCTCCATAGACGTGTAAAATATCACCAGACGGAAGAGGAAGACGAAGAAACATCTTATGACAAGCAATCTCGGCATGACTCTTACGCAACCAATCCATGCCGATTATGACATCAAAACTACCCAATTGCATGGGTATTAGATCAATAGTGAATACGTGGTCGTTAAGAGTCAAGGAACAACCACTAAGAATAGAATCAACTAGAGTAGACTTACCATCGGTAATCTCCACCGAAAACGACTTAGGTAACTTAGAGCGTGCACAGTTTAACAAAGATTCAAATTCTACGGACACAAAGCTTCTGTCGGCACCAATATCAAATAGTATAGAAGCATAAAGATTATTGACGAGGAACGTACCATTAACGACGTCATTGTCGTTACGAGCCTGATTAGCATTAAGATTGAAAGTTCGTCCATGAGCGGCTGGCTACTGGTCCTGGTTCAGCCGAGGACACTAATTACGAAGGTGAGTAGTATCTCCACACTTGTAGCATGCACGAACTGCATTGAATGGCCTAGGATTCTGCTGAGGAGCTGGGAGTACTGGTAGAGCTGCCTGAACTGGGGCTTGCTGAGCTGGTTGGGCCGGGTTGACTTGACGGCAGTAAGGAGTCGTGTGACCATAGCGATTGCAATTGGTACACAAACAACAAGCAGAAGTAGCATGATGACGGAAGTTGCAAGTCGCACACTTGGGATGAGGCCCAGTGTACTGCTTTTTGACTTTAGGAGCAGTAGGGTTTGGAACAGTAGCAGCAGGGTTTGCAGCAGGGACAATCGCATTGCATCCTGAACCCTGAGATTTTCTCTTCTTGTTTCTGCTGCCACTAGGCTGCTGGGTAGCTTGGTTTGCTGACTTAGAGGGAGCAGGAGTGGCAAACTGTTTATCACGAATACAGTTGTTGTTTAGACTTGCGGCTAGATGATAAACTTCTTCAATAGGCTCCAGTTGAGCTGCTTCAATCGAATCACGCATTGCTGGAGGTAACCCATTGATGTACTTGGTTATCATGCACTTCGGAGTAGAAATCAAGTGAGGAACGATTGAGCTGAGCTGCTTAAAACGGGTAGTATAAGCTAGGTTGTCATCCCCAATCTGCTTGAGATGCCAAAACTCTTCCTCAACCTTCAGTTGTTCATGGGGAGGGCAGAATTCAAGCATCATCAGTTCTCGCACCTCGGACCATGGAAGAGCATACGCTTCTTCATTAGAGCGGATGTTTCTCTCATTTGACCACCACTCCAGAGCTCTGCCTTGAAACATTCCCGTTGCACTCCTAGTCTCTAAATGCTCTGGGCACTCGCTGTTAATGAAGGTAACCTCGATGCTGTCAAACCATTTCAGCATAGCAATCACCCCATCACTGCCCGTGAAAGGCTTAGGGTTGCAAGAGACGAAATGTTTATAGCTGAACTTGTAGGGTTTAGCTTCTCGCCCTTAGATTCCACAGAGGATGGCGGAGTGTTTGATCCTTGGATCTCAGAGACGATCTTTGGCACGACGCGAGCGATCTGGTTGGCCATGAAGGACATCATATTTTTCTGAGACTTCTCCCTGGATCTCTTGAGAGAGTTGGATAATTTACGGGAAGACATGTAAAGATCCAACAAAAGGATCGTATAAGTCTATATTATAAAGTATCACGGTATAAAGATTCACACACAATAGCAAAAGACTCAAGTTTCAACAAGTATCTCGTAGATTCCAATAGATTCAACATCCGTAAACGGACAACTTTCACATGGCACGTTGTACGAAGGTTCAGCAACATGTCAGAAACACTTATATATAGGAAGTACCAGCGGCGTATCCACCATGTTTCGAGCACATCCCTTTCGCCTCGTACTCGGTGTCATGTTACGTGTCGTATTTTGCCAAACATAACAATACACTCATCATCATCACATACACGTAGATTAACCAAATAGTTTCACATAGATTAGCGTTCAACATTCTCACCACAGTCAACAAAACAACGAATTCCCACATGGCACGTGTTACGAATGTTCGGCAACATGATAGAAGCACTTATATATAGGAAGTACCGGCGGCGTATCCACCATGCTTCGATCATGCCACATCCATCTCGCCATCGGTGTCATGTTTCGCTAACCATAACATTAGACTCCATCACTCTCACAAAACCTTCACATAGATTAACAAAGTAGATTCCACAACTCCACCACGAGTCCGCAAAACTACGAACTTCACTTAGCACGTGGTACAAAAGTTCAGTAATCATGCCAGAAACACTTATATACAGGAAGTACCAGCGGCGTATCCACCATGTTTCGGACATGCCACCTCCGTCTCCTCTTCGATGCCAGGCTACGTTTCGTATTCTGCCACTCAAAACAATACATACACACTAGAGTACACATAGATTACACATAGATTACACAAGTAGTTTCTCATAGCTTAGAGTTCAACATTCTTATCACCGACCTGCAAAACACTAAATTTCGCATGGGTCGCGGTACGAAAGTTGGTAACATGTCAGAAACACTTATATATAGGAAGTACTAGCGGCGTATCCACCATGTTTCGTCCATGTTACTTTTGTCTCGTCTTTCTGTGCCATGTTACGTTTAGTGTTTTGCTACCACAATAACACATAGATTCATAGTATTATAGTCGATCAAGATTCTCACATAGATTAACACAATGAATAGAACTCCGTAAATTTAGTTTGATCCTGAGATATTAGAGTTATTGTTTTAGATTGCGGACATACGTGCGATTTGTGTAAAAAGTCTCAAAATGAATGAAGAATCAAGTTTAAAACCACATACATAAAATCGAGGTAACATCAAGGATAGGCTCGTAAAACATAGGCTTGTTCCGGGTAGAGGAACGGTGACTACTCAAAGTGAATCGAACCCCTTTCGAATTGAGGCAACGTGTCTTGACTTTCTTAGACAAATACGTCATCGATGTTAGGCCTACGATATTCGTTCTTTTGGTCATTTCACGTTCCTAATTGATTGGGAATTTCTAGACTTTGGCGAGACATAAAATCGAAGAGTGGGACTAGTCATCAAGGTATGAGTTTCACCTCTATCTTGACAACATCGTACCCTAATAGCGTTGGCCCTTATCAACAGATAAGACTTACTAGAATAGAATGTGGAAATTTCCCTTCAAGGTTTGGATGTCACTCCTGGCTTGAAGGTAAATCTCATGCAAAATCACAAAACACTACATAGCAACGTTTTCAAAGTATCCAAGTGTATATTGTGTCAGCCTTAGGAAAGGCATATAAGTTTAATAAGAATATGTGCTGCTAGGAAGCAGATACCGTAGAATGCATAAGTCTTAAACAACAGATTAGAGTCAAGATTCCTAGAACTATAGACTAGGCGAAGCATTCGTACTTTTTCTGATTCCCTATAGTTATGGCTCTGATAGCAATCTGTCACACCCCAACCGATGGTGGAAACATCGAGGTGCGGCACTAAGCGTTCAGATTGCTCACGAGTTTCCATAACACTAGATATTTCAATATAGTTTAATTAGATTTCATGATAACATTGTCTAAAAACATCAACCACATAACATAGTATCAAAACAATAATTAAACATTGTTTTCAAGTTTCTAGATTAAACTAGGCGTGTTTCTAAGCATCAATCCTAGCTTGTTTTCCCTTTATTCCAGCATTCTATCAGCCTGCAACATGTATTAAAATAAAGTCAATACAATAATGTACTGGCGAGTATACAAGTTTGAGTATATAGAATAATAGTTTAAAAAGACTCATATCCATCATGTAAAACAATAAAATAGTTTTAGCCATGCTAGTGTTCGCAGTCCAAGTGATAGCCCAAGTGTCCCAATGCATTTACCACTTTCCCAATAATCAAGGAAAGCAATTAGAATCCTCCTAACAATACCCCCGAGAATAATGCGGGGGTGCATTCTCCTATAGCGCTACTATTGTTAAGGTGGATCTACACACAAGGATTAAACGTTCACATAGCATAAAGAATCAAGAATCCAAAAGTATCAAGTTTCACATTTACAGAGGATAGAGTTAGATTCAAAAAGTTTCAAGCTTCAAATTTCATAGAATACATGTTGCATCCCAAAAGTTTAAAACCAAAAGGGATCGAGTATACTCACAGCAGGTGCTAAGTATCGACACATACTACTTGGATTAAAGGGAGCTCTGAGATTAGACTGATTATAGATTGACAGATAAGCGTCGGCAGAATAACAAGAATCGTGCGAAGTGTCGGGTCAGTCTTCTGATCGGATGGTCATCCGAACGGATGGTCATCCGGTTGGATGACTTATCTGATTTAGACGGATCGCCATCCGATCAAATGGTCATCCGAACGGATGGCCATTCGATCGAATGGTCATTCGATCCTAGAGTGTGTTTCCAAAATGTTATCTTTTGAAATTTTCATTGAAGCATGATATCAAGTCGTTCGATCAGATGGTCATCCGATCGGATGACCATTCGGTCGAATGACGGTTCGAGTATAAGATTCATGGTTTAAGGTTCTGATTCAAAATAGTTTAAGTATTGAAGTTTACTGAGATAGTTCACCTAGTCGGATGGTCATTCGATTGGATGGCCGTCCGATCGGATGGTCGTTCGTCCTTGATGTTCTTATCTCTTTGAAACGTTGTAAAATCTCTAAGTTTTGAGTTTAATGAAGACGACATGGTACGCACTGAGACAACGGAAAACTCATCAAGACTCAGCCTGTCTGATCGGATGGGAATCACCCCGTCCGATCGGGTATCTGTTCTTGACGGTGTTCATGTCTGATTCGTAATCCGGCCGTCTTCTCCGGTGAAAATCCATCATCTAGCCTACTCTAGACTGAGGAACATGTCCTTGGTCTGTTTTGGTTCCAGACTTCACCGATTTAAGTGAAATGTTAAAAAGACTTGAAGAAATCGCATGAAATTACTCAAAAGTGTTTAGTTTATGATTTGTTCAAGGGGCAATGCCCTTTCACCCAATCAAGAGCCAAGGGCCATTATTCAGTAACCACAATAATTCGACAAGTGTACGGGCGAGATCGTGGCACGGTATTCGATAAACGATCCTAACGGTTATGCTTTTCCTATAAATACCCCCCCCATTCTTGCAAAAACCCACAAGAATCTGATCTAAAAAGCTCTAAGTTGAAGTACTGCTTCATACCTGAGTTTCTTTGATCAAGATTAGCTTTCGGGGATCCTTTGTAAGTGTTCCTTCGTTGTTTTATTGCTTTTCGAGTCCGAAAGTCGAACTATGTTTGACTTTCTGCATTGACCAGCCTATGGTCAACCCGAAGTTCATGGAACTTCATAACGTGAGTGTGATCACGATGGTTATAGTCCGTAGTGACTATACCTACTGATTACCACGTTATCTAGGCTCAGTGACGAGTCGTAGTTTCGGCCAAAATGTGCATTCTTGCATATTTTGTAACCAAACTACTCGTGAGCATCAAATCCGTTTGCTTTGATGCCAAACCTGTTTTCTAAACTTAGTTAAGTATGTTCTAACATGCTTAGCTCGTCACTTTTAGTATAGTGCTTATATAGGGTCGTAAGGTAAGCGATCTAAACCATCGCTTATACTTTCGAACCCGACCCATTTGGTCGATCATTAGGATCCGACCAAACACATTAGGTGACCATAGCTATAACCTTTTGAGGTTATGCCTTGTGGTCATGATGTTAGGCGTTCCGAACGCGTTCTACGCGAACGACGCGTTAAGGTAGCATAAGCTACCTAAACGGGTCGTAATGGGTCGCAAGCACTTAGGTTAGGTTTCATTTTAGTATGTAGGCTTTGTTAAACCATATTACACGAGTCTCCATACTCGTTTGGTTTACGAACCCGCATACTATCCGATCCTCCGATTTAGGTCCGGTATATTAACATAGCTACCTATTAGGTGCCGTTTGATATTCCGTGATCTCTAGCATTGTTTGGTTATCATACAAGAACTTCTAAGCAATCTCAGGTGAGTACATAGTTCCCCTCTTTTACTGTTTTCAACTGTTTTGGGGTGAAGCATGTGTACCTATCTATTATTTTCATGATTTCAAAGTATAATTGATTATACATGTTAGTATTTATCTTTTGGCAAACTAAATGACTATCTATGGTTTAAACACTGATTTCTCAAAGATTACAAAAGTAATTGTTGGAATAGTACTTATTTTGTTCACCAGACCGATTGGTAGTATGATATAGCGCTATAGGACTAGACACCCCATTCCTGTTGTCATGGAATGTCTGAAACCAATTTGTTTCTCCATCCAAATAGGTATTTCCTTTGTGGTATCCTTATAGTCTCAAAGGTGTAGTTTGATGCACAAGGTCTGAATGAATTCTTAAATCGCACCTTTAAAGTATATTTTGATATACTCCCAAAAAGTATAGTTTGATATACTCTCATGTGTGGTATTGTACAGAACCAACCTATGCATTTTATTAACAAACCAAAACATATTTTTAATATGTTATTTACAAATCCAAAGTATACTGTTAATATGCTACTATAAGGTTATTCGCTTAACCTTACATTATTTTACAAAGCATAACTTTTGATTTATTCAAACACCTTGTTTTGTACAATTTTTACTTGTGGTTTAAGACATCTCATTTCACTTACCATACATAACTTTTGTTTATACATTACATGGTTTACATTTAACTTGAGTTATACAATAACCTTGGACTATTGGTTTAAACATGAACATTCTATATTGGTGGTTTGGTTTACGTAAGTGACTTAAGTAACGAGGCGGGTGTAATATGATACAAGCATGGTGGATACGCCGCTGGTACTTCCTATATATAAGTGTTTGTATGGTATCACATATTGTAGCGTTATTTGAATCATTTCAATTTAGGTCATATAACATTTTATACAAATAACACACTTTTCACAAGACAATGATTTACAAACGACTTATCTTATACAAACTCATTTTACATGGTTATCCATTTAACCACACAGTGTTCTCTTATTTTTACATATCATCTGATTTTACCATTTTTTTAAATGATTTACAAGACAAAGCAAATTACAAGGTTCATGACTGACTGTTATTAAACGTTTTCTTTAAACTCAAGTCATGAATCCCATTTTCACAAAATCTATGTATCTCACAGGCATTTTTATGCTGCCGTACCTATTTTACACATGTTTCAGGTGCCGTCTTGAGATGATTGTTGATATATGCTACATTTAGGATGGACTCGTGCCTTAGCAACTTTAAAACTTGGAAGATCATAGTTGTATTTATTTTATTGTATTAGAACAATGAGTCCATTTAATCAATAAAACAATATTTCAATTTCCATGTGTTATGAAACAATGATTCTGTTACAACACTCCCCGACGTTTCCGCCACGTTTTGTATGTTCTACGTGGTCGGGGTGTGACAGAAAAGTTGGTATCAGAGCTCATGGTTATAGGGAATTAGGTTATTAGTAATGCTTTGACCTAGTCTATAACCTTCCTAGGACCCTAACGCGAGTTTACTTGCGTTTAGTCATAAAACAACACCGTCACCTATCCTTAGGCGACGACCGCAACAAGAACATAAATTTCAAAACCGCTTTGAAAACTAATCATCTGTTCTAGGATGATTGATTACTAGGTTTTGAACCCTCTGTTATAAGGTTTTGAACCCCTTTGAATTTTCAAAACTCTCGTCAAAGTTGGTCTAAATATTGTGAACACATGCAAACTGGAAGGGTGGGTGCCTGTACCCTGAGTTTTCTGTCTAAGGCAAGAGTGTTCGTACATATCCTCATGATCGGACCAGTCACTCTTACCTGGGAACTCTTGGGGTGAGTGTCCACTTATAGGCGAGCATGTCTTCGCGATACATTATTTTTGACCTATTTGCTTTGATTAATCACCCAGGTCGTTTGTTGCTTTGTAGTAACAAACAAATGACCACTATCCTTGCTTTTATCAGATTTGTTTCATCTCATTCTTTTCGTCTAACTCTCTCACTCGTTTCCTCTCATGTTTCCTCTTTTAGAATGCCTCCTCGACGCGACAATCAGATGGCGAATACCGAACTGGCGGAAATTATCGCGCAGCAAATGGCTGCTGCCTTCCCAAATCTTTATGCTCAAATAACTCAAGCCATCAACAACAACAATGCTCCATGCAATTTCAAGATTTTTAACTCGGCTAAACCACTCAAGTTTAATGGTTCTGAGGGAGCAACTGGGCTTCTTCAATGGTTCGAGAGCATTGAGAATACTTTCCGTCACGTTCAGTGTCCTGAAAATCGCAAGGTCGAGTTTTCTTCGAGTGTGTTTCAGAAGAGGGCTCTTACGTGGTGGAACGGGGTTATGAGAGACCGCGGTGCTGAGGTTGCATTAGCACAGACTTGGGCCGAGCTTAGGGCTCTTATGATGAAGGAATTCTATCCTCGTCATGAGCTTAGGGCTCTAGAAAGGGAATTTGATGATTTAAAGCAAGACAGTGGGGAACATCGAGCCTATACTGACCGCTATGAGGAATTGAGCTTGTTGTGCCCTACTATGGTTACGCCTCTGGATAAGGCGATTGAGAAACACATTGATGGGCTTCCTGACGTAGTTCAGGATATCGTTACTGGCAGCAACCCTACTACTGTCAAACAAGCCATTGAATTGGCTGCCACTCTGACTGAATCCCATATCAGGAAGCGCAAGCTGTTTCGGAAGGGCGACTTAAGACCATCTGACAAGACTGCTCATGTGGAACCAAAGGAAGAAAATGCTGAGGTGTCCAAGAAGAAGAAGCGCAAAGCCTCTCAAAGCTACGCTATAACTGCTCAAGACAAACAAGTTGCACCGAACCAGCCTGAACAACCTCGTAAAAGACAAAACTATGTTGGTACCGCACCTTTGTGCAACAAATGCAACCGTCATCATCTAGAGCAAGAGCAGTGTCACAAATGTACCCACTGTGGGCGGTTGGGACATTTGATCAATGTTTGTCGTTATGCAAATCAAGCTGCTGCAAACCCTGCTGCTGTTCAAGCACGGTTCCCTCCAGGGTCATGTTATAACTGTGGTGACCTTACCCACTACAGGAACAATTGCCCAAGTCTTGTTAACATACCTCCAGCACGTGGACGAGCGTTCAACATCAATGAGGCAAATATGAACAATGATGCAGCAGTGAACAATTAGTGTTTTGTGTTTCCTTGGTTGTTATCTTTTGACACTTCAAGACAATTCCGTTGTTACATAAATAAAGATTTGTTGTTTTTATTTCTGCAAAATTTACGCGTTTGTATGAATGCTTGATGAAACCTTATGATGTCAACCCAAAGACAAACTACTCCCATGGTTCTATCATATTATGATCACTTGTGATCTCCCTAAGAACCTTAAACTCTCGTTTCTTTTAAGAAACAAAGTCAAACTCTTATTGAGAATCCCTCTATCTTTATAGACAGATCCTTAAAAATCATTAAAGTACCAAATGAAATCCATGGATTG
This sequence comes from Helianthus annuus, assembly GCF_002127325.2. NCBI lineage: Eukaryota > Viridiplantae > Streptophyta > Magnoliopsida > Asterales > Asteraceae > Helianthus > Helianthus annuus. Next base: position 64,646,193 of record NC_035442.2, read on the forward strand.
GATTCCTAGTGTGCTTTGAATATCCATACCTAAAGGTAACAAAATAAAGAATCAAGTTAACTAAATTTGTGCTTATGTGCTTTCTTACATGTTTTGTGGTTGTATATGATCCATCCAAATCCTCATAGAATCTTTCATATCTCATACGAGAGATTCATAATAGGATATCCAAAGATACTATCTTAAACCCTTAATGGATTTCAACATTGTATTTAAGTCCCTCTGGTTATAAAGTATTATTCTATAATTGGACCTCTTGAATGGTCTGCTTAAACAGATTGATCTTGAAAATCTGATTAGAAATATCATGTGATGATGTAACTAAAAGGGATCCCTTAAGTGGTCTATTTAAAGAGATCGTACGACGGCCTAGTTAAGAAGATCATGTGTTGATCTAGTTAAAAAGATCGTTCGTTGATCTAATTAAAAGGATCCTTTGGTGGTCTAGTCGAATCGCTTCATGTTTATTCAAGTAATTTTTCCTACGCATTATGAAATGGACTGTGCGGACCGTGCAAGGAATTACGTAATTATGGAGGCCTACATAATTATGGAATTCAGTGCACAGGAGCCACAGGAAGCTTCATCATGTGTTAAGACCTAGTGACAAGAATAATGATACGGGAGAAGTCTCGGACCTCGACCAATGTCATTATCCTCACGCTCCCTCAATTCTGATCTCAATCACACACCAAGTTTCCTATGATAAGTCTTCATAAGAAACGTTCTTCTGTCCGTAGTTCAAAATTCCATGTTTTATTATTACAAGGAATTCACTTTGAGGGTTAATAAATTCGATAAAAAGTCCTAACATGGCCCCGAGTTTTACTTAAGGGTTCAAGGGATCTATTAGAAGGCGAAACCGTCACAGTTGTCTTCACAAGTTTCCTCTAGAATTAAATTTCGGGACGAAATTTCCTAAAGTAGGGGAGACTGTGACACCTGTGTCACTTCAACCATCAAACAAATTCCAAAACAATGAAATATTGTATCTCATACTTGGGATTTGTAAAAATATGTGTATCATTTGCACACATCAACTCTTGTTCGATTATAAGCTTTAAATCGCTCTCTGGAAGGTTATACGCGCTTTGATGCGTAAAAATAACCAGTTTAATCCAACGAACACTCCGGAATAGTGACATAGGCTTAACATACCTTAAATAACTTTTACATAACTTAGAATAAGTTTTGAAGGCTTTGGTATGGCAAAAACAAGTTAATTCGCTTACAGGGACTAAACTTGACAAACTGCGAAAGTATGCCAATTTGAACTGTAACGAACATTCCGGAACATGTCCATAAGTTAAACATACCATAAATATCCTTTACATAGCTTAGAAATAGGCCTTGAGGTGTTTGGTATGCTAAAACAAACTTTTGGATCATTCAGGGACTAAAAGTGTCAAAAAGTGCACAAGTTTGCACTTTCGCGCATAACTTACGTTCTGAATACATCCGGACATCCAAAAATTTATGTAAGCATCCTTATATTATGCCTTAGTGTATGGCATGAGAAAAATCCATTCCTCGCGCAATTTGGATCGTCTTTCGCGCTTATGCGCATTCCGTCGTAATTAACCGAACATCGCGACCGTACGGCCAAACGAACCGACATCCGAGATATTTTTGAGCACATTTTAAGTTCCCTATACTTTAACTTCATTCTAGAGCTTTGAAATGGGGTTAACGGGGCTTAAACGTGTCAAAAACGCATCAAATACCAAGTTTTGGAGCTGCAGGGACCAAAACTGTAAATCTGCCAAAGTGAGGGCTTACGGACCGTAAGCCATAAGCCATACGGTCCATAAGGGGTACCCAGTACAGCAGATTCATTGAACCCACTTGCAGTTGGCCTTTCGTTCGTTCAAGGGGCAATGCCCTTTCACCCAATCAAGAGCCAAGGGCCATTATTCAGTAACCACAATAATTCGACAAGTGTACGGGCGAGATCGTGGCATGGTATTCGATAAACGATCCTAACGGTTATGCTTTTCCTATAAATACCCCCCCATTCTTGCAAAAACCCACAAGAATCTGATCTAAAAAGCTCTAAGTTGAAGTATTGCTTCATACCTGAGTTTCTTTGATCAAGATTAGCTTTCGGGGATCCTTTGTAAGTGTTCCTTCGTTGTTTTATCGCTTTTCAAGTCCGAAAGTCGAACTATGTTTGACTTTCTGCATTGACCAGCCTATGGTCAACCCGAAGTTCATGGAACTTCATAACGTGAGTGTGATCACGATGGTTATAGTCCGTAGTGACTATACCTACTGATTACCACGTTATCTAGGCTCAGTGACGAGTCGTAGTTTCGGCCAAAATGTGCATTCTTGCATATTTTGTAACCAAACTACTCGTGAGCATCAAAGCCATTTGCTTTGATGCCAAACCTGTTTTCTAAACTTAGTTAAGTATGTTCTAACATGCTTAGCTCGTCACTTTTAGTATAGTGCTTATATAGGGTCGTAAGGTAAGCGATCTAAACCATCGCTTATACTTTCGAACCCGACCCATTTGGTCGATCATTAGGATCCGACCAAACACATTAGGTGACCATAGCTATAACCTTCCGAGGTTATGCCTTGTGGTCACGATGTTAGGCGTTCCGAACGCGTTCTACGCGAACGACGCGTTAAGGTAGCATAAGCTACCTAAATGGGTCGTAATGGGTCGCAAGCACTTAGGTTAGGTTTCATTTTAGTATGTAGGCTTTGTTAAACCATATTACACGAGTCTCCATACTCGTTTGGTTTACGAACCCGCATACTATCCGATCCTCCGATTTAGGTCCGGTATATTAACATAGCTACCTATTAGGTGCCGTTTGATATTCCGTGATCTCTAGCATTGTTTGGTTATCATACAAGAACTTCTAAGCAATCTCAGGTGAGTACATAGTTCCCCTCTTTTACTGTTTTCAACTGTTTTGGGGTGAAGCATGTGTACCTATCTGTTATTTTCATGATTTCAAAGTATAATTGATTATACATGTTAGTATTTATCTTTTGGCAAACTAAATGACTATCTATGGTTTAAACACTGATTTCTCAAAGATTACAAAAGTAATTGTTGGAATAGTACTTATTTTGTTTACCAGACCGATTGGTAGTATGATATAGCGCTATAGGACTAGACACCCCATTCCTGTTGTCATGGAATGTCTAAAACCAATTTGTTTCTCCATCCAAATAGGGATTTCCTTTGTGGTATCCTTATAGTCTCAAAGGTGTAGTTTGATGCACTAGGTCTGAATGAATTCTTAAATCGCACCTTTAAAGTATATTTTGATATACTCCCAAAAAGTATAGTTTGATATACTCTCATGTGTGATATTGTACAGAACCAACCTATGCATTTTATCAACAAACCAAAACATATTTTTAATATGTTATTTACAAATCCAAAGTATACTGTTAATATGCTACTATAAGGTTATTCGCTTAACCTTACATTATTTTACAAAGCATAACTTTTGATTTATTCACACACCTTGTTTTGTACAATTTTTACTTGTGGTTTAAGACATCTCATTTCACTTACCATACATAACTTTTGTTTATACATTACATGGTTTACATTTAACTTGAGTTATACAATAACCTTGGACTATTGGTTTAAACATGAACATTCTATATTGGTGGTTTGGTTTGCGTAAGTGACTTAAGTAACGAGGCAGGTGTAATATGATACAAGCATGGTGGATACGCCGCTGGTACTTCCTATATATAAGTGTTTGTATGGTATCACATATCGTAGCATTATTTGAATCATTTCAATTTAGGTCATATAACATTTTATACAAATAACACACTTTTCACAAGACAATGATTTACAAACGACTTATCTTATACAAACTCATTTTACATGGTTATCCATTTAACCACACAGTGTTCTCTTATTTTTACATATCATCTGATTTTACCATTTTTTTAAATGATTTACAAGACAAAGCAAATTACAAGGTTCATGACTGACTGTTATTAAACGTTTTCTTTAAACTCAAGTCATGAATCCCATTTTCACAAAACCTATTTATCTCACAGGCATTTTTATGCTGATGTACCTATTTTACACATGTTTCAGGTGCCGTCTTGAGATGATTGTTGATATATGCTACATTTAGGATGGACTCGTGCCTTAGCAACTTTAAAACTTGGAAGATCATAGTTGTATTTATTTGATTGTATTAGAACAATGAGTCCATTTAATCAATAAAACAATATTTCAATTTCCATGTGTTATGAAACAATGATTCTGTTACAACACTCCCCGACGTTTCCGCCACATTTTGTATGTTCTACGTGGTCGGGGTGTGACAACTGGTTCCATCAAAAGATTATCAAGTGTTGAAGGAAGAAGACCCCAGTACCAAGAAAAAGGGGCATCAGTTGTTGATGTTTGGAGTACACTCCCTACCTCAACCTCTGATAAAACCACTGCTAGTGGGAAATCAGATGATCCTATTAATCTGGGTGATGGTTTAAAGTACCAGGAATTGACGGAAATAGTTGAAAAACTGGATACATCTGTAGTAGAAATCAAAGAAATGCTACAACAGTTGTTAACAGTTCAAATGGTACCATCCACTGCTGTTCCACTTCAAGCACCTGCTCCACCACCAGCAGATGTTACAAATGAGCTCTGGAATCTTTTTCAACCATTTCTCCACCAACAACAACAGATGGCTGAGCAGCAGCATGGAAAACATGTTCAAGAGCTCAGAGAAGCAATGGAGTCTAGTTTCAAAACCACACAAGCAGACATCAAGGCTCTAAAAACACATATGTTGGCAACCACTGGCACTGCTCCTCCAACAGTTCTGTTTATTGATGAAATCCCCTCAGATAATGCCAAAAAGGGGGAGAAAATGAAGGAGTGGATAAAGAAAGGAATTGATAATGGGGTGTATCTTGATCCAGAAAAGGATGCAATGCTCAGAAACATTCCTTTGCCAGATGGTAGCAAAAAGGTTGATGTTACCCAGAATGCACTTGATGATGGTGTCATAAGTGTAAAAAGGGATAGAGCGGCAAAGGATTTATCAAGGTGGAATGAGGAGAAGAGAGCTTTCATGGAGCTGAATGCGCAGGGTTGTTCTGGTGAAAAGGATGTTCAAAATCCTGTTCCAAAAAGAAATCTTACTAGAAAAGTAAGGAAACCCAAATCCACACCATCCAGTCTTCCTAAGCATACTTCAAAACCACCATCCAAAAGCCACCAACATCAAACCTCCACCCAAACAGTTGCTGAAACTTCTGTTGTATCAACATCTGCTGGTACTTCACTTGTTACAACAACTGTTCTCACTTCAACACACACCACTTCAACACACACCACTACCATTGCCTTATCACCACCAAAAACAACATCTCCACCATCATTTCCTGCCATAAAGTAGAAGACAGCAGATGTTAAAACATTTGTTGTAATGACAACAGTGGTTGAAACACCAGTTGTTTCAACAACTGTTAGTCAGTCACAAACCACTGCCACTCAAATCACCTCCACTGTTCCACCCAAAACATCATCTGCCTCTCCTAAAATTAAAAGGAGAAGGATTATCATATCAGATGATGATTCTCCGTCACCACCATCAACAGTTTCAAAATCCCAAGCACTTGTCACAATTCCAAAACCCATTACTCTCTCTTCAACTCAAATTCAAAAGCCATTACCTCCTGCAGGTGTTGTGTTTCCTTTAGAACTCATAGCAGTTAGAGATGAAATCAAATCTTTCTACTATGAGGATAACCCTGCCAAAAGGAGCTTGCCTTCAGTTAAAGGATATCCTAGGCCAAACAACATTGAAGAATATTTAGAAATTAAAGCCAAGCAAGCAGAGGATATCGCTAACAAAAATAAACAAGGGAAATCTGATAGGGAATTCCAGCAAAACTATCGGTTTCTTCTCACACAGGTCTGATCAATGGAGCAATTTGCCAAAAATGTTAGTCAACAAATTTCAGAAAGAGCAGATGAGACCCTGAGAAAAGACTACATTGAAAATATCATGACCTACAAGAAATACAAGGGGGGAGAAACACATGTACAAAAACTGGACCATTCCTGAGCTTGAAAAAGAAGTAGCCAGGATTCATGAAATGATCAAAAATAAAGTCCAGCAGACTCCTCCTGAAAAATTCAAACAGTTTGAAGCTGAAAAGGCATTAGAGTTGAAGAGAATGAAAGAGGAGCTTATCACAGCTGATTATGGGTCAAGGAACTCTGTGTCAAAGTGGGGAGAAGCTAGGGTCAGGGCCACCTATAAAAGGTTGGAGGAACTTAGGAAGAAAGATCCAACAGCTCCACAAAAGCCTGACTACTCCAAAGCAGAGGTCTCGAAAAGACCACCAAAGCTGCAAGCCAAAAGAACCACTACTCCTGCTGGTGCTACCATCTACAAAAGAAGGAGTCAAAACCAGATGGATGCTGAAACAGTTCAAGATCTAATTGCTAGTAATGACCTTGTAAAAGAGAGCATTATGTTAATGATGAAAGAAGAATTTGAACTGGAACAATCTGCAAGTACTGCTCAGCCAGTCATGAATAGGCTAGCATCACCAAATACCTCATCAAATAACAGCTCCCAAAAAACCCACCAGGCTCAAAAGTACTAAAGTGGAAAACTGATAAACAGACCCACGTACTGACAGTGTTCAAGTCTAGTGGCGAAGTGAAGAAACTAACAAGGGAACAAGCTCTTGGCCCGAGTCTTGAAGATTTGCAGGATCTACTTGATCTTCCACTTAGCAGGGATGATGATGATACAGATGCCTTAACCTTTGAATTACAACTCAAAGGGCAAATAAGGGAACTGCTGATGAGGCAATAAAGATCTACAATAATAGAGAGTTTTGGCATTATCTGTTCCAGGGGGAGATTGTTGGGATTGAACCCTGCCAAAGGAACATATAATGAAAGCCAAAACTGGATCAGAGCAGTAGATCCAGAATAAGCAGATGTTTGCATGCAAGTCTCTCCCCTTGAAAGTGGTTTCAACATCTGCTGACCTCCTATCTGCTGATCATGCAAACTGCTGACCTACAACTACTGATCACTTTAAAGACTATTGAAGAACTAAAGGTCTGCTGCTCAATCTACTGCCTTGTTTCAAGCACTGCTGATCATGACAAGTACTGCTGGGCTCACAGCAGTGGAAGGATGCAGCAGCTGTTTATGTTTACTTTATGTAATGAACTGTAACATCAGTAGTTAGTATAGCAGTGTTTGTATAGGTCAGTTGTTAAGAGTTTGTTAGGAGGTTAGATGTCACTTTCATGGTGACGTCAGCTTTGATGCTCAGTAGTTTGCTAGTGCCTATAAATAGAACAGTGCTCTGTACTATTCTGTTTAGCTCTTTCACCATATTCTTCCTGCACGAACAAATACTAAGCTCGGGCTGAGGGGGAGTTTGCAAATCATACATGCATTGTAATCAAAGTTTGAAATAAATTTAATCATTTGATTCTGTGTTGAAAATGTATGATTGAAAGCATTTCTTCTGTTTGATTGTGAAAAGTTTGCTTCCATTTAATTTCCGTTGCACTACTCTTTCATTGTTCATCTAAATTCAAACACAAATCACAATCAATCCAAACTCAGATCCTAACAAATGGCCTAGGATTCTGCTGAGAAACTGGGAGTGCTGGTAGAGCTGCCTGAATTGGGGCTTGCTGAGCTGGTTGGGCCGGGTTGACTTGACGGCAGTAAGGAGTCGTGTGACCAAAGTGATTGCAATTGGTACACAAACGACAAGCAGAAGTAGCAGGATGATGGAAGTTGCAAGTTGCACACTTGGGATGAGGCCCAGTGTACTGCTTTTTGACTTCAGGAGCAGTAGGGTTTGGAACAGCAGCAGCAGGAGTAGGCTTAGTAGCAGGGTTTGCAGCAGGGACAATCGCATTGCACCCTAAACCCTGAGATTTTCTCTTCTTGTTTCTGCTGCCACTAGGCTGCTGGGTAGCTTGGTTTGCTGACTTAGAAGGAGCAGGAGTGGCAAAGTGTTTATCACTAATACGGTTGTTGTTTAGACTTGCGGCTAGATTATAAACTTCTTCAATAGTCTCCAGTTGAGCTGCTTCAATCGAATCACGCATTGCAGGAGGTAACCCATTGATGTACTTGGTAATCATATGCTTCGGAGTAGAAACCAAGTGAGGAACGATTAAGCTGAGCTGCTTAAAACAGGTAGTATAAGCCAGATTGTCATCACCAATCTGCTTGAGATGCCAAAACTCTTCCTCAAGCTTCAGTTGTTCATGGGGAGGGTAGAATTCAAGCATCATCAGTTCTCACACCTCGGACCATGGAAGAGCACATGATTCTTCGTTAGAGCGGATGTTTCTCTCATTTGACCAGCACTCCAGAGCTCTGCCTTGAAACATTCCTGTTGCACTCCTAGTCTTTAAATGCGCTGGGCACTCGCTGTTAATGAAGGTAACCTCGATGCTGTCAAACCATTCCAGCATAGCAGTCACCCCATCACTGCCCGTGAAAGGCTTAGGGTTGCAAGAGACGAAATGTTTATAGTCGAACTTTGTAGGCTTTTGCTTCTCACCCTTAGATTCCACAGAGGATGGCGGAGTGTTAGATCCTTGGATCTCAGAGATGATCTTTGGCATGACGCGAGCGATCTGGTCGGCCATGAAAGACATCATCTTTTTCTGAGACTTCTCCCTGGATCTCCTGAGAGAGTCAGATAGCTTACGGGAAGACATCTAAAGATCCAACAAAAGGATCGTATAAGTCTAGATCACAAAGTCTCATGGTATAAAGATTCCCATACGATAGCAAAAGACTCAAGTTTCAACAAGTTTCTCGTAGATTCCAATAGATTCAACTTCCACAACCCACGACTTTCGCATGGCACGTTGTACGAAGGTTCGGCAACATGTCAGAAACACTTATATATAGGAAGTACCAGCGGCGTATCCACCATGTTTCGGGCACATCCCTTCCGCCTCGTACTCGGTGTCATGTTACGTGTCGTATTTTGCCAAACATAACAATACACTCATCATCATCAAATACACGTAGATTAACCAAATAGTTTCACATAGATTAGTGTTCTACATTCTCACCACAGTCCACAAAACAATGAATTCCCACATGGCACGTGTTACGAAAGTTCGACAACATGATAGAAGCACTTATATATAGGAAGTACCAGCGGCGTATCCACCATGCTTCGATCATGCCATGTCCGTCTCGTCGTCGGTGTCATGTTTTGCTAACCATAACATTAGACTCCGTCACTCTCACAAAACCTTCACATAGATAAACCAAGTAGATTCCACAACTCCACCACGAGTCTGCAAAACTATGAACTTCACTTAGCACGTGGTACGAAAGTTCAGTAATCATGCCAGAAACACTTATATATAGGAAGTACCAGCGGCGTATCCACCATGTTTCGGACATGCCACCTTCGTCTCCTCTTCGGTGCCAGGCTATGTTTCGTATTCTGCCACTCAAAACAATACATACGCACTAGAGTACACATAGATTACGCATAGATTACACAAGTAGTTTCTCATAGCTTAGAGTTCAACATTCTTATCACCGACCTGCAAAACACTAAATTTCGCATGGCACGCGGTACGAAAGTTGGTAACATGTCGGAAACACTTATATATAAGAAGTACCAGCGGCGTATCCACCATGTTTCGTCCATGTTACTTCTGTCTCGTCTTTCTGTGCCATGTTACGTTTAGTGTTTTGCTACCACAATAACACATAGATTCATAGTATTATAGTCGATCAAGATTCTCACATAGATTAACACAATGAATAGAACTTCGTAAAATTAGTTTGATCCTGATAGATTAGAGTTATTGTTTTAGATTGCGGGCATACGTGCGATTTGTGTAAAAATTCTCAAAATGAACGAAGAATCAAGTTTAAAACCACATACATAAAATCGAGGTAACATAAAGGATAGGTTAATAAAACATAGGATTGTTTCGGGTAGAGGAACAGTGACTAACCAAAGTGAATCGATCCCCTTTCGAATTGTGGCAACGTGTCTTGACTTACTTAGACAAATACGTCATCGATGTTAGGCCTACGATATTCGTCCTTTTGGTCATTTCACGTTCCTAATGGATTGGGAATTTCGAGACTTTGGCGAGACATAAAATCGAAGAGTGGGACTAGTCATCAAGGTATGAGTTTCACCTCTATCTTGACAACATTGTACCCTAATAGCGTTAGCACTTATCAACAGATAAGACCTACTAGAATAGAATGTGGAAATTTCCCTTCAAGGTTTGGATGTCACTCCTGGCTTGAAGGTAAATCTCGTGCAAAATCACAAAACACTGCATAGCAGCGTTTTTAAAGTATCCAAGTGTATATTGTGTCAGCCTTAGGAAAGGCATATAAGTTTAAAAGGAATATGTGCTGCTAGGAAGCAAATACGGTAGAATGCATAAGTCTTAAACAACAAATAAGAGTCAAGATTCCTAGAACTATAGACTAGGCAAAGCATTCCTACTTTTTCTAATTCCCTATAGTTATGGCTCTGATACCAATTTGTCACACCCCAACCGATGGCGGAAACATCGGGGTGCAGCACTAAGCGTTCAGATTGCTCACGAGTTTCCATAACACTTGGTATTTCAATATAGTTTAATTAGATTTCATGATAACATTGTCTAAAAACATCAACCACATAACAAAGTATCAAAACAATAATAAAACCTCGTTTTCAAGTTTCTAGATTAAACTAGGCGTGTTTCTAAGCATCAATCATAGCTTGTTTTCCCTTGATTCCAGCATTCTATCAGCCTGCAACATGTATTAAAATAAAGTCAATACAATAATGTACTGGCGAGTATACAAGTTTGAGTATATTGAATAATAGTTTAAAAAGCTCAATGCATTTACCACTTTCCCAAGAATCAAGGAAAGCAATTAGAATCCTCCTAACAATACCCCTGAGAATAATGGGGAGGTGCATTCTCCTATAGCGCTATTATTGTTAAGGTGAAACTACACACAAGGATTAAACGTTCACATAGCATAAAGAATCAAGAAACAAGAATCCAAAAGTATCAAGTTTCACACTTACAGAGGATAGAGTTAGATTCAAATAGTTTCAAGTTTCAAGTTTCATAGAACACATGTTGCATCCCAAAAGTTTAAAACGAAAAGGGATCGAGTATACTCACAGCGGGTGCTAAGTATCGACACCTTCTACTTGGATTAAAGGGAGCTCTGAGGTTAGCCTGATTATAGATTGACAGATAAGCGTCTGCAGAATAACGAGAATCGTGCGAAGTGTCGGGTCAGTCTTCTGATCGAATGGCCATCCGGACGGATGGTCATCTGGTCGAGTGACTTATCTGATTCAGACGGATCGCCATCCGATTGGATGGTCATCCGAACGGATGGCCATTCGATCGAATGGTCATTCGATCCTAGAGTGTGTTTCCAAAATGTTTATCTTTTGAAGTTTTCATTGACGCATGATATCAAGTCGTTCGATTGGATGGTCATCCGATCGGATAACCGTTCGGTCGAATGACGGTTCGAGTGTAAGATTCAAGGTTTAAGGTTCTAATTCAAAATAGTTTAAGTATCGAAGTGTACTGAGATAGTTCACCTGGTCGGACGGTCATTCGATCGGAAGGCCAGATGGTCGTTCGTCCTTGATGTTCTTATCTCTTTGAAACGTTGAAAAATCTCTAAGTTTTGAGTTTAATGAAGACGACATGGTACGCACTGAGACAATGGAAAACTCATCAAGACTTAGCCTGTCTGATCGGATGGGAATCACCCCATCTGATCGGGTATCTGTTCTTGACAGTATTCATGTCTGAATTCGTAATCCGGCCGTCTTCTCTGGTGAAAATCCATCATCGAGCCTACTCCAGACTGTGGAACAAGTCCTTGGTCTGTTTTGGTTCCAGACTTCCCCGATTTAAGTGAAAAGTTAAAAAGACTTGAAGAAATCGCATGAAATTACTCAAAAGTGTTTAGTTTATGATTTAATTTGCTGAAAACGTGTAAAAATCTAGTGAAATCCTTCGGATTTGGACTGACTTTGATGGAATGACGTCATACTCACTAAACCGGGATAACATCATCTCCAATGAGTCCAGATCTTGAGGATTTCAAGGTGAAAATCAGTGATTTGACCGAGATTTAGATGAGGAATTGTGTAATGATCAAGGTTGTTCAAGAATCGAAGAGTAGACTTGCTAGAATTGGCCTAGAATCGAAGAAAAGTTCCTGAGAACGAGTGTGCGTGCGTCTAGATCGGAGGGCTCTGTCACATCAGTGAGGAATGATGTGACAGGTCTTATTTATAGTGTCAGAGGAGAAGTTAGGCTGTGCAGCCGTTGGATCAAATGGCTGTTCGGTCGAATGGCCGTCCGATCGGATGGTCATCCGATCGGATGTCCATTCGGACAGTCCAATCCGTTTTGCAACTTTTCCATCTTTGGTTTGTTTTGCGTGTTAGATTAAGCGTTGCATTGCATATTATTGTACAATATTATCACATAACAAGATTATTTAATTAACATAAAAGTTTCCAAGTTTCCAAGTTTACATAGTGTCAAGTCTCTAGTCTCTCGTTTAACCAAGTCTCAAGTTTCACAAGTCTCAATAGTCAAGAATCAAGTATCAAGAGTCAAGTATCAAGACTCAAGCATCAAGTATCAAGTATCTAGAATTAAGTATCAAGTCTCAAGTGTCAAGAATCAAGTGTCTTGAATTAAGTATCAAGAATCTAGTATTAAGAATCAAGTTTCATAGTGTTAAGATTCACAAAGTTTCAAGTATCACCAAGATTTAAGTTTCCAAGCATCAAGATTCACAAAGTATCATAAGTGTCAAGTTTACATAGTATAGGGGTCAATATTGGCAAAAGCTAAAAGTTTAGGGACGCATGGCGTTACATCGGGAGTACAAGAAGACGTTGGCGAGCCTTTTTACGCGCCAGAGTCATTGGGTGACGAGCAACCTGCTTACCCTGAAGTTTTGTAGAAACTGATCAGGTACGAATGATATATATTTTCACACTCCGACCGCGTAAAACAACAAACCGCAGCGGAAATGTCGGGGAGTGTAGTGGCAGAATTATTGTTTCACAACCATGCTATTCAAAGTTTAGTTTTATCCGAATTAAAAAGGATTAAATTGTCTTAAAACAAAGGAAAACAAAGAGTACATAACATAATTAAACCTTGCTTCGTTTTATATCACTAAGGCCCAAGTCCGCCTAAGTGTATCTTGAACAACTCTATGCATCAGCTCCTGAAAACACATGTGAAAAATAGGTACGTCAGCATAAAAATGCCTGTGAGATACATAGGTTTATTGGTTTAGGATTCATGACTTGTAGTTGAAAGAAATGTTTAACAAAAGTTAGTCATGAATCTTGTAAAATGTTCTCCTTTGTAAATCATATGAAAATCGATAATTGTATAAGTTATGTTGTTTGTAAATCAAAGTCTTGTGAAAATATGTCGTTTGTTGTAAAATGTAATAAGTTCTTTTCGAAATGATTTAGATAACACTAGAATATGTAATATCATAAAAGCACTTATATATAGGAAGTGCCAGCGGCGTATCCACCATGCTTTTATCATATTACACATGCCTCGTTATATAAATCACTTACCAAATAACCATCGAAATGTCTTGTTTAAATCAATATCAAAATGTTTATGTGTAAGCAATGTTTAATGTTAAATGTAAATCATGTTTTGTATAATCAAAAGTTATGTATGGCAAGTAAAAGTAACTGCTCAAACCATATGTATAATGTTTATGTGTAACCAAATGAAATGTATGGTGAATGATAGTAATACTCAACCCCATAAGTAAAAATGTACAAAACAACGTATTTGATATAAATCATAGTTTAAGTCAAAAGATATGTTTTGCAAAATTCATGCTTTACTGATACAAGCTGTGACAACTGTCAAATTTGCATGCATCCGTATAATTATTAATTAATGATTAGCGATAAATGACTGTGCTGAATTATAATTAATTACTTGAATTGCTTCTGATTATTACCATATACATACATGTGCATCATATATTGCTTAATGTCATGTCATTATTGCATGAGAACTTTGTTGACTCAAATGATGCACGAAACGCAGTTAGCACAGCTATCCGTCAAATCAGAAAAATACTGACAGAGTACAGACATTGTATTGAGACACAGAATGGGCCAGAAACCAAGTATTACACTAGTATAGTGTGTAGGAAAGTAAGGATCACAAAACTGCCTTCCTAGTGATAGCTTAAGTGCCAGAAAGTGCCTAAAACTTACATATACTGCAGAATTCTGTAGAAAATCAGCAAATTCAGCATTTAAACAACTTAAAATCATGCAAAAACATGGTTAAATGGTCCTGAATCCTTTCCTAAGCGTCGGGAATCAAAACTGTCACAAAAGATAACATAAAGCACACGAAACTGCGTAGTTTAGCACCTTAACGAACCGGTAACCAACCGAACAACCAGACACTACCCGAAACACCAAATTTTCACTAGAAGCATTGTTTTAATATTTCCAAGCTAGTTATGGTCCCCGAACATCATAACACCCCATAAAAATATCAACTAACTGGACATCTAACTATATACTTACAATTCAATTACAAACTAATCATATGGTTACATCCTAACTCTAGACCCCCCATACTTACGGCCTACTTGTGGCCCCCACACAAAGATTTTATTTTGATATTTAAATGGATCATGTTTCCTCTTTAAGAACATATTAACTCTTGGATTATATAATGTTGGAAGACTTCTTTATATAAACCATAAGTTCCATCATTCTTATACTTCACATTTCACTTGAACTCTCTCCTTCCTCCTCCCTCCATAACTCACGGCTCACACACACCTCCCACACATCTCCATTTTCACTTTCATTCCATCCATTCCCAAGTGATATTAAGGTGTAAGGAGCTAAGTTAGGAAGCTTGGAGCTTTCAGAAGTTGAAGGACCTTCACCGTTTGCTTTTATCTACTACATTTCTTACATTGATCATCCCTAGCCTTGAGCTAGTAGTAAGAACACTATACTCTTCATTTTACATCTATTTTAAGTGGTTAAAGGATGATACAAGATGATTATCATGAAGAACACTATGAAACAAGAAGATGAAACATGAACATAAGCTTAAAAATTATAAGAAATCATGAAGGAATCATGTGTTTATGTGTTGATTTACTTGTTGATTGTTGTTTGCTTATGAAATGATGTAGATCATCATGTGATCTTACTAGATCATGATTTAAAACATAGTCTAGCAAGATGAGAGGATGAAAAGTGTTAAAGATTAGTGGATCATCCTTACAAAAGTCATGAACTTGAATGAATAAAATGTTTTCTTGTAAAATGATGATTTAAGTAAGATATAAATCATGTAGATCTCATATTTCATGAACGATTTTTTTCAAGAAACCAAGTTAAAAATACAAGTTTTACTTAATCTTGGTTTTTACATAAATAAACCTCATTTTTGGTGGTTAAACAAGTGTAGAAACACTTATGTAACAAGAAAAATCAAAGAAGAAACATTTTTAGAAAATATGATTATAAGTTGTAAAGATCTAAATTCTTTAAAAATGATGTTTTTAAAGAATCAACCACACTTTAAAGGGTAACAAGACTTACTAAATACACTAGTAAGTTACTACAAATTTTTACAAATATTCAAGTTCATGAAGTAGTAGATTATACTTGTTTTTTGCAAGATTGATTGTTTATTGTTGATTTTTGGTTGATTGAGTTGATTTACAAAAGAAAATGATATACCTTCAAGGTATGGAAACCTCCACTTTTAGGGGAAACTATCGCAAAATTTTTCTACAAATTAAACACTTAGAAAATTATTTCTAAACAAATAATTACAAGTGTGCTTTAAACCATGAATTTTTACATAAACTTTGCCATAATTTTTGTTACAAAAATTATAAATATTGGAGGTTGGTTTTTACAAATAAAAGTGACTAAATATGTATTTAGTAAATATATATTTAGAAGGCACCATGTGTGTGATTATTTGTGTATTATGTGTATTAGTTATATTATTTTAGGATTTGAAATAATGTAACTCACCAAAATACCAAGAAATTACAATCCAAAATATTACCAAAATTCCAAGGAATAGATATACAAAGAATACACAAAATATTGGTGAAACCGAACAAAGGAATATAACATACAAAATATTCCGGAAATATCATTCATGAATATATTTTGGTAATTAATATTTTGGACACTAAGAGAAGGTAAATATGATTTTTACAATTATTACAAAGAAATATCATATTTTTGAAAAGAAGAAAATATATTATTTTGAATGAATAAAAATATGTATTTTCTTGGAAATATTAGAAGATATATATTACTTTTGGAAGAAATATAGATTTCCTCAAACAAAAACGAAACGTATTTTTTTTGGGAGAAAATAAGCATATATATATATATATATATTCCAAGTTAGACTTGAAAATATAATATTTTTGGAACTTATATGAAAATACGAATATTTTTGCCAAGGGAGAATTATAAATAATTTTCTAAGTAATATTCCTCGGAATATATATTTTGGAAATGTATATTAAAGTATTTTTACTAGAAATATTATTCCGGAAAAGTTGATATAACATTAAGTATAAGAATACTTAATAATTACAAGAAATACGTGTTTTCGTACGTATAAATACACGCCGGAATACGACCTCAATACATGGCAAAAATATACAAGCATAAGAATACGAATACAAGTACACCCATCACTGGGAGGGAAATACATGTATAAATACTTGAAAAGTACCAAGTTAAAATATATATTGTTTTAACTATTATTCCAAAAATTTAATAAATATAATTTAAGTTAAAATATTTATTATTTTAACAAATAATTATATAACTTGGAATAATGATGAAGACACTTGGAAACGTAACTCAAAGGCACTAATTAATACTAAGTCAAGGCACGACCCGCTCGTCCAATAGACCATAGTACGTTGTAGGTAGTCCTGTACACCAGAGGAAACTTTGAGTTACAGGCGGATTCGAAGAACGCAAACCAATGAGTTCATGACTCCCTTTTCTTTTAACTGTTTTTGGTTTTATAACTTCGGGGGTGAAATACATGTTACAACTATTTACAAACATTTTGATTTGGTATGGTTACCAAAGGAAGGGTACTACTTGATCATGTGAGTGGTGGGTATAACACTTAAGGCCATTAATCCTCGTTATAGGACCGAGGGACATGAGTGATAGATCTATTTGGGTGTAGCGAGCCCCACCTATGAGTCCGTCGAGGGGACCATGTGGTGACTATGTCTTATTGCCGGAGACAAAGTTTGTTAGGTTTGAGTCTTCCTGCATCACGTCACAAATATTAATGTATTAGCTACACATTAATTGATCTGTTTCCTTGTTGCTTTCATACCGGATTTCAAGTACATACAAACATACTTACAAATGTTTCAAAGGTTTATTCACAAACACACACGTGAACATACTTACATGTATTTCAGGAAATTAAGTATGGATCTGGCGAGCGTTGGAGTTTACAAGTCATGTCTCTAATAAAAGGTGTCATCTGATGTCGAAGGGTTTGGGATATGTATTTTATCTTGGATAAGATACATGGCTCTAAACCTATTTTGCTTGTGTCTTTTGAGAAGTCTAGTATGGAACTTTAAGCTTTGGTTGTCATGTGATCTAAACTTGAAGTCTTAGTTTGATGTTAAACAATGACGGTTGTATTATTTTGAAAATTATCTATGGATGAACATCTTGGTTTATCATATAGTTGTTTGTTATGGTTGAATGCAATGATATTAAGCAAGTCAAACCAAATCACACTTTCATAAAAGTCAGGGTGTGACACAAACACTTATGTGGTAATGTTAAACGTATACATTCAAGCCTTGAGACTGAAGAATAAACCCTAGAACAAATCAAAGGTTTATCAAAAAAATGTTTTTGGATTCAGTCATTCCTTATGTCCAAACAAACCTAGGATTTCAGGAATGGGAGTTGTTAAGTCCTATGGTACCACTACTTACTACCGAGCGGCGTGATCAATGTTAATGAACGCATTTCAGTTTCGTTATACAAACCAAATGTCATACCAAATGTAAGCATGTTAAGTGAAAACAATGTACTAAGTATGCTAAATGAACATACGTAGTGTGACAACTGTGTTCTATAGTCGTGGTTCAATGTAAAATAATGTTGATTATTTATAAAACAATGTGCTTTGGTGTTATTATATGTGTTTTTGTGTTATTATGTGTATAATTGTGTTTGGTGATTTTCCAATTCGATTCGATTCCGATTTCAAGCTCTAAATCGCTTTCTGGAAGGTTATACGCGCACCGATGCGTAAATATAACCAGTTTAACGCAAGGAACACTGCGAAACAGTGAAATAGACTTAACATACCTTAAATAACCTCCACATAACTTAGAAATAAGTTTTGGATGGTTTGGTGTGTTGAAATCAAGTTTGTTCGATCGCAGGGACTATTTGTGTCAAACTGCGAAACTATACCGATTTGTATAGTAACGAACATTCCGGAACTTGATCATAAGTTAAACATACCCTAAATAACCTTTACATAGCTTAGAAATAGGCTTTGAGGGGTTCGGTATGCTAAAATAAACTTTATTGAACAACAGGGACTAAAAGCGTCAAAAAGTGCACAAGTTTGCACTTTCGCACATATTTTACATTCTGAATATATTCGGAGGTCCAAAAATTAATGTAATCATTAAAATATTATGTTTTAGTGTTTGGCATGATAAAATTCCATTCATCGCTTGATTTGGATCGTTTTTGCGTTCGTTACGACTTCCGTCGTAATTAAGTGAATAACGCAACCGTACGACCAAACGAACCAACATCCGAGATATTTTTGAGCATATTTTGAGTTCCCTACACTTTAACTTCATTTTAGAGCCTTGAAATGAGGTTAACGGGGCTTAAACGTGCCAAAAATGCATCAAATCCAAGTTTCTGAAGTGCAGGGACCATTTCTGCCAATTCTGGAAACCTTGCCCAGGCGGGCCACGTAAGGTTATTGTGCCTGCTTACGTGGGCCGTGTGAGCCTCTCAGATTAGCAAAACTGATTTCCAGCTGTTCACAGCTGTTCCACACCCTTTGCACATGGTTTTGATCATTCAAGGGGCCAATTTTGATGGTTTTTCAATGCCCATTGTATCCAAATACCATGGGCATAAGTGGACGGCCTAGATCAAAGCTCAATCTTCGAGAAACGATCCTAATGGCTATTGAAAATCTATAAATACCCACCTTCACTTCCTTCCCAAAGCACACTTGATCTGATTTTGGCCCTCTAAGTTAGAGTGAACACTTCATACCTGAGGGTAAATCAGATCAAGAGCTTGCGGGGACCTTCTCTAAGTATTCTTTCGTTCTTTTCATTCGTTTTCATCGTTAAAGTCAAACTGCATTTGACTTTCTGCTTTGACCAGTTTATGGTCAACGCGAAGTTCGTTTGAACTTCATAACGTGAGCGTAATCACGATGGTTATAGTCCCTAGTGACTATACCTACTGATTACCACGTTATCTAGGCTTAGTGACGAGTCGTAGCTTCGGCCAGAATATGTTTGCTCACGTATTTTGTAACCAAGCTACTTTTAGGTATCAAAACCGTTTGTTTTGATACCAAACCTGTTTTCTAACTTAACTAAACATGTTTTAGCATGTTTAGCTTGTCACTTTTTAGATTAGTGCTTGTGTAGAGTCGTAAGTCAAGCGGACTAAACACCCGCTTGGACTTTCGAACACGACCCGTTTGGTCGATCATTAGGATCCGACCAAACTGTTTGGTGACCATAGTAGCGTAGGGAATAACCTTCCGAGGTTATACCTTATGGTCACTTAGGTTTGATTAGTCGCATGATAGGTAGTTTATATGCCTTTGGTAAATTACCAAAATACCCTTTTCATACATAATTGGTAATTAAGCATATGTAACCTAAACTTTTGTCACATAACTGATTATGCAACATAATTAAACATGTATGGGCATATAATACTTGTCATAGGACTAGTTAGATGTCTCAAACGCGCATTCGCGAGCACGACGCTTTAAGGTAGCGTAAGCTACCTTAATGGGTCGCAATGGGTTGAAAGCACTTAGGTTAGGCTTCAATTTAGGATGTAGGCCTTGTTAAACCATATCACATGAGTTCCAACATTCATTTGGTTTACAAGACCTCATTCTGTCCGATCGTTCGATTTAGGCGTCTTTTGTTTGACTAGGGGTTCGACTAGTAGGTGCTGCTTGATTCCTTTGGTTTGCTTGAGGTTGTTTGAAGTTCTATTGATTGAGGATACTTTGCACTTCATGTGTGTCACACCCTCAAAACCACATGCGGAGTACTACCACGAGGCGTGTGACTAACCAGGATCCAGCCACCAATTATACTGAGCAATTTAATTAATAACATAAGTAATATTCACCAACCACAGGGTTAGTAGATATCATAGTTAAAGTTCATAAATTTTAAGTTCAAATAGTAGTTTAGGTGAGTAGCGGAAGCATAGGCAAAACAGTTCAAACAAAGTTCATAGTTTAAGTTTATTAAAGAACCCAACACACGGGTTAAGACGACCACTACACATTCCCAAGCTGCAAGCTCCTGAGTCACTGGGTACCTGCAAAGCATGAAGTAGAGTATCAACATAATGTTGGCGAGTTCACGAGTTTGTTTAGTTTTTAATTCCAAAAACTTGTTTCAACAGTTAATTTACTCATTTATACCATGCCAAGGGGAGCTACCCCTTATATAAGCTACTAAACTGGTTTTGCAATACCGAATACTATGCGACCGTACGTTTCCGTAGAGTGCCCCGTTTGTCAATGTTCTATCATCATTGACGGTTTGCCAGAGTCTATTAGTTCACTCCCGATCCCATACACGGGCACGGTGTGAGGCTGGTAAGACCTAAATAGCGCTATCAACTAATAACCCATTCGCCTGGCCCCGGCGACTAATCGGTATTAAGTAGTTGGGACTTGAGTGATAGAGTTTCGTTTAGTATTGCTTGTTGCTTCCAATATAAATAGTAATTAACTAAAGGTCCCGCATAAGGGGAGAAAAGTAGGTGTGTATCCCTTTCAAGGGGATAGCGTTGTTTTAAGTTCCGTTTCCCAACCACCGGGAACGCATGCTTTTATAAGTTGTGAACTCACCTTGGGTTGCTCGGCAGATTAGTTTACTTGGTCAAGCACGCTAGTTACCACGTCCTAACATGGTTACCAGTTTGGGGCAAGCTCGAATACAAACAAGTCACATATATCTTACACATTTCTAACACATAACATGCATATTATACTAGCATTCCTAATGTTGGGCGGGTTCTGGATTAAGCAGTAGCAGTTAACACATAGCTTACATAATACATAGTGTTATTGGGCCTATCCCATTATGCTAACAGTTAACAGCAGCAGGTATCACAGAGTCCAAATTAAACAGTATGCACAGTCCACTCACTTTTGGCCCAATAACGGAGACAAGCGGCCCAGTCGGGAACAGGTCATCTCGACTCGAGAACATGCGGTCTCGAGTCGCAACCAGGAGATCTCGAGTTGTGGATGGCTGGTCTCGAGTCGCAACCAGGAGATCTCGAGTTGTGGATGGCTGGTCTCGAGTCGCAACCTCTGCTCTCGAGTGATGTAGGCATGAGTCGCACCCTTAGAGGTCTCGAGTTCAGTCTCAAGTCGAGATCATGAGATCTCGAGTCGAGACCTTGCTGGTTTTGAGTCTTTGAAGCTTGTCTTGTGTTGCTTATTCGTGGTCTCGAGTCGCAATCACTACGGTCTCGAGTTACCATTTAGATGGTCTCGAATCGAGGCCGGGGGTCTCGACTGGCACACCTGATGACCGAATCCTTCTAGAACCTGTCCAACTTGTACTATCCAATAGAATTTCATATTCATGATATTGTGTACTAACCAACCAGAATGCACAAACATGTTTTCTTGTCTAATTCCCAAATCAAACGGATCACACACACAACTTTTCAAATATTCATGTCATATTCAAACAGTTCATCTCTAGGGTTTTTCATCATTTTATCGAAACAACTCTAACATACATCATTGTTTCATTTAAATCAGTATGATCATGCCAACAATCATTTTATCCCAGAATCCTTGGACACCATTCTTGTAAACGATTTCGGCCTATAACTCATCGTGCCACATCATCATCTACATTGTTTCATAGAAATACAATAGCACATTCTCATGAATCATTATTGCACATAATCTTTTATCATGCAATTTATTCACCAAGTTATTATTTTTATCATACAAAATCATGCAAGGAGACATTTAAACTAAGCATGTGTATCATTCATCAAACAAGCATCACAATATCAAATAGTGTGAAACACTAACCGAATGGTGTTCGAGTGTGAGAATGTTGTGAATTTAGCCGAAAGGGAACCTCCTAGCTTAGAATACGAGCTGCTACTATTGATCTGAGACAAGAGGAGAGGGTGATGTTGCTAGGGTTTTGTTGAGAGAGTGAAGGAGTGTGTGTGAGAGTGAGTGTGAGGGGATGATGATTAAAAAGTGGCAAGGTTGGCTATCCACAAGGGTTATATACTAGCCTCAAGCCGGTGCACCCTAAGGGGTTCTCGAATGGGCTAATGGGGTTGCGGCCCAACTAATGTGGGTTACTCGAGACCGGGTGGTCTCGAGTCGGGTTCTTGTGGTCTCGGTTCAATATTATAATTATATATATATATATATATATATATATATATATATATATATATATATATATATATATATATTACGTACACATAGTTTAATACAAGGGTCACATAGCATGTCAAGATAATCCACAAATTTTCATTTAATATAATAAGTACATGCATTGTTAATATATGAAGGTTGCTCAGGAAAACCCAAAGTGTCACATTATCCCCAAGCTTTAAGAACTTTCGTCCCGAAAGTTAAGGCAGCCACTGTCAAGCTAGTATGAGTGAGAACGTTTCAATGGGATGTCACATCATCCCCCCGTTAGTTTGGAATTTCGTCCCGAAATTCGGTTGTAGCTTCAGTGCTGGGAGTTTCGTTTGGGAACAACTGGGGATATTTGCGCTTCATCTGGTCTTCCCGCTCCCAGGTAAACACTGGGCCACGACGCGAGTTCTAACGAACTCGTACGATAGGTATCTGGCTACGTTTGAGGGTTTTGATTTCTCGATCCGTGATCTCAATCGGTTCCTCAATAAAGTGTAGCTGATCGTCAAAAGCGAGTTCCTTGAAAGGGATTATGAGTGTTTCATCTGACAGACACTTCTTCAGATTAGACACGTGAAAGACGTTGTGTACCGCACTCAGCTCTTCAGGTAGATTCAATCTATAAGCAACCTTACCAATTTTCTCGGTAATTTCGAATGGTCCGACATATCGCGGGTTAAGCTTGCCCCGTTTACCAAAACGAACCACACCCTTCTAGGGTGAGACTTTAAGTAGAACCCGGTCGCCATCCTAGAATTCTAGTGGTTTCCTACGCTTGTCAGCGTAACTTTTCTGACGGTCACGAGCTGCCGCCATGCGTTGTCTGATCTGAGCAATCCTTTCCGTAGTCTCGACTACGAGTTCCGGGCCAGTAATTTGGCTTTCGCCAACTTCCGCCCAACATAGAGGTGATCGGCATTTACGACCGTACAATGCCTCAAAGGGTGCTGCCTGAATGCTGGTGTGGTAGCTGTTGTTGTAGGAAAACTCTACCAACGGTAAGTGTCGTTCCCACCTGTTTCTGTTAGTGCAATAACGTCTGTAGCTTCCGTCAACATGTAGTCATATTTTGTATAGTTGTGTGTATGTTATGTTTGTGTGTATGTAAAGCAGGACAAAATCGGTGAAGTTTTTGTTAAGTGCTGTTGATGCCAGCCGATCGGCTAGACCAGCCGATCGGACAGCCCGGCCGATCGAGCAGGCTACTCGATTGGTTAGCATTGTCAACCGATCGGCTAGCCCAGCCGATCGGCCAACACTTTCTTATTCTGT
The DNA here is from genome assembly GCF_002127325.2 of Helianthus annuus. Taxonomy (NCBI): domain Eukaryota; kingdom Viridiplantae; phylum Streptophyta; class Magnoliopsida; order Asterales; family Asteraceae; genus Helianthus; species Helianthus annuus. The sequence continues at coordinate 64,670,256 of NC_035442.2, forward strand.
CCTTGCCTATAAATAGCCGGTAGGTTAGTTTATTTAGAACCTTTTGACACTTTCACTTGCAACCTACCTTTTGTATGTCTGAGTTCTTTCTGGCTCCTGTACATTTTCACATCATTTAATAGAATATCAGACAGTGATTCAAAGTAGAATGTTGTCTCTGTATATCTGCTATGTGATTACATGAATTCCGCGCATTGATCACTTTACGATTCAACTACGTTTACAAACAGGAAGATCCCATCTGAGGGACCAACAGGTGGTATCAGAGCTTAAGGAAGCTGAATCGAGACCTACAGAGACGAATTCACCGGAATTCAAGCCGTTCTTGTTGATTTAGAGACGAATTCACCGGAATTCAAGTCGTGTTTGCTGTGTCAGAAACAAATTTCACCGGAAATTTGTTATTTTTATCATTCCGACTCAAATTTCGCTGGAAATTTTACCGATTCTTCTATATTCTTCTCAGATCTAGCTTTACTTTTCACTTTTACATCATAAAACCAGAAAAACTTAAAATTCAGTGAGATTTTACGGTTAAAAATTGACAAATTTGCTATCAATCGAATCGCAATCATTAGAATTACAATCCTACAAAGTTTCACAATCAAATTCAATCTAAAACTTGTTCAAATTGATCAAAATCCATGGAAAACTGTTCATGTTTGCTGATGTCAGCCGGTCGATCGACCTAGCCGATTCTTGTACTTGCTGACGTCATCATTCCAGTTGCATAACCGATCAGATATTTTCAAGTGTTGCTGACATCATCAGTGTTAGCCGATCGAACGAGCAATTCGATCGGACAACATTGTTGACATTTGACATTGTTGCTGACATCATATTGCTGGCCGATCGACTACGCCACTCGATCGGACAGTAATTGTGTACTGATTACATAATTGTGTTTGTCAGCCGAGCGAACGAGTCACTCGATCGAACGAGCCAGCCGATTGTGGGTGTGCTGGTCGATCGAACGAGCCATTCGATCCAAGTATCCTTGTGTTTACATCTTTGAAATTCAAATTTTTCTAAGTGTTTGATAAACATCTCAGGTACTTAACAATGGAAGAATTCATGAACCCGTTCAGTGAAATATATGCGTTTGCTGGTAATAGTGGAGATGATTCAACAAACCGAACAAATGAGAATACTCCAAGTACGAGAAAGACGTTGACAGAAGCACTTAGTGTGGAAAGCGCTTATGGAACTTACAACAAGCCACCAAAGCTGTTAGCAATTGAAGATTATAACCGGTGGGCAAAACGATTCGAGGAATGGTTGAAAGCCTTCGCGTACCCCAGTTGGAAAAGCTTAGAAAACGGCTTTAACAATGGAAGAGAAGACTTTGAGAACATGTCAGAAAGTGAAGAGATTGAATATTTTGTGGCTGAACAAAAATGTCTAGCTTTGATTAACCAATCAGTGAGAGAAGATATTATCTCACTGATTGATTATTCAAACGCAAAGGATCTCTGGGATAAATTACAAAAGAAATGTGTCGGTACTCCAGAAATCATTAAAAACAAAAAGAAATTGCTAAAAAGGAATTTGATCTGTTTGGTTGTCTTAAAAATGAGTCTGTTCCAAAAATGATTGAACGTTTCGGACATCTAAAGCTAGAGTTGGCCAGGCATGGAATTGTTTTTACTCAAGAGGAGCTTGTAGACAAGTTATTTGATTCTTTACCCGACGAAATGGATTGGCAATACTTCGCAATGATGATCAAAAAATACAATCCAGCCAAGTGTTCTGACAGTTGATTTGCTGATAGAGAAACTCGAGAGTCATGAGCTCGAAATAAAGAAACCACATAAAGTCAATCACTCGTTATATCATCAAAATGTGGAACTTTATTATCCAAAGAGCTTGATTCAAAAGACAGGATCTCCGAAAACAGCCTTCACTGCAGAAAGTTCACAACCAATGACTCAAGAAACCTCACACAGTGGTTTTCATGGAGGAATGTCTTCCAACACTACAAGTCAAGGACCATCTTCAAGCGCAACAAACAAACAGCAAACTGCACCAAAGAATGTTTTTCAATGTAACATTGCAGTTGACTTGAAAAATGGTCAGAATTTTAGTGAGGAGTCGGCGAAACAACAGATGATTTTCTTAGCATCTGTACTGGAGTCATATGAGGGGTTAGTTGCTGGGAAGATAGGTAACACCAACCTGACGAAGGAAGACTACGATCAAATAGATCCTGAAGAAATGGAGCTAATTGATATTCGTTGGGCTATGGCCAGTGCTGTTCGTCGAGCACAACGCTTCATGGAAATAACTGGCAGGAAAACAATTGGTGGTCCATCTACCAAATTGGGTTTCGATAAGTCTAAAGTGACATGCTTCAAATGCAAACAAAAAGGTCACTTTAAACGAGAATGCAGAAACGAGTATGTTGATGAATCGACTAATCCATTACGAGAAGATTATTATAAGAAGCCATTTATCATCAGAACAAATCGGAACTTCCAAGGCTGAAGCAGATCGAAGAAAAAGATAAGGAAAAGTCAAGAGCTCTAGCGGTCATTCATGATGATGAGGGATACGACTGGAGTGAGATATTGCCTGAAGAAGATGCGGTTGGTTACGCATTCGCAGCAGGAAAGATTGTTCCATTCAAAGATACAAGAACAGAAGAAGAAAAGTTTGTGAACAGAAGAATGAAAGCCCAAACAAAAGTAAGTAGAATCTATACCATTTACAAGGAAGCAAAAAGGGCTAAAAGGTGGGATCCAGACAGAGAATCTTATCTTGATCCTCAAGGTAATATCGCAATCGATCCAAGTTCACTAAGTGTTGATGCAATTATTCAACAATATGCTGAAGAAGAGGAAGCTAGACAAAGAGAATGGTGGGGTGAAGGTGAAAACAAAGTGGAGAAGAAAGAAGAAAAGGAGAAGTCGGCAGAAAAGAAGATCGATGATGGGGTGATAGATACATCACAGGAGCTCACAGCCGAAAATCTGATGAAGATGGCAGACAAAGTTCTAGCTGCAAAAGAACTGGAGGTAGATTCTAGTTCTGGAACTGAATCAAACGCCAAGGTCAGTCAGATAAACATGAATGTAGTGTCAGGTAAGAAAGACAAAAGCGAAAGTGACTGCAAGAATTGCATGAAAAATTGCAAAGATTGTAGTACTATCTCTTATCTCAACAACAAAAAGGTTGAAGATCTGACTAAAAGAGTCAGAGAGGTTGAAAACCAAATCTTAAACCGGGATAAATTGCTAAAAGCTTCAAACGATCGTGCAAAAGAGTTAACTGAAAAAAATTGAAAGTGATAAAAGTGACATAGAAAGAACTAAGAAAGAAAATGAAAAACTCATTCTTGAAAATCGTCACATCACTGAAAATTTTGAGAAGCTTAAGCGAACGGTTAAAGATTCGGATGATCGAAATGGGAAAACAACAAAAGAAAATGTTCAACTGACGGGTGTGTTAAGGGTGAAAGAGGAGTTAATAAACAAACAATTGGATGAAATTGCTAATCTGAAGCTTCAATTCCAAGAAGCAAAAATCGAAAATGAACGCATCCAATTAAAATTAACCAGTTACAACTCCGCGAGCTTTGTTCTGCAGCACATTGTTCCCAAACCCATTGGGAAAAACAAAGCTGGCGAAGATGTATTTTTGGACGGAACTGGAGTGGGATATCATCAAGTCCCACCACCTATTTTAAACAATTTCTCAAAGAAAAAGTCCGGACTGGTTAATGATGATGAAAATTCAGATGAAATAAAACTTCCAGAGTCGATTGATGTTACATTCTCATCATCATCATCTGATGATAGTGTTCAGACTGATATTGTCAAAAGCATGGCAGAAAGTGTCTTAGGGTCTGATTCAAATGAAGATGATGGTTGTTCTTGGATAAATACATTCCGAAACAAAAATCCAAGAATAATTTAAATGAAGAACCAAATCTTGTCATGTACAAGATGTTGGGTTCAGATAAGTTGTTTTCGGATACTGAGTTTCCGATTGAGAATGTAAATGTCAACAAATTGAAAAATGTTTACAAATTAATCGAAGTTGAGCTGACAGAAGTGAAGAGTCTGAATCAAACAAAAAGACAAATGAATTTTGAAAAAGATAAAGCTTACTACAAGAAACCCGTTATTCCTCCACGTTTTTCTAATAACAATCGAAACAATTGGTCGAGTGGATATCAAGTGGGTAAGTCTTATCAGAAGGAAAATGTTCAAAACAAGAAATTTGTTGAAAAGAAAGTTTTTGTGAACAGTTCGAGTTCATTTTCTAATGAAGAACCTGAAATCTTTTCAAAATCGAACAAAGAGTTCTTTGAGGAAAAAGCTTTACAACCTCAGTCTGAAGGCACTAGTCGGGTTGTTGACGCCCTGTCACACCCCCAAAATCCCACACGCGGAGTACCACCGCTTGGGAGCGTGACTGACCATGATCAAGCCACCAATCATATTGAACATGTAAATAAATAGTGATAGTTATCCATCAATACGAAAGGTGATTATCAAACCAACATAGTTAAGTATAGCGGAAGCATTTTAAGTAAACCCAAACATAAGTATTGATGTGTGAAATATCTTAAGTGTTCAAATAGCATTCACGATCCTTTGCCCACAACGACCTGCTCCTCCCTGTGCAAGCTCCATAAAGTACCTAAGGTCCTGCAAGGCATGCAGCAGAGAGTCAACAACTAGTTGAGCGAGTTCACAGAAAGTAAGTTCAGTAAATAGTAATGGTATAGTAAGCATTGCGTTCGTTCATCTAAACATGTATCGTATTAGTTCGTATCGCAGCCCTCTAGGCATGTATGCGAAGATTAGGGAAAGTTCTCAAGTATTCTAGACTATGTATATTTGTATCGCTGGCCACCCTGGCATGTGTGCGAAGTTTAGTATGTATAGTTCGCAGCCTCCCTAAGGCATGTGCGCGAAGATCAGTCATAATATCGCAGCCAACCCTTGGCGTGTGTGCGAAGATCAGTTCAAGAAGGTATACTAGTCTAGCCGTATCTTATCATTTACCATCCTCACCCTGAGGACCATATCATTAAATTCTATCATCTGAGTAAGTACGAATAAATAATCCAAAACCCATTCCCACCCTGGGAACCCCATGCCTTGGCTGTGTGAACTCACCTTGGTTTGCTCGGTATGTTATTGCTTCTAGGGTTTATTAATCTCTAAGTCCGTTACACACGACCTAGGATATATTGCACATGATTCATTCAGTTAGGGTTTACAATCCTCGATATTCAAGCAACGGTGCTTTGTGTGTTTATTGTGTACACGATGATATTACATAAAATGTTCACACATGCAGGATCATACAGTTGCATTCCATATCATACAATCATTCACATAGAATCATACATCATGTAAGCAGTCAATCCTATTCACGTAATTCATGCGTAGCGTCCCTGATTTCATGGTTTAGTCTTACGTGTATAATAATCTAGTGGCCGCTGTTAACACACTTTATACATTTAACAGTGTAAATAACTTCACATGTTTAACGAAGTCAGGAAATCAAAGTGTCATACACAGCTTAAAAGAATTAACATTATATATCATGTAGCTCGTTGTTTCAAATTGATCATTACACAACATCAGACAAGTGTGGGGGGGGGGGCTTCCCCTGTTTGAAAGTCGGGCCACTTATAAATTTATAAACCTCTGATTACATGTAATATCAAACTCGGACCTAAGGGGGTTAAAAGTCGGACAATATGTGTGGGGTTTGAAAGGTCGGACCCCCTTGATCTCTTGCCAAAACTCGGACCAAAGGTCCCTTTACACAAACTCGGACCACATGTTCCATATGTGAAAGCTCGGACTAAAGGTGTGGGGAGTTAAAACTCGGACCAAAGAGGCCCCCCCCTCTAAAAGTCGGACAAGGGTTGTCCTCTACAAACCTCGGACCCCTTCATGAGTTAACCAAAAATTCGGACTCCACACAAGTATAAAAACTTCGGACTGTGCATACATCATTAAACTCGGACATCTACTTCTTTTAGAAACTCGGACATCTACTTCTTTTAGAAACTCGGACTAGGTGTGCTATGCATATAACTCGGACCTAATGTAATGTGTAACAAAGGTCGGGCTTGATAGGCTTTGAATAAAAACTCGGATCCCTTGAAGCTTATACAAAAGTCGGGCATTATTTACATAAGCAAAGCATATAAAAATTCGGACCATTTGCACTCCATCTAAAGCTCGGACCATAGGAATCATGCACAAAACTCTGAGTAAACATTAAGCGTGAATTCCAAATCAATGCACAGAACCAAGAGATCAGAGCAGTTACGTTTTATGTTCATACAAGTCGTGAAACCCTAATTTCATATACTGGCAGCCCTTTTAATCTTATTACCAATCACAATCGTAGCACATCATGTAACTTGATACAACAACTCAATACGCAACTAATCATCAACATCATTATTATCACAATCATCCAGAATCAATACAAAATCACAGAATGTATTATATAAGGAACTAGGGTTTCTATGAACACATAATCAATAATCAGGAATCAAGAATTGATAACAATCAAGAAATCAATAGAAAATAATCATTTACCTTGTGTTGATCCTAGAGAAAGAGAGGAATCAAACTTGTGATGTCTTGCCAATGATTTGGTGATGATTGCCAGAGAATTGTGAACTACGTGCTTGGATTTTTGTGTGTGTGGTTTAGTGAAGGATTAGGGTTAAGTATAATTAACTTTTCACAAATTGCTCAATACACCCTGAATAATTATATTTTACACAAGCATACCATCTTACAAGTATTTCACAGTTTCACCACCAGGTTCACATAATTGACAAGTCTATCACAATTAATCAAACAACCATGCACAATCACACAATACGATTTATTGCATCAAAACGTATACCATTCTATAGCAATCAGTTGTGCAAATAATTAACTACACGAACAATGAACGTGCAATAAATGCGAAATAGAAATCTTGGAAATTCGAGTTGTCACATTATCCCCAACTTAAAAGAAATTTCGTCCCGAAATTTGGTACGCACTCACTGAGGAAGCTAGGTAAGCTGTATTGTTCACTGGTTTTCCTGGGGTGTCACATCATCCCCCCGTTGATTTGGAATTTCGTCCCGAAATTCAGTAGTAGTAGCTTCAGCCTCAGTAGTGGTTGCATTGGTTCCGAATAACTGGGGGTACTTTTCTTTCATTTGGTCTTCGCATTCCCAGGTGTACTCTGGGCCACGTCAGGAGTTCCAACGAACTCGAACAAGAGGGATTCTCTTGCTTTTGAGGACCTTAACATCCCGGTCCGTGATTTCAACTGGCTCCTCGACGAACTGCAACCGCTCGTCGATAGCGAGTTCCTTAAAAGGAACTATAAGGGTCTCTTCTGACAGGCACTTCTTCAGATTCGACACGTGAAATACATTGTGAACTGCACCGAGTTCAGCTGGTAGGTTTAGCTTGTAGGCCACTTTGCCTATTTTCTCAATGATCTCGAACGGTCCGACATACCGTGGATTCAGTTTGCCCCGTTTGCCAAAACGAACCACACCCTTCCAGGGTGAGACTTTTAGTAAAACCCGGTCCCCGACCTAAAATTCCAAAGGCTTCCTACGCTTATCCGCGTAGGCTTTCTGACGGTCGCGTGCTACCGCCATGCGTTGTCGTATCTGTGCAATCTTTTCTGTGGCGTCCACTACAATCTCTGGACCCGTAATCTGACTATCCCCCACCTCTGCCCAACAGAGAGGTGACCGGCATTTACGCCCGTACAATGCCTCGAATGGAGCGGCTTGAATGCTGGTGTGGTAACTGTTATTCTACGAAAACTCCACTAACGGGAGATGCTTTTCCCAGCCGTTGCCGAAATCGATAACACACGCCCGAAGCATGTCTTCTAAGGTTTGAATCGTGCGCTCAGACTGCCCATCCGTCTGAGGGTGATAAGCTGTGCTCATGTCTAAATGAGAGCCAAACGCTTTGTGCATCGCTTGCCATAGCTCTGACGTGAATCGTGCATCCCGATCCGAAATGATGGAGGTGGGCACCCCGTGCCTCGAAACAACTTCCTTAAGATAGATGTCTGCAAGAGTGGAGAACTTATCCGTTTCCTTCACAGCCAAGAAGTGTGCAGACTTGGTGAGTCGATCCACGATCACCCATATGGTATCATTCCCACGCTGGGATCTAGGCAGGCCAGTAACAAAATCCATGGAAATTTCTTCCCATTTCCACTGTGGTATCCTGGGTTGTTGCAGTAGACCCGCTGGTTTCTGATATCCAACCTTGACTCTTGCACAGGTCAAGCACTTACCGACGTAAGTAGCGATGTGAGCCTTCATACTAGGCCACCAATATGTAGTTTTGAGATCGTGGTACATTTTATCCGACCCTGGATGTACCCAGTAGCGAGGCTTGTGTGCTTCGTCCATCACAAGCTCTCGTAAACCGCCATAAAGTGGGACCCAAATACGCCCCGTTACATAGTAGGCGCCGTCTTCCTTTTGTTCCATTCGTTGCCTTGAATCGCGTAAGGCTTCAGCCATGACGTTTTCGGGTTTCAATTCTTCTATCTGAGCAGCTCGTATCTGTGCAGGAAGACTGGACTGAATAGTGAGTTGCAAAGCTCGTACGCGCCTAGGTAGAGTGTCTTTCCGATTGAGGGCGTCAGCCACAACATTGGCCTTGCCTGGATGATACTTGATGGCGCATTCGTAGTCGTTCAGTAGTTCAACCCATCTCCGTTGACGCATGTTCAAATCCTTTTGCTTAAGAATATGCTCGAGACTCCTGTGATCGGTGTAAATCGTGCACCTGGTACCGTACAGGTAGTGTCGCCATATCTTAAGCGCGAAGACAACAGCTCCCAGCTCTAAGTCGTGCGTCGTGTAGTTCCGTTCATGAATCTTGAGTTGCCGCGAAGCGTAAGAAATAACCTTTTCCCGTTGCATCAATACGCAACCAAGACCCTGTATCGATGCGTCACAATAAACCACGAAGTCATCTGTGCCCTCCGGCAATGAGAGAATAGGTGCACTGCAAAGCCTATCCTTTAGGTACTGAAAAGCGGTCTCTTGTGAATCTCCCCAACGGTAGGTGACACCTTTCTGTGTCAGCATAGTAAGCGGCTGCGCGATCTTCGAAAAGTCTTTAATGAATCGTCTGTAATACCCCGCCAAACCCAAGAATTGGCGTATTTCCGTCGGTGTACGCGGTGCAGGCCAGTTCTTGATCGAATCCACCTTGGATGGATCGACGTGAATCCCATCCCTGTTCACCACATGGCCTAAGAAGTGGACTTCACGAAGCCAGAAGTCGCATTTTGAAAACTTTGCGTACAGTTGCTCCTTTCGAAGAAGTTCCAAGATAAGACGTAAGTGCTGCTCGTTTTCCTCCTGACTCTTGGAGTAGATCAGAATGTCGTCGATGAAGACAATGACGAACTTGTCAAGATAGGGTTTGCACACCCTGTTCATAAGGTCCGTAAATACGGCAGGTGCGTTCAATAATATCAAACCATCCATCATATCAAACATAAAATATAGTAGTTAATATAATTCATAAAACCCAATACGATTGATGTTCAAGCCAAACTTTGTTTGAGTAGCGGAAACATAATAAAGAAAACCCAAAATAAGTTATAAATTCGAATATCGTTCATTGCGTCTCCTCGTCCTAACACGAAAGCTCGACCTCTCGCCTCGTTGCCATTGTTGTTGTTGTTTCCCCCGTTGTGGTTGTTGTTCCCGTTGCCCTGGTTATTGTTGTGGTTCTGATTCTGGTTCAACTGAGGGCAATCCCGTTTGTAATGACCTTCTGCCCCACACTGGAAACATCCCCGATTTCCACGCTGTGGCTGCTGCTGCTATGGGTCTTGGGGAACTGGTGGTGAAAGTTGCTGATTCTGGTATGCAGGTCGTGAGCTCCTGCAATCTTTGGCTTCGTGCCCTAGCTTGAGACATCTTTGACAACGTTCCTTGTGACACCTTCCACTGTGGTGCCTGTTACACTTGTTACATAGTGGGTGTACTCCCCGGTATCTACCCTGTCCCTGACTGCCAGATGATTGCTGGCTCGAATGCTGGTAGTCATTAGTTCTGCGTTGCTGTGCTTGAGACTAAACGGAAACTGATCCCCTGCTGGAATCCCCATCCCATTTCCGTTTGTTGTCGTTGGGTGTAGCAGAAGTAGCAGCTGGAGTAGTAGTTGCACTGACGCGTTTGGGCAGCTTGTTCTGTTCAAGTGCCTGATCTGTGAGTCGATGAGCAAGACGCTGGATGTCTTGGATGTTGTCGAGGTTTGCCGATGTAACATGGCTCTGGATCTCTGGCGCAAGTCCCTTGAGATACAACTCAATGCGCTTCACTGGAGGGTCCACCATAGTTGGACACAGAATGGCCAGTTCGTTTGACCGTTTCGTATAGGCTTCAATCTCTGACCCCGTCATTTTCAAGTGATAAAGCTCGTTCTCCAACTTGTGTTTGTCATCACGCGTGCAGTATTCCCTCTTAATGAGTTCCTTGAAGTCGTTCCAGGGTGTGGCGTTAGCAGCTGCCAACCCTAAGATCTGAACTTGGGCGTTCCACCAAGTTAGTGCTATTCCTTCTAGCGTGCCAGTGGCGTATTTCACCCTGCGAGCCTCAGGGCATTCACACATTTCGAAAACTGACTCTAGCTTCTCGAACCAGTGGAGGAGTCCCACTGCCCCCTCTGTACCGCTGAAAGTACTTGGACGACAGTCCATGAAGTTCTTGAATGTGCAGACGGGCTGCTGAGCGTGTTGACCTATTGTGTACGAATAGGACAAGGTTAAACACAAGAGTTAATGTAGGATCTAAAGATCCTAGTGTGTGTCTATACTGCAGGGTATACTACCTGCTTGAGCAGCTGCAAGTGCCGCAGCAACTTGAGCTTGAACGAGAGCCTCTAGCTGGGCTTGAGTCATGTTAATTCGTCCGGCCATTGATCTTCACATGAAAGGCAACATAAGTGAGAAAAGGTTCGCGAATAGTGCGATGACAGAAGAGTGTAAGCACATAGATGTTCTTAAGCAATAACAAGTAGTGAGCAAAAATGATGTAAGCATACTTCGAGCAAAGTTCTATGCTGTTCTAGCAAGCAGGTAATAAACATAAACCTTATTACCTAGTATGTCGAGTCTTGCACGTGGAGCGAAGCGTCGTTGTGGATCGTTGAGAGCACTGTTCTGGTTATAGTATGGTTTTAATAAAAACGTTTTCCCATATTAAAACCAAGTTCTCTATAACCAATGGCTCTGATACCAATCTGTCACACCCCCAAAATCCCACACGCGGAGTACCACCGCTTGGGAGCGTGACTGACCAGGATCAAGCCACCAATCATATTGAACATGTAAATAAATAGTGATAGTTATCCATCAATACGAAAGGTGATTATCAAACCAACATAGTTAAGTATAGCGGAAGCATTTTAAGTAAACCCAAACATAAGTATTGATGTGTGAAATATCTTAAGTGTTCAAAAAGCATTCACGATCCTTTGCCCACAACGACCTGCTCCTCCCTGTGCAAGCTCCATAAAGTACCTAAGGTCCTGCAAGGCATGCAGCAGAGAGTCAACAACTAGTTGAGCGAGTTCACAGAAAGTAAGTTCAGTAAATAGTAATGGTATAGTAAGCATTGCGTTCGTTCATCTAAACATGTATCGTATTAGTTCGTATCGCAGCCCTCTAGGCATGTATGCGAAGATTAGGGAAAGTTCTCAAGTATTCTAGACTATGTATATTTGTATCGCTGGCCACCCTGGCATGTGTGCGAAGTTTAGTATGTATAGTTCGCAGCCTCCCTAAGGCATGTGTGCGAAGATCAGTCATAATATCGCAGCCAACCCTTGGCGTGTGTGCGAAGATCAGTTCAAGAAGGTATACTAGTTTAGCCGTATCTTATCATTTACCATCCTCACCCTGAGGACCATATCATTAAATTCTATCATCTGAGTAAGTACGAATAAATAATCCAAAACCCATTCCCACCCTGGGAACCCCATGCCTTGGCTGTGTGAACTCACCTTGGTTTGCTCGGTATGTTATTGCTTCTAGGGTTTATTAATCTCTAAGTCCGTTACACACGACCTAGGATATATTGCACATGATTCATTCAGTTAGGGTTTACAATCCTCGATATTCAAGCAACGGTGCTTTGTGTGTTTATTGTGTACACGATGATATTACATAAAATGTTCACACATGCAGGATCATACAGTTGCATTCCATATCATACAATCATTCACATAGAATCATACATCATGTAAGCAGTCAATCCTATTCACGTAATTCATGCGTAGCGTCCCTGCTTTCATGGTTTAATCTTACGTGTATAATAATCTAGTGGCCGCTGTTAACACACTTTATACATTTAACAGTGTAAATAACTTCACATGTTTAACGAAGTCAGGAAATCAAAGTGTCATACACAGCTTAACAGAATTAACATTATATATCATGTAGCTCGTTGTTTCAAATTGATCATTACACAACATCAGACAAGTGTGGGGGGGGGGGCTTCCCCTGTTTGAAAGTCGGGCCACTTATAAATTTATAAACCTCTGATTACATGTAATATCAAACTCGGACCTAAGGGGGTTAAAAGTCGGACAATATGTGTGGGGTTTGAAAGGTCGGACCCCCTTGATCTCTTGCCAAAACTCGGACCAAAGGTCCCTTTACACAAACTCGGACCACATGTTCCATATGTGAAAGCTCGGACTAAAGGTGTGGGGAGTTAAAACTCGGACCAAAGAGGTCCCCCCCTCTAAAAGTCGGACAAGGGTTGTCCTCTACAAACCTCGGACCCCTTCATGAGTTAACCAAAAATTCGGACTCCACACAAGTATAAAAACTTCGGACTGTGCATACATCATTAAACTCGGACATCTACTTCTTTTAGAAACTCGGACATCTACTTCTTTTAGAAACTCGGACTAGGTGTGCTATGCATATAACTCGGACCTAATGTAATGTGTAACAAAGGTCGGGCTTGATAGGCTTTGAATAAAAACTCGGATCCCTTGAAGCTTATACAAAAGTCGGGCATTATTTACATAAGCAAAGCATATAAAAATTCGGACCATTTGCACTCCATCTAAAGCTCGGACCATAGGAATCATGCACAAAACTCTGAGTAAACATTAAGCGTGAATTCCAAATCAATGCACAGAACCAAGAGATCAGAGCAGTTACGTTTTATGTTCATACAAGTCGTGAAACCCTAATTTCATATACTGGCAGCCCTTTTAATCTTATTACCAATCACAATCGTAGCACATCATGTAACTTGATACAACAACTCAATACGCAACTAATCATCAACATCATTATTATCACAATCATCCAGAATCAATACAAAATCACAGAATGTATTATATAAGGAACTAGGGTTTCTATGAACACATAATCAATAATCAGGAATCAAGAATTGATAACAATCAAGAAATCAATAGACAATAATCATTTACCTTGTGTTGATCCTAGAGAAAGAGAGGAATCAAACTTGTGATGTCTTGCCAATGATTTGGTGATGATTGCCAGAGAATTGTGAACTACGTGCTTGGATTTTTGTGTGTGTGGTTTAGTGAAGGATTAGGGTTAAGTATAATTAACTTTTCACAAATTGCTCAATACACCCTGAATAATTATATTTTACACAAGCATACCATCTTACAAGCATTTCACAGTTTCACCACCAGGTTCACATAATTGACAAGTCTATCACAATTAATCAAACAACCATGCACAATCACACAATACGATTTATTGCATCAAAACATATACCATTCTATAGCAATCAATTGTGCAAATAATTAACTACACGAACAATGAACGTGCAATAAATGCGAAATAGAAATCTTGGAAATTCGAGTTGTCACACGCCCGAACATGTTTTAGATGAAATCAAGTTGGGCATATTGCACGAAAGTGTGCCAACTTGAAGTCTAAGACTGATGTTGTTGAAAATCAAAAGAAGAAAAATGATGAGAAAGAAAAGGCTCCATTGATTGTTGAGAAAAAGAGTTTGAAAAATGACAACACCAAAGTCAAAACTGAAACCGTAAAGAAGATGGAAATTAAAAATGGTAAATTTTACAAACGGGTCGCAACAACTCAACAAACATGGAAGCCAAAAGTTGCAGAAATGAAAGCAAGTGGTTCAAAATCAGAGGTTTCTAAAATGGAAAAACAATCATCTTCTACCACATCGGTAAAGATGAGTGTTCCTGAAAAGAAAAGGGTTCCATTATCTCAACAAGTTTGGAAACCAAAAAGTGAGAAGAAAATTTCAACTTCCGAGGTGAAAAAGTCTGAAGAATCAATTACGATTGATTATGATGCAAATTTTCCACCTCTCAAGGCTGAAAATTTCAAAATTCAGATTGCAAGAGTCAAAGTTACACCTAAGGCTGATGAGGCCTGGGTGGACTCGACGTTTAACTGAACAATCTGAATTGCCGGAGCTTCCTTGATCGCGAAGCATGTATCGACATCCTTTATTGAAATGTTTTAATCATGTTTGTTTATATGCAGGATCTTCCACAACTTGTTTCAAGATGGATCATGGACAGTGGAGCTTCCAGACATATGACAGGGAAGACTGCATTGTTGTACGACGTGAGGAATATAAATGGAGGATATGTCGGATTCGCGGGCAATCAAGGTGGTCGTATAATTGGTGAAGGAACGTTATCAAATGGGATTGTAACGTTTGAAAGAGTCAATTATATTGCTGAGCTAGAGAACAACCTACTAAGTATTTCTCAGATCTGTGACAGAAAGTACACCACTCATTTCACTGACAAAGAATGTTTGATTTTAAAACCGGGATTTGTTGTTCCTGAGGAGTGGGTCATCATGAGGGCACCAAGAGTCAACGACCTGTATGTATTGGATATGAGCATAGCAACGACAACAACGGGTCAGGCTCACTGTTTTGTGTCAAGAGCAACTGAGAAGGAGTCAAGATTGTGGCACCGAAAGATGGGGCATATACATCTTCGAAAAATGAATCACTTGGTGCATAATGATCTGGTTACAGGAGTTCACATCAAAGGTTTTCATCTAGAAGGGGAGTGTATAAGTTTCATTAAAGGTAAACAGAAGAAAAAGTCGCACCCCAAAAAGCAAGTCAATTCAGTTTCACGACCTCTGGAAAGACTTCACATGGATTTATTTGGTCCTGTGAACGTCAAAAGCATTACTGGAGATTACTATTGCTTGGTCCTCACTGATGATTATTCTAGATTTTCTTGGGTATCTTTCTTGAAGACAAAGGATGAAACGTTTGACAGTCTGATGGCGTTATTCAAAAAGATTGAGAATTTGTCCCAGAGGCGTATCCGAAGAATTAGAAGTGATAATGGTACTGAATTAAAAAACCACAAGATGGAAGAATTTTGTGAAGAAAGAGGTATACTGCATGAATTTAGTGCTCCGTACACTCCGCAGCAGAATGGAGTAGCAGAACGCAAAAACCAGACGCTAATTGAGACAGCCAGAACTATGCTCACAGATTCAAAACTTCCAATAAATTTCTGGGCTGAAGCTGTTTCTGCCGCATGCTATACTCTCAACAGAGTTCTCACTGTGAAGAAATTCAACAAAACATGTTTTGAAGTGATCAATAACCGCAAGCCTAACTTGAAGTATCTTGAACCGTTCGGGTCACCTTGTACGATAATAGAACCTTTTGGAAAATTTGGTCCGAAGTGCATCGAGGGTATATTTGTTGGATATGCAAGTCCTCTGCGTCGTGTCTTCGTGCCAAGTGAAAAGCGGATTATTAAAGCTGCAAATGTTGAATGTCAAGGTAATACGATGCCGCCTCAGAACCCAGGAGATTCATGGCGTTACCATTACGACACGTTGTGGGATTCCTTTGATGTAATGGAAGAACCTGAAGATGAAGAAGACTTCTTTGATGAGCTGGATATTCTTAGAAACTATGAGTCATCAGAAGAAAGATTTCCAGCACAGTATTCTAGGCAATCTCAGAAAACTTCAAATGATGATGAAGCAGGTCCTAGTAATGCTGGTGAACAAAATGATACTCCTCAAACTCCAGAGAATCAGACAGCAACAAATGATGACACAACATCTGATATTGGTCCAACTTTTGATCATGGGGATTCTGAATCTGAGGGGGAGCAAATTCAGATCTTAGGTCAAGCAGATCCTATCAGTGAAGAAGGTGTAAATCAAAATGTCACTAATCTGGAAGGCAATGTAGATGTTCTGAGTGAAGTAATGCCCAAAACTCTTTCATATCATCCGGAGGAGCTGATCATCGGAGAACTTCAATCAGGAGTTCGCACAAGATATCAAATTGACCAAGGGCTTACTAGTTTTTATTCATCAGTAGCACCTTTACAAACTGAATTTTCACTATGTTGTTTTATCTCACAGATTGAACCTCGAACGTATAAAGAGGCGCTTACTGAAGATTCTTGGGTCAACGCGGTGCAAGAAGAACTGAATCAGTTTGAAAAATTAGGTGTTTGGAAACTGGTAGATTTACCAGAGGGTCATAGAAAAATCAACACCAAATGGGTGTTCAAGTGTAAGAGGGACGACAGAGGTGTAGTGGTCAGAAACAAAGCTCGACTTGTTGTTCAGGGCTTCAGTCAACAGGAGGGAATTGACTTTACCGAAGTATACGCTCCTGTGGCACGACTAGAAGCAATCAGAATTTTCCTAGCGTTTGCATCATGGAAAAACTTTAAAGTCTACCAGCTTGATGTGAAGTCGGCCTTTCTCTACGGCAAAGTGAAGGAGGAAGTGTATGTGGGACAGCCACCGGGTTTTGTCGATCCACACCACAAGAATAAAGTGTATCTCTTGGATAAAGCGTTATATGGCTTACACCAGGCCCCGAGAGCCTGGTATGAGACATTATCTCAGCATTTGCTAGCCAATCACTTCATCCGAGGAACAACTGACGCCAACCTCTTCACAAAGATAGTCGACGGTTACCTGCTAATAGTACAAATTTATGTGGATGACATAATTTTTGGGTCAACAAACGAGGACTTGTGCAAAGACTTTGAACAAGTGATGAAGCAAAAGTTCGAAATGTCATCAATGGGGGAAATGAAATTCTTTTTGGGACTCCAAGTTGATCAACTTCCTGAAGGAATTTTCATACACCAAACAAAGTACGTTCATGATATTCTAGAGAAATTTGGAATGTCAGGTTCTACTCCTGCGGCAACCCCATTAGCAACAAATCATGGAATTCACCCAGATCTTACCGGAGATAAGGCAGATGAAACACTTTATCGTTCCATGATTGGTTCATTGATGTATCTAACTGCTTCAAGACCCGACATTATGTATCCAACGTGCCTCGCAGCAAGATTCCAATCTAACCCGAGAGCCTCGCACTTAATCATTGTGAAAAGGATATTACGCTACCTGAAGGGAACTCCATTGTTGGGGTTGTGGTATCCTAGAATAGGCGATTTTACGCTCGAAGGGTATTCCGACTCGGATTTCGGATGCTGCAAAGTCAATGCCAAATCAACAACTGCAGGATGCCAGTTCTTTGGACCTCGCTTGGTCACCTGGCAGTGTAAGAAACAAACGTCTGTGGCGCTATCCACATGTGAAGCAGAGTACATTTCTGCCAGCAGTTGCTGTTCTCAGATCCTGTGGATACAGCAACAGATGCGCGATTACGGTTTGCAGTTTCTTAACACTCCTCTTTTTGTTGATAATGAGGCCGCAATTAATATAACAAAAAATCCGGTACATCACGCTATAACCAAACATATAGAAATTCGTCATCACTTTATTCGCGATTGTTTCGAGAAAAAGTTGATACGAATTGAGAAAATCCACACTGACGAGCAAAAAGCTGATTTACATACCAAGGCATTTGATAGAACACGTTTTAAATATCCTTTAAAACTAAATGGTATGATGCTTTTGTCGGTGAAGGATGGGATTGTTGGCGTTGATGAGGATACCACTGTAGATGATGCTGATAATCTATCTGCAATGGTTTGTCGATTTTTTACCTGTTTTGGTCTTTAGGGGGAGATAGGTATATTTGTATATATTTTTTAGAAAATCCAAAAACATTAAAAAAATCAAAAAGCCAAAAACATGATAAAATTTTAAAATCCAAAAAACAATAAAAAATGAAAAAGAGCTTGTGTAAAAAGGGAAAATGATAGTACATCAGCTAGACTGTTACGGTATGCTGAAGATTAGTAAAGTTTTAAAAGGTTTAAACAGTCTCACTAATGATGTGTCGATAGGTTTTTGCACAGTTAATAGATTTGTTCGGGATATAAACTTAAAAATACAAAACGAGACTTACTTTGTGGGGAACACTATTTGAATATATAGGTAACCCCTGAAATCTCGTTTGATAGGTCCCTTATTCTGAGATACTAGGTCTTTATACTCAGTGATATCTGGGGTATTATTCCGGGACTTCTGCTGAATGGAAGTTCTGACCTAGTCCCCGAATAATACTTTACGCAAAATGCTTGAAACATAGCATCACCCTCAGCAAGCTGATGAAACAATAAAATTGATAGTCGCTGCTGTTGAAACTAAAAGATCCTCTAAAGGGGACACACCGAAAAGTCGAAGCCGTCATCTCTCTGCGTATACGGAAGTATCGACCTGAGCTCTCACGGCCCTCGCATTTAACCCCTTACAGATATCATCTGTGGTATACTCACCTGTAAGACTGAATATTGGGAACTGGATACGGGAGTATATTCAAAAGGTGGGACACATAAATGAGTCAAGTTTATAAGACATCTAAATCGTATCCTGAATAAATTGAAATCTATGAGAAAACTTAAAATGGATCAGTATATCGACAATCGAGGTGAATTGTTTAATCCTGAATATGAAATGAAGCTTAACGGTACTTGTAACAAGTCTAAAAGAGCTGATATGATTTCCTGACACGCTCATCAAAATTATGTTTGTAAATAGATTTCTTTACATTCTGTCTTTCAGTTTCAGTTATACTTTTATAGTTTAGAATCTGCATTGAAAACTCAAAAAGATTTTACACTTCTGCTTTATTTTTGACAAACCAAAGCGGAAGATTGATCTTCAGATTCACAGTCTGATGCAAGTTGCAGGAAGTTGTTCTGGGCTGAAAAACAAGTTGGGAGCTAATCTTGATACAAACAAAGAAAATAAAAAGTCAAAATGCAAGTTCATTAAGTTGAAACTTGTAAAATTTTCAGAAAAATGTTTAAAATATCAGTTTGTTTTTGCTTCGGGTCAACCAAGGTCATTAAGTTGAACTTGGTCGACAAATTAAGTTCCTAGGGTCATTAACTTGGACCTAGATACTTAAGTGGATTTCTCAAACACTGATAATGTGGAAAAGGTCAAAAAGTCAAATTGGTTTGAAAGTCAAAGTGCCTTGAATCGAACAGGCCAGCCGATCGGCTGGACCAGCCGATCGAACTGCCTAGCCGGTTCATTGACACACTATAAATAGGATTTCATGCTTCATTTATTCTTTTTCGCACTTCGATCGAACCAAAAACACTCTCAGCCGACTCACTGATTTCATTGTTTCCATTTGATCTTCATCTCTCTTTGCTTCAATATATTTGATTTGTTGGCTTACTCATCATCTCAAATGGCAAAGGTATGTTTTCCAACATCAAAATCTTTGAAATCCTTACTGTTCTTCATGTTCATATCTGTCGGTTCTTTTAATCTCAGATTTAGGAAGATTTAAGATGTTTTGATGAAATCTAGGTATAGGGTTTTGTTCGCAATGAAAAGATCTTTAAGTTTACCGGTTCAATTTCAGAAAAATCATGCTAAAACTTGATAGATCTAAGATTAAAGAATTACGACAGTCGGCATGATCTTTGTTAAATTAAACTCTCTTTAGGACGATTTAGACAAGAATGAACATAGGGTTTTGATCGCGACAACATTAGGAACATGGATCTG
The DNA here is from genome assembly GCF_002127325.2 of Helianthus annuus. NCBI lineage: Eukaryota > Viridiplantae > Streptophyta > Magnoliopsida > Asterales > Asteraceae > Helianthus > Helianthus annuus. The sequence continues at coordinate 64,690,215 of NC_035442.2, forward strand.
TGCTCAATTTGTGATAACTAGCACAAATTTTTGAATCATTAGTTCATGTTCTTCAAACTGTTCTTCATCGAAGTTGCCAGCCGATCGGCTAGCCTAGCCGATCAGACATTAATCATAATGTGCCTTAGTTGTTGTTGGATAAGGTAGTTCATGTCTTGAAAAATGTGCCTTGATTGTGCTAAGTGTTTGGAATAAGGTTTTGCATTGTCAGCCGATCGGCTAGACCAGCCGATTGAATAGCAATGTGCTAGCCGATCGGCTAGACCAGCCGATCGAGTAGCAATAAAGAGGATGTATTTGTGATGAGATATTAGATAAATGCTGATGCTTTGAAACGTGTGCTAAATGTTTTCTATGAAATCTATGTGTTTGAATCTTTTGAAGAATATTTTTTGTTCATAACATTGCCAGCCGATCGGCTAGACCAGCCGATCAAACAGCAATGACAACATTGTCAGCCGATCGGCTAGACCAGCCGATCGAACAGCAATGTGCCAGCCGATCGGCTGAACCAGCCGATCGAACAGGAAGTGTTAACCTATTGAAAAGCATATGTTAATCAATAGGGCAGCATTACTTGTTGAAAGGATAGTATTCTTCACATACTTAGATTTCTGTGCATAAGTTTGCCAGCCGATCGAAGAGCTTTTGCTAGCCGATCGGACACCATATGAACTTCTTTGTTACATTTTGTCATCCGATCGGCTGGACCAGCCGATCGACCAGACACTTCCACTATATTCATTCTCAGCCGATCGAACAGTAATGCTCTTCGATCGACCAGACCAGTCGATTCTGTAGTGTTGTTACATAGAAATGTCAATGTGTTAGGAAAATTTTCAGAATTTTCATGTTCTTGTTTGATTAATTTTCACTGAATAATTTTTACAGCGACGAGGAAAAGAGAAAGACAAGAGTCATAACATACCTTGTGAAATTGATTCTGAATCAACCACTGGTACTGTGGTAGAAAAGATGGCAACGTTTTTGAGAGAGAGCAGAATAGCTAAAGCTATGTCTGATAAAACTGTGATTTATGAATCACATGTTAGAACATTCTGGAACACTGCTAGATATGAAGATTCAGACAAGATGATACATGCAGTATTGAGAAAGAAGGATCAAGCTGGAAAGGATATAGATGTGGAGTTTAAGTTTGATGTAGGAGATGTGAGGAGAGTTCTAGACTTACAAGATTCTGATAATGATACAACAATCATGTCTGAACGTCTTGTAAAGGGTTTGTGGTGTAGAATGGGATTCACAGGGTTCATTAATGGAAAGATGTACAAAAGATGCTTCTCCAAAGCATATAGGTACTTAATACACTGCATGATACACTCAATGGGACATAGAAAGGGAGCATATGATGAGGTTGCTGACTACATCATGAATATGATAACAAGCTTGGTGCTAAACAGAAGGTACAACATTTCACAAGTGATTTTTGAATACATGAAGGAGAATTGCGAAGCTGGAGCAGATAAGTACATCATGTATACTAGATTCATCATGATGTTACTAAATGACAAAATCAAAGATCTTCCGAAGGATTGTGAGGATGTGATGGAGATGAGTGTTGTGAATAAGACAACAATAGGAAGAGTTACAAAGGATAAGGATGAGAAAACCAAGCAGATGATTCGCAGAATAAAAGATAAAGCATATGTTGCTCCTGAAAACGATAAATGGAGGCATGACGATAGCAATTCAGACAATGAAGACTCAAAGATGAGTGAGATGGTTGAGAAAAAGACTAGGTGGTGGCATGTTAGAGATGGAAAAAGGAAAAGGACTCCTAAGTCATCCCCTGCAGTTTTTATTCCTAAAGAAGGAGAAAAGGGTATAGTGAAAGGGGGAGCATTAAGACAGTTAGATCACATATGATTTAAATGTTACTAATCTTGTTGTTTATGTTTGTCTTGTAGGGTCTTCTGGAGAGTCACAACAGAAGTTAATTGATGAGACAGTTCTAGAGCCATCTGTGGTGATTGAACAAGGTGCTGATTTGTTAAAGCAATCTTTGAAAAGCTATTTGAAAAAGAACGAAGAAGTTGCAGCACAACAAGCTCAAGGAACAAGTGCTCATGCTGAAAAGGTTACAAGGGTTCAACCAGATACAGAAGCTTTAAGGAGTTCAAGTGATGGAGATTCTGAAGCTACTCAATCTGAATCTGAATTAATTCCTGAAACTGTTGGTAAAGGAAAAGTTCAGTTGAAGAAAAGACCTGCAAAGAAACAAAAAGGTTCAGATGATGAAGATTCTCCTTATGATCCTGAAAAGTCAAAGAAACAAAGAAAGAAACGAAAGGCAGCTCCAGTTGGTGTAATTCCCAGAAATGTCAGATCAAAGAAATCAGGAGCTGAATCACAAAAAGATAAAGAAGGAAAGGCAGCTCAACATGTTCAGAAAGAAAAATCACCAAGTGTTGATGTTCCAAAAGAACCGGAGGTGAAAACAAAAGAAGTTCCAGTTGTGGAAACAGAAAAGAAGACAAGTGATGATGATTATGTAGAGATCACTGGATTCAGAGCTGCTAGTCCAAAACCTGCTCAACAAGAGATTCCTCAGTCATCACAACGGAAAGTAGAAGACTTTAACTTTGATTTTGATAATATTGGCTCGGCTACTGGTATTTTCTCTGAAGATATGCCTGAAGGTGAAAGTGATATGTTCAATGATCAGGCGGTTAAAGATCTAACTAAGAAAGTTAAAGAACTGGAAAAAGAGAAAGCAAAAGCTGAGGAAGAACGTAATATGCTGAGAAGTCAAATTGATGAATTGATGGAAGCTCATGATAAAATAGTTGCAGCATTGGTTGAAAAGGAGAAAAGAATGAATCAAATGAAGGATGAGGCCGAGGGTAATTCTAAAGTGTTTGAGTCGTTAACACAAGAGATATCTTCTTTGAATGCCAAGACAAAGGATCTGGAGAATGTGAATCAAATGTTAAATCAACTTCTTAATGAGATGAGTGAACCTTCGTCTAATGAAATGAAGGCAATGAAATTAGAGATGGAGGCTATGAAAGCTGATAAAGTAATGAAAGATCAACAACTTCAGATGCTGGTTGCTGTGGTTGAAAGTCATTTGAAGATGAACATTCATGCTGCATTTGATGAAATTGATGTGATGAGAGCTAATGAAAGAATATTGGAGCGTGAACGTCAAATGGCTGAAGAAGCAAACCTAAAGAACAAAGGAATAGTTGAAGAGGTTGAGATAGTTGATGCATCTTCAAGTCAACCAGAGGTTGGAGGTTCTTCTTCGCAACCTGATATTGAAATAATTGAAGAGGTTGAGGTTCAAGAACAAGAAGTTGTTGAAGATGATCAAGAGGTGGTTGAAGCTGAAGCTGAAGAGCCTCATGAACCAGAATACTTGATTGTTGGTGAGCCTATTGAGCCTATTATTGCTGAAAATGTCCTTCGAAGAGTTGAAATTATTCAAAGAAGAAGAAGAGCAAGGGAAGTACTACTGCTGGAGTATACAACTGACAAATTTGTGTTAGTTGGAAATGCTTACCCTGTGCCATATAATTCAAAAGAAGTGGCAAAGTTGTTAAAGTTTATGGATCTAAAAAGAAAAGGAAGGCTAGCACGTGGAGAGATTGTGGATGAAGATTCTGATAGAGAATTGTTTGGAGATGATGAAGAAGAAGATAAAGATGATTCTGATGATAAAGATGATTATGATGATAAAGATGATAAAGCTGATGATAAGTCTGATAAAGATGACAAAGGCGATGACAACAATGATCAAGGTGCTTCGGGTTTATTAATCAGTGAACCAAATGTTCAAGAAAGAGTGGATGAGCTGATGAATAATGAAATAAACGAGCAGGAGGATGAAGTTGATCATGAAGCATCGTCGTCTGGAAAACAATCTGTTGATCAGGTACTTCTTTCTAACCCTACTGTCATTTACTTATCTGGCAAACAACAAGGAGATGTAGAGGTTAAAAGAACAAGGGCTGAAATGTTAGAGGAATTGGGTTTGGAAGTTGGAAAATTTAAATTCGATATTGAAGATGAAATTCCTCACTCACCTGCAAAAGATTTCGAGCCTAGATACCCTCATGAAGCTGATCATTTTGATGAAGTGATTGTTGAAAGCGCATCTGATTCAGAAGAAGATAGGGTGGATTTTCATTATGAAGGTGAAGATGTTGCATTCCCTACTTTCACAGAGTTGTTTCAAGAAAAGAATGAAGATGAGTTGAGAAGAAAGATTGAAGAAAGGGTTGCTACAGCAGATATTCCTGAACCGGTTTCTAGAGAGATAACAACTGAAGAAAGAAAACGATGGTTCAAGAATATGCCAAAAGAAAGAAAGACTCTCAGGGCTCTTCAATATTTCACTCATAACAAAGATCTTTCTTGGGGAGATATTCTATCTTGGGGATATCTGGAAGATTTGAAAGTTTATGCAATCAGAAGGGAGCAGGGTGTACAGTACTTTGAATTCTTAGCTGATATAGCTACTTTACCCTGGTGGGACGTAGATGAGTTGGTGGTTACAAAGAATATCAAGCAATACTACTACGGTCCAGAAGTTCGAGAACGTGATCAGGATTTGTGGAATTACATCAAATGGCAAGCCAAGAATAATTATCCAGATTGGAAACCACAATATCCGAAGCAGATTGTTACTTAGTTGGAGAGTGGAGAAAAAGACATTACGTTGGATGTAAAGCCTCCAAGATGCTTGAAGAATATGCCACTCAGAGCCATTGAACAAGATTTCTACGATCTATTTCAAGCTTGGCTATATAATCCCTCTACAGCTGAAGCAGTTATTTCTTTGTATGACAAGACCACTGGAAAAGGACGAAGAATAAGTATTTTGGATCCTATGTGGTTGGTCAACTGTTCGAAGAAAGATATAGATTGTCTGTTTGTCAACAAGATAATCTATGATAAGAAAGACAAAGAGATAGCTATGCAGTATCAAGGTGTGATAGATGTTTGCTTCGCAAAAGAAATCAATTCAGGGAAAAATTGGAAGACGAAATGGAGAGATCTTGAAGTTGATGAATTTCTAAAGGTGTACAAGCGAAGTCAAAGACAGAAAGAGATAGCTAGAAAAGCTGCAGAGAGGGGAAGAAGAAATCTTGGGTATGTTCCGCCTACAGATCAAACGCCTATTGAATCTGAAGAGAACAAAATTCCAAAGTGGGATCGAAAACGTGATGGTGACCCAGAATATCGAAAGTGGTGGATAAATGAGGGCAGGCATAAAAGAAGGAGAATGTTAGAGGAACGAGCTGAACAGAGAAGACAAAAGGCTAAAGAGAGGAGATGCAACAAGAGGAAATAAAGACTATGTTGGAAGGAACTACAGCTACATCCAAGGGGGAGTCTGTTAGTGCAATAACGTCTGTAGCTTCCGTCAACATGTAGTCATATTTTGTATAGTTGTGTGTATGTTATGTTTGTGTGTATGTAAAGCAGGACAAAATTGGTGAAGTTTTTGTTAAGTGCTGTTGATGCCAGCCGATCGGCTAGACCAGCCGATCGGACAGCCCGGCCGATCGAGCAGGCTACTCGATTGGTTAGCATTGTCAGCCGATCGGCTAGTCCAGCCGATCGGCCAGCACTTTCTTATTCTGTCCTTGCCTATAAATAGCCGGTAGGTTAGTTTATTTAGAACCTTTTGACACTTTCACTTGCAACCTACCTTTTGTATGTCTGAGTTCTTTCTGGCTCCTGTACATTTTCACATCATTTAATAGAATATCAGACGGTGATTCAAAGTAGAATGTTGTCTCTGTATATCTGCTATGTGATTACATGAATTCCGCGCATTGATCACTTTACGATTCAACTACGTTTACAAACAGGAAGATCCTATCCGAGGGACCAACAGTTTCCAAAATCGATAACACACGCTCTCAGCATGTCTTCAAGCGTTTGGATGGTACGTTCTGTTTGACCATCGGTCTGTGGGTGGTAAGCAGTGCTCATATCCAAACGTGAGCCAAAAGATCTGTGCGTGGCTTGCCATAATTCGGATGTAAAGCGTGGGTCACGATCGGATATGACAGAGATTGGCACTCCGTGCCTAGCAACTATTTCCTTCAAGTAGATGGCAGCGAGCTTTGGATACTTATCTGTTTCCTTGATCGCGAGGAAGTGTGCAGACTTGGTTAGGCGGTCCACGATAACCCAAATGGTATCGTTCCCGCTTTGAGACCTTGGTAAGCCTGTGACGAAATCCATGGAAATTTGCTCCCATTTCCACTTTGGCAGTTCCGGTTGTTGCAACAAGCCCGACGGCTTCTGGTATTTGACCTTGACTCTAGCACAGGTCAAGCACTTGCTAACGTAGGTGGCTATGCTGGCTTTCATACCAGGCCACCAATACATAGTTTTGAGATCGTGGTACATCGTATCCGAACCAGGATGTACTGAGTAGCGAGACTTGTGTGCTTCGTCCATCACAAGTTCACGTAGATCTCCATAGAGTGGAACCCAAATGCGCCCTGTCACATAGTAAGCGCCGTCTCCCTTTTGTTCTAAATGTTTCCTCGATCCCCGCAGGGACTCAGCCCTGATGTTTTCTGGTTTCAATGCTTCGACCTGAGCACCTCGTATCTGAGTAGGGAGGTTAGACTGGATGGTAAGTTGTAACGCTTGCACGCGCTTAGGTGTAGTGTTTCTTTGACTGAGGGCGTCTGCCACGACAATGGCTTTGCCCGGATGGTACTTGATTGCGCATTCGTAATCATTCAAGAGTTCGACCCATCGACGTTGTCGCATGTTTAACTCCTTTTGCTTGAAGATATGCTCGAGACTCCTGTGATCGGTGTAAATGGTGCACCTGGTACCGTACAGGTAATGTCTCCCTAATCGGTGTAAATGGTGCACCTGGTACCGTACAGGTAATGTCTCCATATCTTAAGAGCAAACACCACTGCTCCCAATTCCAAGTCGTGCGTAGTGTAGTTCCTTTCGTGAGTCTTAAGTTGTCGAGAAGCGTAAGCAATAACTTTCTTGCGTTGCATTAACACACAACCGAGCCCATGAATAGATGCATCGCAGTAAACCACAAAGTCGTCGGTACCTTCAGGTAACGAGAGAACAGGAGCACTACAGAGGTTATCCTTTAGCTTCTGAAAAAGCAGACTCCTGAGCTTCATTCCATTTGTAAGCAATACCCTTCTGGGTGAGAGTCGTGAGGGGTTGAGCGATCTTTGAAAATCCCTTGATGAATCTACGATAGTATCCCGCCAATCCCAAGAATTGGCGAACTTCGGTCGGAGTCTTAGGTGTAGGCCAATTCTTTATAGAGTCGATCTTAGCTGGATCGACGTGAATTCCGTCCTTGTTGACCACGTGTCCAAGGAAGTGGACTTCTCGAAGCCAGAAGTCTCATTTCGAGAACTTGGAGTACAGTTGTTCATAACGAAGGAGTTCAAGAATAAGACGCAGGTGTTGTTCATGCTCCTCTTGACTTTTCGAGTAGATCAGGATATCGTCGATAAACACAATTACGAACTTGTCGAGGTAAGGCTTGCACACTCGGTCCATGAGATCCATGAAAACCACAGGCGCGTTAGTCATTCCAAAGGGCATGACGAGGAACTCGTAATGACTATAATGAGTTCTGAACGCAGTTTTGGAGATGTCTTCATTACGGACTCTCAGCTGATGATAACCTGATCGCAGGTCAATCTTAGAGTAGTAGCTCGATCCTTGCAACTGATCGAATAGATCGTCGATACGTGGGAGAGGGTAACGATTCTTGATGGTGACCTTATTCAGCTCACGATAGTCGATGCACATATGGAATGTGCCATCCTTCTTTTTGACGAAGAGTACTGGTGCTCCCCAGGGCGACGAACTAGGACGGATAAATCCTTTATCCAATAGTTCTTTTAGTTGCGTAGAAAGTTCCTTCAGTTCTGCGGGGGCTAGTCGATAAGGCGCTCGAGCTATAGGTGCTGCTCCGGGAGCTAGCTCGATTTGGAATTCGACCTGACGGTGAGGAGGGAGTCCAGGTAGTCCTTCAGGAAATACCTTGGGGTAGTCGCTTACTACTGGAAAATCTTCAATCCTCTTTTCCTTTTCCTGTGTGTCGATGACAAGTGCTAAGATAGCGGGGTGCCCCTGTTGTAAACACTTCTGGGCCTTTATGAACGAGATGATACCTGTGACTCCTCTGCCTTTGTCACCTTGAACGATGAGGGGTTTGCCAGAACGGCGGGGAATGCGAATCATTTTCTCTTGATAGAGGATTTCAGCACGGTGTTTGGATAACCAATCCATACCAATGACGACGTCGAAGCTTCCAAGAACGATAGGGAAAAGATCGATGCTAAAGGTCTGACCAGACAATACTAGTTTGTAGTTACTGATGACGTGTGAGGCTTCGATGTTTCTACCATTTGCTAACTCAACGTTATGCTTAGAACTTAATATCGTAGGCGCACGCTTAAGCTTCTTACTAATACGTAGGGATACATAGCTAGCATCGGCTCCAGAATCAAATAATACAGAAACATAGCAATCGTCGAGTAGGAACTTACCCGCCACGACGTTGGGATCATTCCTAGCTTCTCCAGCTCCAATCACAAAAGCCCTTCCTCTTGCACCATTCCCAGCATTGTTGTTGTTTTGATCGTTGTTTCCCGCTCCCTGGTTGTTGTTGCAGTTCTGGTTCAGTTCAAGGCAATCCCTTCGCATGTGCCCCGTTGCTCCACATTTGTAGCATCCATGGCTGTTTCCTTGCTGCTGTTGTGGTTGTTGCTGATTCTGCCTAGCTGTAAGCTGGCTCCTGCCGTCTTTGGCTTCATGCCCCATCTTGTTGCATCGCTGACATTGACTTTTGCCACATGGCCCACTGTGGTGTCGGTTACACTTGTTACACTTGGGGTGGTTCCCTCGATAGCCACCCTGTTGCTGAGGGCCCTTGTTGTTTCCAGTTTTCCTTTGGTGAGATGGGGCCTGAGTGGGGTTAGCATCCTTGCTTTGATTTCCTTCCCACATACGCTTGTTGTCACTAGAAGTTCCAGCAATAGCACTGATCCTTTTGGGCAGCTTGCCCTGTTCCACAGCCTGATCAGTGAGTTTGTGAGCAAGACAGACGACTTGCTGAATCGTAGTGAGGTGGGCTGAGGTCACATGGCTCTGGATTTCTGGAACTAGACCCTTGAGGTAGAGTTCAATTCTTCGGTAAGCAGGTCGAGACATGTTTGGGCAGAGAGCAGCGTAGTCGTTGGACAACTTGGTGTAGGTCTCAATCTCTGATCCAACCATCTTAAGCTCAAAGTACTCATTTTCGAGTTTGTGGATGTCATCCCTGTGACAGTACTCTTCCTTGATCATGTTCTTGAAATCTTCCAACGCAGTAGCATTAGCAGTTTCCAAACCTAGCATCTGAATCTGCGCTTTCCACCACGAAAGCGCGTTTCCTTCAAGCGTACCAGTAGCAAACTTCACCCAATTAGCAGGGGGACACTCGCAGACAGCAAAGACAGCTTCGGCCTTCTCGATCCAGTGCAGAAGGCCTATGGCACCCTCAGTGCCATTGAAAGGGAGAGGCTTGCAATCCATGAAAGTTTTGAAAGTACAAACACGTGGTTGCGCAGGCGCATGCTAACCTGTTGTGAGAAGCGAAGCGCATAGGTTTAGGGGTGAAAAGACGGTGCGGCGGTAGGATCTAAACATCCTAAAATAACGAGTTTTACCTCTAGGGTGAGCTGCGAAAGCTGCAGCCACCGTGTTAAGCAGGTTAGTGAATTGAGCCTGAGTCATGTTAATGTTTCCTCTTCCGCGTCCACTCATTGTCTTCATAACCAGAAAACATAATATGAGTGCGATGTAGCAGTGTAGCAGGGATGAGATAGAAGAGGGAAGTGTATTTATCCAACTAGGCACACTAGTACGTATAGTAGAGCATAGATATAAAATAAACAAGCAATTGAACACAAGTCCGAGCTATGAGGTCTAATACGTTGAGTCTTGCACTTGGAGTGTAGTGTCGTCACAAGTCACAAGTCTGTTTTTTCTCAAAAACACTTTCCTTTTAAAACCAAGTTTACTATAACCAATGGCTCTGATACCAATTTGTCACACCCTCAAAACCAAATGCAGAGTACTACCGCGAGGCGTGTGACTGACCAGGATCCAGCCACCAATTATACTGAGCAATTTAATTAATAACCAACCACAGCGTTAGTTGATATCATAGTTAAAGTTCATAAATTTTAAGTTCAAACAAAGTTCATAGTTTAAATTTATTAAAGAACCCAACATACGGGTTAAGACGACCACTACACATCCCCAAGCTGCAAGCTCCTGAGTCACTGGGTACCTGCAAAGCATGCAATAGAGTATCAACATAATGTTGGCGAGTTCACGAGTTTGTTCAGTTTTTAATTCCAAAAACTTGTTTCAACAGTTAATTTACTCATTTATACCATGCCAAAGGGAGCTACCCCCTATGTAAGCTACTAAATTGGTTTTGCAATACCGAATATTATGCGACCGTATGTTTCCGTAGAGTGCCCCGTTTGTCAATGTTCTATCATCATTGACGGTTTGCCAGAGTCTATTAGTTCACTCCCGATCCCATACACGGGCACGGTGTGAGGCTGGTAAGACCTAAATAGCGCTATCAACTAATAACCCATTCGCCTGACCCTGACGACTAATCGGTATTAAGTAGTAGGGACTTGAGTGATAGAGTTTCGTTTAGTATTGCTTGTTGCATCCAATATAAATAGTAATTAACTAAAGGTCCCGCATAAGGGGAGAAAAGTAGGTGTGTATCCCTTTCAAGGGGATAGCGTTGTTTTAAGTTCCGTTTCCCAACCACCGGGAACGCATGCTTTTAAAAGTTGTGAACTCACCTTGGGTTGCTCGGCAGATTAGTTTACTTGGTCAAGCACGCTGGTTACCACGTCCTAACATGGTTACCAGTTTGGGTCAAGCTCGAATGCAAACAAGTCACGTATGTCTTACACGTTTCTAACACATAACATGCATATTATACTAGCATTCCTAATGTTGGGCGGGTTCTGGATTAAGCAGTAGCAGTTAACACATAGCATACATAATACATAGTGTTATTGGGCCTATCCCATTATACTAACAGTTAACAGCAGCATGTATCACAGAGTCCAAATTAAACAGTATGCACAGTCCACTCACTTTTTGCCCAATAAAGGAGACAAGCGGCCTAGTCGGGAACAGGTCGTCTCGACTCGAGAAAATGCGGTCTCGAGTCGCAACCAGGAGATCTCGAGTTGTGGATGGCTGGTCTCGAGTCCCAACCAGGAGATCTCGAGTTGTGGATGGCTGGTCTCGAGTCGCAACCTCTGCTCTCGAGTGATGTAGGCATGAGTCGCACCCTCAGAGGTCTCGAGTTCAGTCTCGAGTCGAGATCATGAGATCTCGAGTCGAGACCTTGCTCGTGTTGCTTATAAGTGGTCTCGAGTCGCAATCACTATGGTCTCGAGTTGTCATTTAGATGGTCTCGAGTCGAGACCGGGGGTCTCGACTTGCACAACTGATGACCGAATCCTTCTAGAACCTGTCCAACTTGTACTATCCAATAGAATTTCATATTCATGATATTGTGTACTAACCAACCAGAATGCACAAACATGTTTTCTTGTCTAATTCCCAAATCAAACGGGTCACACACACAACTTTTCAAATATTCATGTCATATTCAAACAGTTCATCTCTAGGGTTTTTCATCATTTTATCGAAACAGCTCTAACATACATCAGTGTTTCATTTAAATCAGTATGATCATGCCAACAATCATTTTATCCCAGAATCCTTGGACACCATTCTTGTAAACGATTTCGGCCTATAACTCATAGTACCACATCATCATCTACATTGTTTCATAGAAATACAATAGCACATTCTCATGAATCATTATTGCACATAATCTTTCATCATGCAACTTATTCACCAAGTTATTATTTTTATCATACAAAATCATGCAAGGAGACATTTAAACTAAGCATGTGTATCATTCATCAAACAAGCATCACAATATCAAATAGTGTGAAACACTAACCGGATGGTGTTCGAGTGTGAGAGTGTTGTGAATTTAGCCGAAAGGGAACCTCCTAGGTTAGAATACGAGCTGCTACTATTGATCCGAGACAAGAGGAGAGGGTGATGTTGCTAGGGTTTTGTTGAGAGAGTGAAGGAGTGTGTGTGAGAGTGAGTGTGAGGGGATGATGATTGAAAAAGTGGCAAGGTTGGCTATCCAAAAGGGTTATATACTAGCCTCAAGCCGGTGCACCCTAAGGGGTTCTCGAATGGGCTAAAGGGGTTGCGACCCAACTGATGTGGGTTACTCGAGACCGGGTGGTCTCGAGTCGGGTTCTTGTGGTCTCGGTTCAATATTATAATTAGATATATATATATATATATATATATATATATATATATATATATATATATATTTATTACATACACATAGTTTAATACAAGGGTCACATAGCATGTCAAGATAATCCACGAATTTTTATTTAATATAATATGTACATGCATTGTTAATATATGAAGGTTGCTCGGGAAAACCCAAAGTGTCACAATGTGAGTACATAGTTCCCCTATTTTACTGTTTTTAAATGTTTTGGGGTGATTCATATGGATGAAATGTTTTCAAGGTTAAACGATGTTTTCAAAAACGATTAAGATGGTTTATACAAAACTAATAACGATTTCAATAAAGTGAACAAACTTGTTGGTTGTAGTTACATAACAAATGACATTCATTAGCATTGATCAAGCCGACCAGTATTAGGTTATGGTGTGACAACCGTCACTTTTCCGTACATTCCGTACACTAATTGAACAGTAATCTGTGCTTAAAAAATTGTGCATGATCTAGTTTACAAGACAAATGAATTTTTGATTACTGTTATATACATATAATGGCATTTCATATTCGTTGCTACATGCAACACGATATAGTGCTAATAATGCACAGAACAGAATTGGCACCATTATTAGACAAACAAAAAAAATACTGACGACGTTCAGTACATAGACAGACAATATTTTGAGGCCCAGTATGAGCCAGAGACGATGTATTACACTAGTATAGTGTGTAGGGAAGTAAGGACCACAAAACTGCATGCCTAAGTGATAGACAAAATGCCGGAAAGTGCCTAAAACACACTAAAAGTGCAAAATTCTGCAGAAAATAACTAAAATTCAGCTATTTTCAGCATTTAAACATCTAATTATAATGCAGAAAAATGGTTTAATGGTCCAAAATACCTTCCTAAGTGTCGGGAACCAAAACTGTCATAAAAGACTACATAAAGGACACTAAACGGAATAACTTGACACTTTAACGAACCGGTATCTAACCGAACAACCGGACATTACCCGGAACACTAAAATATTACTAGAAGCATTGTTTTATTAATTCCAAGCTAGTTATGAAGCCTAAACATCATATTACTACTTAAAACATATAACACACTTAAACACCAAAAATTTAACACTAACTTGTAACTAGATCTTGTAACTAAGAGTTGAAACCAAACTAGAACCCCCCCCCCCCCCCCTAAGTGGCCGGTTACCACAGGGGCCCCATACTTTGATTTTGTTTGAATATTTTATTTGATATGCTAGGATGATATTGGACATATTAACCACCATGTAAACATATGTTGGAGATTAAGTTTATAAAAACCAAAAGTCCTAAACACTTAGCATTCTCCATCAACATTCAAGACCCACAAAAATCGCCACCATCTCCTTCAAGGGCTACGGCCCAAACAACTTTCACAACACCTCCATTATCTAGCTCATCTCCTCACATTCGAAGCATATTCAAGGGTGAATCAAAGCCATCTAGGGAGGTTGTAAGCAACGGAATTGGAAGGACCACTCTCTAGTGCTTTTAACCACTTCATCTTCATACTTGTTCTTCCCTAGCCATAGTGCTAGTAGTAAGTTCCATTAATCTTGTTTTTACTCACAATTTTTGTGGTTAAAGTATGAAGTAACTCGGTAAACTAAAGATCATAAAGAAACATAAGCATAAACATGAACATAAAGCTCTAAAACATGAAGAACAAGTAGTTCTAGTGTATGTATTGAACTTGTTTACTAATTTCTTGTGTTTATGGTGTAGATCACCATATGAAGCTTGCTAGATGGTGATTAAACACATGATCTAGCAAGTATGAGGATAGATCTTGAAGAAATCATAATGATCATCCTTTATGTGAATCACGAACTTGAAAATGAAGTTGTTTTGGAGTATGATGATGCTTGATACATGTTAAAAGCCTTGTAAATGGATGATTTCAAAAAATATTTTTTTTCAAGAAACCAAAGATATTTACTAGATTTACATGATCTTGGTTATTATAGAAGTTAAGCATGTTTTAAATGCTAAATCAAGGCTAGAAAAATGTGTGTAATAAATAAAATACAAAAGAATCATTTTTAGAAAAATCTTCATACAAGTTGTGAAGAACTAAAATATTCAAGAATGAGTTTTATAAACAAATAATCACACACTTTTAAGGGTAACCAAGCTTACTTAAATACATGCAAAGTTACTACAAATTTTTTTACCAAGTTTCAAGTTCATGACATAGCGTAAATTTCATATGTTTGGCACTTGGTAAGTGTGTTTTGTTGTTGATAGATTGGATGATTTTTGAAAGGAAAATGATATGCTAAATAGCATGGACACCTCCATTTACAAAGGAAACTATGGCAAAATTTTCTAAAAATACCAACACTTAGAAAATATTTTCTAAACAAGTGATTACAAGTGTATTTTTAACTATGATTTTCCATATAAACTTTGCCATAGATTTTTGTAACAAAAATACAAGTATTGGAGGTTGGTTTTCACAAATAAAAATGGGTAAATATGTATTTAGAATATATATTTACATTAAAGACATTGTGTGTGATTATGTGAAATAGTTATATTATTTTAGGGTAAAATAATATAACTCACAAATACCAAGAATTTACAACACCAAAATAATACCAAAAATTACCTGGAGTGAAATATATAAGTTACACACTTGATATTGAGAAACCGAACAAGGAAACGTAACTTATAAGATATTCCGGAAAATACTCTTACAAATATATTTTTGGTAAATACTATTTTGGATACAAGAGATGAAAATATGATTTTTGAACATATTACCAAATATATCATATTTTCGACAAAAATAAAATATATTATTTTTGGAGATAAAAATATATATTTTCTTGACGATACATTATTTTTGGATAAAACAAGTCTACATCTATTTTCTAAGTGAAAATATATTATTTTGGAAACTACAAATACAAGAATACGAGAATACATGTACGAAATACTCCCATCCTTGGGAAGGAAACACGAAAACAAATACTTGAAAAGTATTATTACTCCGGATGACGTAAAGACATAAAGAAAACGTAACTCAAAACATGAATACTAAGGCAAGGCACGGTCCGCTCGTCTAATAGCCCTAGCACATTGTAGGTAGTCGCATTTGCTGACGAGATTTGAGTTACAAGTACTGAAGACGCAAAAAAGTGAGTTCATGCTCCCCCTTTTCTCTTAACTGGTTTTGGTTTTATAACTCTCGGGGGTGGAATACATGTACAAATGCTTAAACGGTATGAAATGCCTATGAAATACTAGATCATGTGAGCATAGACTTAATACTAGAAATGCCATAAAGTCTTGGTGAAAACTAGTACCAAGCCATTAAAACATTCATTAAATAGGGACGAGGGTTAGATCTAACGGGTACGGCCGAACCCCACTCATGGTCACAACTAGTACCTAGTAGTGCTTCGGAGTCCTAGTCGAGGTTAATCGACACAGTCGAGGTTAATCGACACAGTCGAGGGTAATCGACACAGTCAAGGAGTCATAACAAGTACTCCCCATGTCCTCAAGGAGTCATAACAAGTACTCCCTATGTCCTCACATGCCTTAAAGGAGCCATTACGAGTGCTCCCTGTTCGTTAAAGTCCTTGTAAAACATTCATGTTCATACACACTTTTCATACCTGTTTACAAAGGAGTCTCTCAAAGATTTACAAGAATTACGATATACAAACAAGACGCATGAACTCGCTCAACTTTATGTTGATGTTTTCCAAAATTACATGTATTTCAGGTAACCGGATGGATCTTGGGTGCAAGTGTCGTAGCTAGAAGTAAACTCCAAGTTTACATGTCATCCACTTTTGTTGGTTTGTAACCTAGCCAAAGGTTGTGTTTTAAAAACTTGAATAAACAATGATTGTAATACTTAAATTTTATGAATGGATGAACATTGTTTTGATCATGTAGTTGTTTATTATGATTGAATGCAATGATATTAAACCAGTCACACATCATAAGCTTCCGCAAAAGTCAGGGTGTGACAGTTTGGTATCAGAGCTTCGATTGTAGTGAACTAGGATTCCTTCTCGAGTCTAGACTACAATCACTAGAGTTCTCTCACGAAAACGTTTTACAAAAAGGTTTTCATTTCATTCACGTAATGTCACACCCCGACCACGTAAAACAACAAATCGTGGCGAAAACGTCGGGGAGTGTTGTAACAGAATCATTGTTTCATAATACATGGAAATTTGAAATTTTGTTTTATTGATTAACTGAGTTACAATGTCTAAACAAACAAAGAAGTTTAACATAATTAACTAGTCTTGCATCTTTTATTGTCACTAAGGCCTAAGTCCGCCTATGTGTATCTTGATCAATCCTATGCATCATCTCCTGAAAGACATGTGAAAATAGGTACGTCAGCATAAAAATGCCGGCGAGTACATAGGTTTTATTGATTTAGGATTCATGACTTATAAGTTTAGAAAAAGTTGTTTAACAAAAAGTTAGTCATGATCCTTGTAAAATGTTTTGTTTTATAAATTATTTGAAAAACGATGATAGATATGTATATTTAAAAGAATAATGTAAGGTTAAATGAATAACCAAGTAAAATGAGTTTGTATAAAAAAAACTGTTTTGTAGAACAATGTCTTGTGAAAAATATGTTATTTGTGTAAAATGTATAAGTCCAAATTGAATGAATTAAATAACGCTACGACATGTAAGATAATACAAGCGCTTATATATAGGAAGTACCAGCGGCGTATCCACCATGCTTGTATCATACTACACATGTCTCGTTACTTAAGTCATTTGAATAAACCACCAATGTATAATGTTCATGTTTAAACCAAAAGTCAAATGTTCTTGTATAAACCAATTTCATATGTTAAAAGTCAAATGTAATCAAGTAGTATGTAACAAATGTTATGTATGGTAAGTAATATATGATTACCTAGACCAAAAGTAAAAATGTACAAAACAAAGTATTTTGAATATATCAAAAAGTTGTGTTTTGCAAAGTAAATGCATGTGTTACTGATACAAACACTTATACAGTAAGTTAAACGCATACATTCAAGCCTTGAGACAGACGGATAACCCTAGAGTCAAGGTTATCAAAAGAAATGTTTTCAGATTCAGTCATTCCTTACACCCAAACAAACTTAGGATGTCAGGAACGAGATTTGTCAAGTCCTATGGTACCATTACTTACTACCGAGCGGCGTAGCTAATGTTAATGAATGTATATAAGTCCCGTTTGTGCAAACCAAATGTTATACCAAATGTAAACATGTTATATGAAAACAATGTACTAAGTATGCTAAGTTAACATACAAAGCAGAAAAGTCATGTAAATCAATGTGCTAGCATGCTCAGTCAATATACATAGCAGAAAATGTAATGTAAAACAATGTGCTAATATGCCAAGTAAACATATGTAGCAAAACAATGGAATGCAAATCAATGTGCTAGCATGCTAAGTTAACATACATAGCAAAACATATATGAAATCATGTACTATATGCGTACTAGTGAACATAGCAAGTATATGATGTGAAAACAGGAAAAAAGCATGAAAGTAACAAATAGGCACATGTGTTTCACCCCAAAATGTTTGAAAAATAGTAAAAGAGGGGTCTATGTACTCACTTGAGGGTGCTTAGAAGTCTTGAACAACAACCAAGCAAAGATAGGGGGATCACGGAACCAAACGGCACCCTATATAGATAACTACATAAATAACCGGACTTAAATCGGGAGATTGTATAGTATGAGGTTTTGTAAACCAAATGAGTATTGGAACTCATATGATATGGTTTAACAAAGCCTACATACTAAAATGAAACCTAAGCTAAGTGCTTACGACCCATTACGACCCGTTTAGGTAGCTTATGCTACTTTAACGCGTCGTTCGCGTAAAACGCATTCGGACCGCTTAACTAGTCCTATGACAAGTATTATATGCCTTAACATGTCTAATATTGTTGCTAAATCAGTTTAGATCTCAAAAATTAAGTTACATATGCTTAAAATGAATTTATGCGTAAAAAGGGTATTTTGTAATTTTCCTAAGGCATATAAACTACCTATCATACAACTACTCGAAAATATCTTGGATATCGGATCGTTTGGTCGTACGGTTGCGTTGTTCGGTTAATTACGACGGAAGTCGTAACGAACGCGAAAACAATCCAAATTGCGTGACGAATGGATTTTTATCAAGCCAATCACTAAAACATAATATTTTAATGATTACATAAATTTTTGGATGTCCGGATGTATTTAGAACGTAAGTTATGCGCGAAAATGTAAACTTATGCACTTTTTGAAGCTTTTAGTCCCTGAATGAGCATAAAGTTTATTTTAGCACACCGAACCCCTCAAAGCCTATTTCTAAGCTATGTAAAGGATATTTAGGGTGTGTTTAACTTATGATAATGTTCCAGAATGTTCGTTACAGTTCAAATTGGCATACTATCGCAGTTTGTCAAATTTAGTCCCTATAAGCGAACAAACTTGATTTCGGCACACCAAACCTTCCAAAACTTATTTCTAAATTATGTAAAGGTTATTTAAGGTATGTCAAGCCTATGTCACTATTCTGGAGTGTTTGTTACATTAAACTGGTTATATTTACGCATCAGTGCGCGTATAACCTTCCAGAAAGCGATCTAAAGCCCGAAATCGAACAAGAGTTGATACGTGCAAATGATACACATGTTTATACAAATCCCAAGTATGAAATACAATATTTCATTGGTTTGGTATTTTTTTGGTGGTTGAAGTGACACAGGTGTCACACGTAAGCGTCAAGATCCACGAGTCAAACACTTTTCAAAAAGAGACAAGGCAAGGACATAGTAGGGAATACCCTCAAGATAAGGTGCCAATTAAGGCATAGTCTACACGAGTTAGACTTGCCTAAGATAAAATACACTCTTGGTGATAACTAGTACCAAGTAGTGTTTTTGTCTAAGTCCTGAATTGACAACTAGAAAAAAAATGACCCTCCAAAAACGAGAGTTATATGTGATATGATGCATCGAAATGCTTGTTTATGCTAAGTAACGTATTTATTTATCGATACATACATGCAAATAAGTGTTCGGAATAATTATTGACGTGAAAATATACATACAAATAAGTGTACGGAATGATTACTGACGTGAATGAGATACTTTCGACTCCGACTCCTATTATAATTCTTACTCGCACGATGAAGTTACCGACCTCTCGTTCATTGCAAAGCTCATGGCTGGAGTAATTACCAAACAAGATGCTGAGCTTGCTTCCGTAGGAGATGACTGCTCTTCCCTCTCGATCGTGAAGGTGCCTAACTACGGTAGTGACGACGAGGCAGAGGCGGCAACCTTAAGCAACTTCTTAAACAACGGGACAAGATCCCTGCGGCTTATGTGAAGCAAGATTGACGATATACTTGACCAGAAAAGGAAGATGAAGTATTCATCTTGAAGGTGCCCCTCCAACTACTGGGAATTCTCTTTATTCCTACTTTATTTAATCATCGTGCCTATTCGCTCGTAACGATAACGAGTGTTAGCGCATGGACGATCACAAAGGTTCTTTCCATGACAGAGGTATAAGGACAGTAGTGTCCCCTCTTTGATCGATCACCTGCTTGGACGAGGGAAAGCTGGGGTGACCGTGCAAGACAATTTGTTATTATGGGGGCCCATGTAATAACAACTTGTAGTGCATGGAAATCCTGGTGGACTCTGCGGGTCAGGCTAAGGATCACCATCCCTTCAAGAATAATCTATAGGTGTTTACACCTTCATCTAGTAGAACAATACATAGACCAGTGCGGTAGCACCTTATAAAGTAGGAAACTTGTCATTGCCTACTTCGTATCTGACACTTCTACCCGTGTACGAGATATTTGAGAACCGATATTTAAGCAAGAGAAGAGGGATAAAATTCGGAAAGACTCAGTGACGTTACAAGGAAAGTACACCCGTCTTGTAAAACTATGAAGAAGGAAAACAACTACCACTTCATGAAATTCGTGTGACCAAGGCGATGTAGCCTCGCGTACACTATTACAAATAATAAGCCAAGTTACTAAGCCTATGTGAAGGCTCAGTAATTGTTTCCTCGCTAGTACATTGTTGATTCTATATGCATGTGATATTGGGTAATTACCTGTCACACCCCCAAAATCCACATGTGGAGTAACATCCGCTTGAGGGTGTGACTGACCAGGATCCAACCACCAATTATACTGAGCACTTTAATTAATAGCAAAAGTGGTATTCACCAACCACAGGGTTAGCAAATATCATAATCAAGTTCAAGAGCTCTACGTTCAAATAGTAACATAAGTAGCGGAAGCATAAACCAAACATTTTAAAACAAAGTTCATGGTTCAAGTTATTTAGAACCCAACACATGGGTTAGACGACCGCTACACATCCTCAAGTAGCAAGCTCCTGAGTCACTGGGTACCTGCAAAGCATGCAGTAGGGTATCAACAAAAAAAATGTTGGCGAGTTCACGAGTTGTCCAGTTTTTAATTACCAAAAACTTGTTTCACTAGTTAATTTATCCATTTATACATGCCATGGGGAGCTACCCCATAAGTAAGCGACTAAACTGTTTTTCCAATACCGAATACTTCATGTGACCGTACGTTTCCGTAAAGTGCCCCGTTTGTCAATGTTCTATCATCATTGACGGATTTGCCAGAGTCTATTAGTTCACTCCCGATCCCATACACGGGCATGGTGTGAGGCTGGTAAGACCTAAATAGCACTATCAACTAATAACCCGTTCGCCTGGCCCTGGCGACTAATCGGTATTAAGTAGTAGGGACTTAAGTGATAGAGTTTCGTTTAGTGTTGCCCGTTACATTCTGTATAAACAGTAATTAACTAAAAGTTCCCAGTAACAAGGGAAGAAAAGTAAGTTTGTATCCCTCACAAGGGGATACTGGTGTTTTTAGTTCCGTTTCCTAATCCACCAGGAACGCATGCTTTAAGTTGTGAACTCACCTTGGGTTGCTTGGCAGATTAGCTTACTTGGTCAAGCTTGCTGGTCACCACGTCCGGTTGAATATGGAGGGTATGGAGGGTCGGTGAAAGAAGTTCCAAGTGAGAGTAATGAGCTTGATCCGAGAGTCTTGATGCTACCGGTTGAATCCGAGAGAGAGGAGAGGGTGATGGTGTCTTAGGGTTTTAGTGAGAGAAAGATGAGAGGAGAGGGAGAAGGAGAGTGTATGTGAGAGTGAGGGAATGTTTGGGGGTTTGAGTTTCCAAAGAATAGGAAGGTGTGGCTTATGTGAGGGTTTTATAACCCAATTCACGGGCTCAAGGATGTGCGGCCCAAACAGCCCAACTGTTCACTGTTCACTCGAGACCGGGTGGTCTCGAGTCAGGTTCGTGGTCTCGGCTCACTTCATACATATGTTTATATATATATATATAATTACACATTATACGTACACATTATAGCACATCAAGATAAATCACCAACTTTCATATAATAGAATATACACATAATGTCGATACAAGATAGTTGCTCGGGAAAACCTAGAGTGTCACATTATCCCCAAGTTTTAAGAACTTTCGTCCTGAAAGTTAAGGCAGCCACTGACAAGCTAGTATAAGTGAGAGTGTTTCAACGGGGTGTCACATCATCCCCCCATTAGTTTGGAATTTCGTCCCGAAATTCGGTTGTAGCTTCAGTGCTGGGGGTTTCATTTAGGAACAACCGGGGATACTTGTGTTTCATCTGGTCTTCCCGCTCCCAGGTAAACTCTGGGCCACGTCGTGAGTTCCAACGAACTCGCACAAGAGGTAGCTGGCTACGTTTGAGGATTTTGATCTCTCGATCCGTGATCTCAATCGGTTCCTTAGTAAAGTGTAGCTGTTCGTCAATGGTGAGTTCCTTGAAAGGAATTACGAGCGTTTCATCTGACAGACACTTCTTCAGATTAGATACGTGAAATACGTTGTGCACCGCGCTCAGCTCTTCAGGCAGATTCAACCTATAAGCCACCTTACCGATTTTCTCGGTAATTTCGAATGGTCCGACATATCGCGGATTAAGCTTGCCCCGTTTACCAAAACGAAACACACCCTTCCAGGGTGAGACTTTAAGTAGAACCTGGTCACCAACCTGGAATTCTAGTGGTTTCCTTCGCTTATCAGCGTAACTTTTCTGACGGTCACGAGCTGCCGCCATGCGTTGTCTGATCTGGGCAATCTTTTCCGTCGTGTCTACCACCAGTTCTGGGCCTGTGATCTGGCTGTCACCAACTTCCACCCAATAAAGGGGTGATCGGCATTTACGACCGTACAATGCCTCGAAAGGTGCTGCCTGAATGCTAGTGTGGTAGCTGTTATTATACGAGAATTCTACTAGCGGTAGGTGCTTCTCCCAATTCTTGCCAAAGTCAATCACACATGCCCTGAGTATGTCTTCTAGGGTTTGGATGGTGCGTTCGGACTGCCCATCCATTTGTGGGTGATAAGCGGTGCTCATGTCCAGACGTGAGCCAAAGGATTTGTGCATAGCTTGCCACAACTCCGAAGTAAAACGAGCGTCTCGGTCGGAAGTAATGGAGGTTGGCACCCCGTGCCTCGAAACCACTTCCTTTAAGTACACGTCTGCCAAGGTAGAAAACTTATCTGTTTCCTTAATAGCCAAAAAGTGTGCAGACTTGGTCAATCGGTCAACTATCACCCAAATAGTGTCATTCCCGCGTTGGGATCTAGGTAGGCCAGTAACGAAATCCATGGAAATTTGCTCCCATTTCCATTTCGGGATTTCTGGTTGCTGGAGTACGCCCACTGGTTTCTGATACTCAGTCTTGACTCTTGCGCAAGTCAAACATTTGCTGACATATGTTGCTATGTGGGCTTTCATACCAGGCCACCAATATGTAGTCTTTAAGTCGTGGTACATCTTATCTGAACCAGGATGTACTGAGTAACGGGACTTATGAGCCTCGTCCATCACGAGCTCGCGTAGGTCTCCATAGAGTGGCACCCAAATGCGCCCTTTCACATAGTAAGCGTCGTCTTCTTTTCGTTCTAGCCGCTGTCTCGATCCTCGCAGGGACTCAGCCCTGATGTTCCCCGGTTTCAATGCTTCAACCTGAGCATTTCGAATCTGAGAAGGGAGGTTAGACTGGATGGTAAGCTATAGCGCTCGAACGCGCTTTGGTGTATTGTCCTTTCGACTGAGGGCGTCTGCCACGACATTGGCCTTGCCCGGATGGTACTTAATGGCGCATTCGTAATCATTCAAGAGTTCAACCCATCGACGTTGTCGCATGTTTAACTCCTTTTGCTTGAAGATATGCTCGAGACTCCTGTGATCGGTGTAAATGGTGCACCGGGTACCGTACAGGTAATGTCTCCATATCTTAAGAGCAAAAACCACTGCTCCCAGTTCCAAGTCGTGCGTAGTGTAGTTTCTTTCGTGAGTCTTAAGTTGTCGAGAAGCATAAGCAATACTTTCTCGCGTTGCATCAGCACGCAACCAAGTACGTGGGTAGACGCATCGCAGTAAACTACAAAGTCGTCGGTACCTTCAGGTAACGAGCGAATAGGAGCACTGCAGAGGTTATCCTTCAGCTTTTGAAAAGCCGATTCCTGAGCTTCATTCCACTTGTAAGCAATACCCTTCTGGGTGAGAGTCGTGAGAGGTTGAGCAATCTTTGAGAATCCCTTGATGAATCTGCGATAGTATCCTGCCAATCCCAAGAATTGACGAACTTCGGTCGGAGTCTTAGGTGTAGGCCAATTCTTTATAGAGTCGATCTTAGCTGGGTCGACGTGAATTCCGTCCTTGTTGACCACGTGTCCAAGAAAATGGACCTCTCGAAGCCAGAAGTCACATTTCGAGAACTTGGCGTACAATTGCTCATTGCGAAGGAGTTCGAGAATAAGACGCAGGTGTTGCTCATGCTCCTCTTGACTTTTCGAGTAGATCAGGATGTCGTCGATAAACATAATCACGAACTTGTCGAGGTAAGGCTTGCAAACTCGGTTCATGAGATCCATGAATACCGCAGGCGCGTTGGTCATTCCAAAGGGCATGACGAGGAATTCATAATGACCATAACGAGTTCTGAAGGCAGTTTTGGAGATGTCTTCATTACGGACTCTCAGCTGATGATAGCCTGATCGCAGGTCAATCTTAGAGTAGTAGCTCGATCCTTGCAACTGATCGAACAGATCGTCGATGCGCGGGAGGGGGTAGCGATTCTTGATGGTAACCTTGTTCAGCTCACGATAGTCGATGCACATTCGGAAGGTGCCATCCTTTTTCTTAACAAAGAGCACTGGTGCTCCCCAGGGCGACGAACTAGGACGGATAAACCCTTTATCTAGTAGTTTTTGTAGTTGCGTAGAAAGTTCCTTTAGTTCTGCGGGGGCTAGTCGATAAGGCGCTCGAGCTATGGGTGCGGCTCCGGGGGCTAACTCGATTTGGAATTCAACCTGACGATGGGGAGGGAGTCCAGGTAGTTCTTCAGGAAATACCTCAGGGTAGTCGCGTACCACTGGAAAATCTTTAATCCTCTTTTCCTTCTCCTGAGTGTCATTGACAAGTGCTAAGATGGCGGCGTGCCCCTTTCGTAAATACTTCTGGGATTTTAAGAATGAGATGATGCCTGTGACTTCTCCGCCTTTATCACCTTGAACGATGAGGTGCCAGAACGGCGGGGGATGCAAACCATTTTCTCTTGACAGAGGAATTCAGCGCGATGTCTGGACAACCAATCCATACCAATGACGACATCGAAGCTTCCAAGATTGACAGGGAAAAGATCGATACTAAACGTCTGACCAGACAATACTAGCTTGCAGTCGTGGATCACATGTGAGGCCTCGATGTTTCTACCATTAGCTAACTCGACGATATGCTTAGAACTTAATAACGCAGGTGGGTGCTTAAGCATCTTACTAATACGTAGGGATACATAACTAGCATCGGCTCCAGAATCAAATAATACAGAAACATAACGACCATCGAGTAGGAACTTACCCGCCACGACGTTGGGGTCATTCCTTGCTTCTCCAGCTCCAATCACAAAAGCCCTTCCTCTTGCACCATTCCCAGCATTGTTGTTGTTTTGATCATTGTTCCCAGCTTCCTGGTTGTTGTTGCGGTTCTGATTTAGTTCAGGGCAATCCCTTCGCATGTGCCCCGTTGCTCCACATTTGTAGCACCCACGGTTATTTCCTTGCTGCTGTTATTGTTGTGGTTGTTGCTGATTCTGCCTAGCTGGGAACTGACTCCTACAATCTTTGGCTTCATGCCCCATCTTGTTGCATCGCTGACACTGACTTTTGCCACATGGCCCGCTGTGATGTCGGTTACACTTGTTACACTTGGGGTGGTTCCTCGATAGCCACCCTGTTGCTGCGGGCCTTTGTTGTTTTCAGTTTTCCTTTGCTGAGTCGGGGCCTGAGTGGGGTTAGCATCCTTGCTTTGGTTTCCTTCCCACTTACGTTTGTTATCACCAGAAGTTCCATCAGTAGCACCGATCCTTTTGGGCAACTTGCCCTGCTCCACAGCCTGATCAGTGAGTTTGTGAGCAAGACGGACGACTGGCTGGATGGTGTTAAGGTTGGCCGAGATCACATGGCTTCGAATTTCTAGGGCCAAACCCTTGATGTACAATTCGATCCTTCGGTACATAGGTCGAGATATGTTTGGGCAAAGAGCAGCATAGTCGTTGGACAGTTTGTTGTAGGTCTCAATCTCTGACCCAACCATCTTAAGCTCAAAGTACTCGTTCTCGAGTTTGTGGATGTCGTCCCTGTGACAGTACTCTTCTTTGATCATATCCTTGAAATCCTCCCATGCAGTAGCATTAGCAGTTTCCAAACCAAGCATCTGAATTTGCGCCTTCCACCAGGAAAGCGCGTTTCCCTCAAGTGTACCAGTAGCAAACTTCACCCAATTAGCAGGGGGACACTCGCAGACAGCAAAGACGGCTTCGACCTTCTCGATCCAGTGCAGAAGACCTATGGCACCCTCAGTGCCATTGAAAGGGAGAGGCTTGCAATCCATGAAAGTCTTGAAAGTACAAACACGTGGTTGCACAGGCGCATGCTGACCTGTTGTGAGAAGTGAAGCGAAATAGGTTTAGGGGTGAAAAGATGATGCGGCGGTAGGATCTAAACATCCTAAGATAACGAGTTTACCTCCAGGGCGAGCTACGAAAGCTGCAGCCACTGTGTTGATCAGGTTATTGAACTGAGCCTGAGTCATGTTAACGTTTCCTCTTCCGCGTCCACTCATTGTCTTCATAACCAGAAAACATAGTATGAGTGTGATGTCGTAATACAGCGAGAATGAGGTAGAAGAGGGAGGTGTATCTATCTAACTAGGCACACTAGTACGTATAGCAGAACAGAAAGCATAAAGTAAGCAAGCAAGTAAACACTAGTCCGAGCTATGAAGTCTAAAGGGGTTGAGTCTTGCACTTGGAGTGTAGTGTCGTCATGAGTCACGGGTTATAGCTTGGTTTTTATCAAAAAGATTCCCTTTTTAAAACCAAGTTCACTATAACCAATGGCTTTGATACCAATCTGTCACACCCCCAAAATCCACATGCGGAGTAACATCCGCTTGAGGGCGCGACTGACCAGGATCCAGCCACCAATTATACTGAGCAATTTAATTAATAGCAAAAGTGGTATTCACCAACCACAGGGTTAGCAAATATCATAATCAAGTTCAAGAGCTCTACGTTCAAATAGTAACATAAGTAGCGGAAGCATAAACCAAACATTTTAAAACAAAGTTCATGGTTCAAGTTATTTAGAACCCAACACATGGGTTAGACGACCACCACACATCCTCAAGTAGCAAGCTCCTGAGTCACTGGGTACCTGCAAAGCATGCAGTAGGGTATCAACAAAAAAAATGTTGGCGAGTTCACGAGTTGTCCAGTTTTTAATTACCAAAAACTTGTTTCACTAGTTAATTTATCCGTTTATACATGCCATGGGAAGCTACCCCATAAGTAAGCGACTAAACTGTTTTTCCAATACCGAATACTTCATGTGACCGTACGTTTCCGTAAAGTGCCCCGTTTGTCAATGTTCTATCATCATTGACGGATTTGCCAGAGTCTATTAGTTCACTCCCGATCCCATACACGGGCACGGTGTGAGGCTGGTAAGACCTAAATAGCGCTATCAACTAATAACCCGTTCGCCTGGCCCCGGCGACTAATCGGTATTAAGTAGTAGGGACTTAAGTGATAGAGTTTCGTTTAGTGTTGCCCGTTGCATTCCGTATAAACAGTAATTAACTAAAAGTTCCCAGTAACAAGGGAAGAAAAGTAAGTTTGTATCCCTCACAAGGGGATAGTGGTGTTTTTAGTTCCGTTTCGCAATCCACCGGGAACACATGCTTTAAGTTGTGAACTCACCTTGGGTTGCTCGGCAGATTAGCTTACTTGGTCAAGCTTGCTGGTCACCACGTCCGGTTGAATATGGAGGGTATGGAGGGTCGGTGAAAGAAGTTCCGAGTGAGAGTAATGAGCTTGATCCGAGAGTCTTGATGCTACCGATTGAAACCGAGAGAGAGGAGAGGGTGATGGTTTCTTAGGGTTTTAGTGAGAGAAAGATGAGAGGAGAGGGAGAAGGAGAGTGTATGTGAGAGTGAGGGAATGTTTGGGGGTTTGAGTGTCCAAAGAACAGGAAGGTGTGGCTTATGTGAGGGTTTTATAACCCAATTCACGGGCTCAAGGATGTGCGGCCCAAACGGCCCAACTGTTCATTGTTCACTCGAGACCAGGTGGTCTCGAGTCGGGTTCGTGGTCTCGGCTCACTTCATACATATGTTTATATATATATAATTACACATTATACGTACACATTATAGCACATCAAGATAAATCACCAACTTTCATATAATAGAATATACACATAATGTCGATACAAGATAGTTGCTTGGGAAAACCTAGAGTGCCACATTACCTGTTTATCTATGGTGCTATGTACCTCATGGACAATTATGGAATGTTGGCTAGCCTACTTCATACCATTTTGACAAAGGAAAATGCCACCCAGACGTGACACAAACGCCAGTACGTTACCAAGAACAGAAGCTGAGCTACAAGAACGCATCTCGCAGGCAATAGCACAACATGAAGCCTTCCGCACCGAACGCAGCGGGGGCACTCCCAGAAATAACCCTCCAACTGGCTGCACCTATAAACAATTCCTGGACTGCAAGCCATTGAATTTTGATGGCACGGGAGGTGCCGTTGCATTTGTTCATTGGTCAGAAAAGACTGACTCCATTCTAAGAATAAGTAACTGTTCGCCGCAACAGAGTGTTACCTATATCTCAGGGTTGTTTTTGGATGGCGCACTCTCCTGGTGGAACCTTCAGGTTCAGACCCTTGGTGCAGATGCTGCTTATGCACTGAGCTGGGACGAGCTCAAGGAAATGATGGAAAAGAAATACTGTTCTAGGGCTGAAATCCAGAAGCTTGAGGTGGAGTTCTGGAATTTGAAAATGGACGGACCGAAGATTCCGGAATATGTCCAGCGATTTCACGACTTGTCTAGGGTCGTCCCCTACTTAGTCAAACCGGAATTCAAAAGGATTGAACGATTCATTTGGGGACTTGCACCTCAAATTAGGAGCTTGGTTACTACCTCAAGGCCTCCAACCATT
Source organism: Helianthus annuus (assembly GCF_002127325.2). Taxonomy (NCBI): domain Eukaryota; kingdom Viridiplantae; phylum Streptophyta; class Magnoliopsida; order Asterales; family Asteraceae; genus Helianthus; species Helianthus annuus. The sequence goes on from NC_035442.2 coordinate 64,719,238, forward strand.
GCAGAGGCTATCTATTTAAGCGTTACGCTTACTGAAGAAGCTCTACGTGCGGGAGAATTTTCAGAATCTGAGTATAACAAGAAAGAGACTCACGTGGAGTCATCAGGCAATAAGAAAAGGAAGTCTTCAAACCTAAAGGTGGGCACACAAGTCGGCTATGGAAGCTCTAAAGCAAACAAAAGAAAGAAAGTGAAACCGCCGCATGGCAGGAAAACTGATGGAGCCACAAATAAGGCTGGTGGTAAAATTTACTCGGGGACTAAGCCGAGGTGCAGGGAATGCAATTTTCACCATGAAGGTCGATGTCTGAGGCCTAAGTGCGGGAAGTGTGGAAAAGAAGGGCACAACAAGGACGCCTGTTGGGCGAAGGACCCAGATAGAAGAAACAAGAGAATACCAGGTTGCTACAGATGTGGTGAAGCAGGGCACTTGTCACACCCCTATTTCCACGTGTCTCACCGGTGGGCCCGGTGGGGGATTATCGTGACGTAGTTGGCAACAATATAGTCAAACCACACAATTATATAAATGCACAGCGGAAGCATAAAGATAAATATAATTCAACCTTTTGAATGTAATATTAAGTGTATTACAGAAGTCGAATTGTATCCACAGGGGATCAAAAATAATAATAAAATATTGTTCAATCAGACACAGCATCAAGCTTGCGAGACTATTCGTGATGCTAGGAAGCTATTACCAGCCAAATTTCGTGTAGTACCTGCACTTAATCTTTTGGGGAAAAATACGTCAGTTTACACTGGTAAATACGTTCAACTGACACATTTGAAGATGTTTATTTAAAATTGATTTGAATGCACAAGGCACAAATTCTTTAATAACTTGGGAAAATTATTAAAATCTTGTGAACGTATTACATGTCCTTTTATGCGTTCAGTAGCCCGGATCCTGTCCGGGTTAAAGATTAATAGACACACCACATTGCGTAAAACCGTAGTATAAAAAACCAACGGCTACGTCTTTTAAATAATAATGTCGACATAATATACCGGGTGTATGCCTACACCGGGATGTCGAGGTCATGGCCATTTCGTAAAATGATGCCAAGGATATCCGGGACAACGGTCATTAACCCCACAAAGGCTTTTAAGAAACAAAACTGTTTAAATGAGCCGATCACATTATTCAATTAACCACCTAAGCGATGGAAGATATGATGCTCAATCAAGCGGTATTAAAATACCGTATCCCAAGCCCGTATAGGGAAAATAAGTTAAAAGTATTTACCTTTGCAAGTATTATCCTTAGTTTGATTAAATCACTGATAGCTTTTACTGGGGCTCCTATTCTGGAACGAAGGTTTTAATTAACCTATTAGAATCCTAACGGGTCTTTATATTGGCCGTAGCCTAGACCGGTTGGTTCCGAAATATAAATATGGTTTAATCGCGCGAAAAGGCGAAAAACCGAGAAAGGAGTGTGACTCCGACCCAACAAGTTCAGAGACTTGTTTTATATGGGTTCAAGGTTCACATTCTGGATTTTGGGGTCCAAATAATATAATTTGACCCGTATCGGCTAATTTATGAAAACTAGTTTCATAAGCCGAACCGTGCGCGCAATAGGCGAAACGGTTAACCATGAGAGTCTTACGCTTATTTCCTAAGTCAATATGCCTTAAAGAGGTTGTGGTATCAGTAGGATACCCTCCGTGATGCCCGTAACGAGTTTTAGTTAATATATCGCCCCGTAGGGGTTTTTCGGTCATTTTAAAGACTTTTAAAGAGCTTTTCGAGTTCTACAGGAAATCTGAGTTTCCCGAACAGTTTATAAAGTCTAAAATACTTTATTTATTATTTAAAATCAGTAGCAACTGGAATCGGGTCAAAAGACCTTGTAGAACTCATGTTTTGGCCGAAAAGGGCATATTCGGTATTTACCGAACCGTAGCCATAACCGCAGGTTATGAGCAAGGGAAAAATTATTAAAAATCTTTAAAATTCCAAAAATATTATTTTACTACAGTGGGTAAAAGTTTTGGTGACGAAATCTTGGTCTAGATAGGCGTTATGCTAATTGCGCCGTTTATTACAAAAGTTTACTTTAATTGCGCTATCTAGCATAACTACCATTCTAGACCTCGGATTGACGTGAAACTTTAAGGACATGCTTATAATTTAGTAAGCAAGGTTATGGTCCGTTCACGTGTCCGAAATACTCGTTTTACTTTAAAAAGGGCGTTACGGTCAACTCTTAGGCGATTAACGGAAATGCGTAAAAGACTCGGACATATCTATACCTCACTAAAACGGGTCAGAACTGAAGTCAAAGCAAAAGTCAAACTTTTGCGACATTCGGCTCCGAACCGGGTTAATATAGCAAATGGTCGATTCAAACGAGCGCAAACAAGTTTATATACTTAATATCATGTTTTATGAGTGTCTAAACAGGTTCCATAGCATATGCATTACAGATTATGTAAGAATCGCAAAAATAGCTTTCTGTTGACTTTTTAAGCATTCGTTTGACTCGACATTTGAGCTAGTTGAATGGTGATCAGAGGGAACCCTTTTAGAGGTTTATTACCCATATAAATACCAACTCATAACTGCTTTTGATCCGTCATAAGACTGAGCCATTACGGATTTATTTTGATGTCAAACCGTATTTACGACGGTTTGGTTTTTAGCTATTTACTAAGTATAAATCAAACCACAAAGGATCTAATGGACTTACAGAAGCTGAGAGTTGCTTAGAGAACAAAGAAGAATGCTTGAGAGCTTTTGGAATGACCAGAGAAGTGTGTTTTGAGTTGTGTGATAGTTATGAACACAATGTGGTCTATTTATAGTCAAGGACATGCCCTTAGATCATTACAACACATCCTATAAATGAATTTGGATCAATGGCATGTGTCCTAGAGGGTTATGGGTCGAGTAGGGGGCGCCCATGACCCTGAGAAACCCATAAATTCATGTTTTGCCGCTTAAAACAGCCAACAGCCAACAATCTGTCGCTGGGCGTTGCTTACGGACCGTATGGCTTCGGCCTTGCGGTCCGTAAGCCACAGGCGGATCATCAGCAATCATTCCCCCTCCTTACGGTCCGTAAGGCATACCCTTTACGGTCCGTAAGGGTTTAAAAATAAATCTTTTTAAATCTTTTAGTAATGATTATAAAATCTTGGTAATTAATTACCTGACCTTTCGGGTTTGAAGGGGTAACTTTGCGATATGGCCCTTGATTAATTACAGTTAAGGACCTCGCGTTATTTACCCGCATTGTTAAGCCCTTGGTTAAATTTATTTATTATCCGGAAGGCCTTAAATTATATTATTGACGCTTTTAACCCTTCCCATACGAATTCGATCGTAACTTTCTCGTTTTAAAACGGAACTTCGCGAAATTTATATATTGCATTCTAGTGAGTGTATTATACTGTTACAAAGCCTCGGGAACGTTAAAGGGTCACTCAGAGGTATAATTAAACATGTTGACACAGTTAACCCCTGTGGTTTGTAATCTCTCACTTTCTTCCGCGTTTCGCTTCCGTACGATCCATGATTTATTCGTTTGAAGGTACAAGCATCATTTAGGGTTACTATACAGTATATTCACCCTTGGTTGACATTTATAACTCTCGAATTTACATACTTTCAAGGTTTGTCAAAATTAGTCCTTTATTTAATATCAATGCCACGTGTAAACAAATGACACGTGTTAACACATCATTGGACACAAAAATTCGAGGTGTTACAGCACTTTAGGAAAGATTGCCCTGGGAAGAAACAAGCAAGGAAGGGTTTTCACGATTGAAACTCGTGAAGCGCGCCAGGGTCCAGATGCGGTTATGGGTACGTTCCCTATTAACCAATCCTATGCATCTATTTTTAATTAATACTGGCATCAACTTTAACCTTGCATGCTTAGAACTTAAGAAACTGCTTGGCCTAGTTTCGAGTAAAATAGACGTCCCGTATTCTTTAGAAATGGGCATATAGAAGGCTAGTTTAAGCAAACGAGGTAATTAAGGATTGTATTTAGGGACCCAGAAGGCCGGAACCTTCTGTTACCACTGAAGTGAGAAGTCATAATATGATAGTCAGCATGGATTGGATATCCAAGTATAAAGCCTGAGAACATCCCTGTTATGGAAGAAGTTCCAGAAGCCTTTTCTGAAGACTTGCTAGGAACGCCCCTCCATAGTGACAAGAGGAGTTTAGGATGAACCTCGTGCCGGGAGCGGCACCAGTGCCAAATGACGCCTTACCAACTAACTTCGTCCGCGAAGCATGAACCTCCAATATAATTACAAGAGCTGCTAGACAGAGGAAATTAGAGACATGACATCCTTAGTTAAGGACGCAAAGAGAAAGTTGACAGTTTACACTTTGCATAAATTCCAGAAAATTTGATATCAAGGATTTGCATCCTTTGCCAAGGATTGGTAACATGGACAGACCGATCGTAAGGCTCTAATTACCACTCAAAGATCGACTTGAGGACAGGATGTCCACAACTGTGAATACAAGAAGGAAATATCCCTAAAACGACCTTTAGGACTCGCTTCGAGCATTACGAGTTCCTTGTCGTACCATTTGGCTTAACACATGCATCGACAATATTCATGGATCTCATGAATCGAACGTGTAAGCCATACCTGGATAAATCATGATTATACTACATTCTTATATGGCCAACGACCAAGGAAGGTCATGAGCAACAGCTGCAACTTACCTTGCAACTCTTAGAGAAAAGAACAGTTGCGTGCTATGATGACGAAAAGAGGATTTCGAATCCGCGAAGTGAGAACTTTAAGATACATGGTGGATAAGAACGGGATTCATGCCAACCCTGCAACCAAGATCTAAGGAGCTAGAGTTGCAATTATGTGACACTTCTCGACAAGGTCTCGATTGTACGTCGATGCAACCAGACCACAACATTGCATATGCGGCACATTGATTAAGGAATCATAAGAAGAAACCTTGAGCTAGATACAGTATTGTGCGCCGCAAATTTGATGTCATTACTTGAAAGAAAACGCTGCACGATCTCTACTGATCACAAAGATTTCAGCACACCGTTGATCGTAAGAACTTAAATATTAACATAGATGGACTAAGCTACTGAACGATGCAAACTGTATGGACATGATACGTAATTGTGTGATAAACTTTGATGAAAAGTTGGAACACTCACTTGCCCTTAGTGGAGTCTTCCTACAACAGTATATATCACACCGCCGTTCAAACCGCTTCGTGAGAAGCTTTAGATAGGACATAATAAGTCGATCCCCGTCATGTTGAACGAAGACTAGAGATAAACAATCTACTGGCCCGAGTTGGCCCAAGAAAAACTAGAGGCAAGATCGTTCAGATATGTGATCATACCGGGACAGCCGCGGAATACAGAAAGATTGTGCCGATGAGCTGCAGAAATCGTAAGAATTTGAGATAAGAAGTATGACTTAAAAGGGAGCCGCGCCTAGAGAAGGCGTGGTGTGATTTGGAAAACGGAAAGGTTGAATCCCCGATGTAGGGATCGGAACCATTGCTCACAAGATGAAACTTACAGAAAAAGATCAGTAGTGATCGCGACAAATTCATATGTCTAGTCTTTAGAGGAGTCTGACTCAAGGAACAGTCGTAGTTCCCACAAATAAGATTCACGTCAATGACAAATGACAATACTATAAAACCTGTTAAGGTTTCGGACTAAAAGTCCACAATACTATAGAACCTGTTAAGGTTACGGACCAAGAGTCCACAAGATACAAAGAAGACGTAATTGAGTTACTTGAGTATGATAGAATTCATAACATGACCCATAGATACATGGGAACATGAAGACAAATTTTAAAACATAAGTGACCACATTTAATTCACAACTCCCCTGCGACCGATGGCATCGCCTGAATTTCGGGACGAAATTCTTTTAACGGGGGGAGACTGTGACAACCGTCACTTTTCCGTACATTCCGTACACTAATTGAACAGTAATCCGTGCTTAAATAATTGTGCATGATCTAGTTTACAAGACAAATGAATTTTTTATTACTATTATATACATACAATGGCATTTCATATTCGTTGCTACATGCAACACGATATAGTGCTAATAATGCACAGAACATAATTGGCACCATTATTAGACAAACAAAAAAAAAATACTGACGACATTCAGTACATAGACAGACAATATTTTGAGGCCCAGTATGAGCCAGAGACAATGTATTACACTAGTATAGTGTGTAGGGAAGTAAGGACCACAAAACTGCATGCCTAAGTGATAGACAAAGTGCCAGAAAGTGCCTAAAACACACTAAAAGTGCAGAATTCTGCAGAAAATAACTAAAATTCAGCTATTTTCAGCATTTAAACATCCAATTATAATGCAGAAAAATGGTTTAATGGTCCAAAATACCTTCCTAAGTGTTGGGAACCGAAACTGTCATAAAAGACTACATAAAGGACACTAAACGGAATAACTTGACACTTTAACGAACCGGTATCTAACCGAACAACTGGACATTACCCGGAACACTAAAATATTACTAGAAGCATTGTTTTATTAACTGCAAGCTAGTTATGAAGCCTAAACATCATATTACTACTTAAAACATATAACACACTTAAACACCAAAAATTTAACACTAACTTGTAACTAGATCTTGTAACTAAGAGTTGAAACCAAACTAGAACACCCCCCCCCCCTAGGTGGACGGTTACCATGGGGGCCCCACACTTTGATTTTGTTTAAATATTTTATTTGATATTCTAAGATGATATTGGACATATTAACCACCGTGTAAACATATGTTGGAGATTAAGTTTATAAAAACCAAAAGTCCTAAACACTTAACATTCTCCATCAACATTCAAGACCCACAAAAATCACCTCCATCTCCTTCAAGGGCTACAGCCCAAACAACTCTCACAACACCTCCATTATCTAGCTCATCTCCTCACATTCTAAGCATATTCAAGGGTGAATCAAAGCTATCTAGGGAGGTTGTAAGCAACGGAATTGGAAGGACCACTCTCTAGTGCTTTTAACCACTTCATCTTCATACTAGTTCTTCCCTAGCCATAGTGCTAGTAGTAAGTTCCATTGATCTTGTTTTTACTCACAATTTTAGTGGTTAAAGTATGAAGTAACTCGGTAAACTAAAGATCATAAAGAAACATAAGCATAAACATGAACATAAAGCTCTAAAACATGAAGATCAAGTAGTTCTAGTGTATGTATTGAAATTATTTACTAATTTCTTGTGTTTATGGTGCAGATCACCATATGAAGCTTGCTAGATGATGATTAAACACATGATCTAGCAAGTATGAGGATAGATCTTGAAGAAATCATAATGATCATCCTTTATGTGAATCATGAACTTGAAAATGAAGTTGTTTTGGAGTATGATGATGCTTTATACATGTTAAAAGCCTTGTAAATGGATGATTTCAAAAAATAATCTTTTCAAGAAACCAAAGATATTTACTAGAATTACAAGATCTTGGTAAGTGTTATTTGTTTTGTTGTTGATTGATTGGATGATTTTTGAAAGGAAAATTGTAACACCTCGAAAAATCACGTCCAATGATGTATTGACACGTGTAGTAAACCCTAATAAAGTCAATCCTTGGGATTTAGGGACTAATTTTTCGAAAAATAAAAAAACTTTAATTATAAACAAACTAGAAGTATTAACAAAACTTAAATAACTTTTAAATAACCTTTTATGGTTTTATATTCACAAATAAGCCACTTGTTGATCAAGTGTAGCCGTTTGTGTATTTAATTGAAAGTTTGTGCAATAAAGGGTTAAAAGCGTCAACATGTTAATTCTTACCTCTGAGTGACCTTTTAACAAACCGAGAGCTTCATAATATTTGATTATGCTCTCGGGAATGCCAATCGTTGGTCGTCCAAGGCTTTTGTGCCTTTGAGTAAAGTTACGCGCAACTTTGCAAGTTAGAGGGACTAAAAGTGTCAATATGTTTAATTATACCTCTGAATGACCTTTTAGAGAACCCGAAGCATCGTAATGTTTAATAATACTTTCAAGGATGCCTAATATGGATTAGATGAGGCTTCAATGCTAATAAATGATGAAATGCGCAAGTTTGCGCAATAGAGGGGCCTAAAGCGTCAACTTTTGAATCCACGCCATTCGGTGACCATGGAGGTTTAATGCATGGAGCCCCAAAGATATTCCAATGATCATATGAAGATATTCAGAATGGAATTGTCCAAGTAAATGTTCCCGATTAAGAAATTTGTGGACTTGTAACCTAAATGTGTTGCTTATTTGACACAAGCATTGATGGATGAACTGGAGCCTGAGATATGGAAAATCTCTATAACCTCCTTGTATCTTGATTATCTTCTCCTAAGATTACCCTGTTTACCTCCTTAGAGGCAAGTAGAGTTAAGATCGACATCCCGCTTAGGGCTACATTATTGCAAAATCTCCATGATGACTAGTACCATCATTGGAAGAATCGGAACCCAGATTAAGTGAGTTTTAAAATAGAGATTCATATAGCCTAACTCGATATTCTGAGAATTTGATATGGTTAAGTAAGAAAGACGGTTCATTTGCTTGTACATTTGATTACCGCAACCCTATTTAGGCAATGATTAAGAATCGTCGTTAGCTACCCAGGATCGTCGATTTGTTCGACTAGCTGTGAGGATTAGCTATAACTTAAGATTGGTTTTAAGTGGTTGGAATAACCATCTCACCTTAAAATAAGCTTTTCTATAATAGTTGTTATATAAGTATCAAGGTTGCTCCTTGGGAGACCTTGTATAGATGGAATGTTAAACATCTATTGTTAAGAACAATAGATTGGTAAGCCCAATTATCAGAATCTGAAAGTTGCATTGGAAACAACAAATAAGATCATTCTAATTCATAATCATCTTAAAGTTTCCAGTAATCGGCAGAAAATTTAGGATTGATAAAAGTTGCAACCTTCTTAAGTCCTTAATAAGGAATAAGGTTCAATCAAAGGTATCACCCTTAGAAGGGTGTGCAAAATTTTAAATTTCCCAGGAAAGGTTAAGTCCTGGATATATAGGAGCATTCCGAAATCGAATGCAACAAAGGTCAATAGCCTATAAGCTAAAACCTATGTAAGGAGCCTAGTGGAGTTCGCAATGTGAACCACACTGATAATTTAAAGATAGATTTCGCCAATAAGTCGAAACACATTATCGCGTAATGATAAGCAGATTAATGAAACTTTATGATATAATAAGAACCCGTATCGATCAAGGATCGGTAGGTTAAGAATGCTCTAAAAGGATACATGTACAAATTATAGAAGTCAACTTGGGTGCTTGGAGAGGCCCCAATTATGCTTTGAAAATTAAGTCCAATATAAGGCAGAAGGTACTTCCATTACTTTAGAAAATCTCGAGGTCGAGATTTATTTTAAGGGGGTGAGGATGTAACACCTCGAAAAATCACGTCCAATGATGTATTGACACGTGTAGTAAACCCTAATAAAGTCAAACCTTGGGATTTAGGGACTAATTTTTCGAAAAATCGAAAAACTTTAATTATAAACAAACTAGAAGTATTAACAAAACTTAAATAACTTTTAAATAACCTTTTATGGTTTTATATTCACAAATAAGCCACTTGTTGATCAAGTGTAGCCGTTTGTGTATTTAATTGAAAGTTTGCGCAATAAAGGGTTAAAAGCGTCAACATGTTAATTCTTACCTCTGAGTGACCTTTTAACAAACCGAGAGCTTCATGATATTTGATTATGCTCTCGGGAATGCCAATCGTTGGCCGTCCAAGGCTTTTGTGCCTTTGAGTAAAGTTACGCGCAACTTTGCAAGTTAGAAGGACTAAAAGTGTCAATATGTTTAATTATACCTCTGAATGACCTTTTAGAGAACCCGAAGCATCGTAATTTTTAATAATACTTTCAAGGATGCCTAATATCGATTAGATGAGGCTTCAATGCTAATAAATGATGAAATGCGCAAGTTTGCGCAATACAGGGGCCTAAAGCGTCAACTTTTGAATTTACGGCATTCGGTGACCATTTAAGCAAACAAGAGCGTAGTAATATTTAAATATATGCTTGGGAATGATTATTATGGGCCATGGAAGGCTTAGATATCATTAAACGGCATTTCGCGCTACTTTGCGCAATTAAGGGACTAATTGCGTCAAACTGCAAAAGGAGGTCGAATCGTATGGTAACGGACCATCCGGAATATGTACATAAGTTAAACATACCCTATTTATCCTTTATATAGCTTAGATATAGGTTTAGAGGTGTTTGGTACGCAAAAATAAACTTTTATGTCATGCAGGGACTAAAAGTGTCAAAAAGTGCACAAGTTTGCACTTTTGCGCATATCTCGCATTCTGAATATGGCATGATAAAATTCCACTCGTCGCGTAATTTGGACCGTTTTTCGCGTCCGTCCGTGTTCCGTCGTAATTAGCCGAACAACGTGACCGTACGACCAAACTAACCGACATCCGGCATATTTTTGAGCATTTTCATATTCCCTATGCTTAGGCATCATTTTATAGCCTTAAAAATGGTTTAACGGGCCTCAAACGCATCAGAAATGGGCTAGAAGCATGCAGGGACCAAAACTGCCATTTTAGAAACTTGATTTCCAGCTGTTACCAGCTGTTACAGCTGTTTTATTCAATTGCAAATGGTTTTCTTCAGTCCTTGGGCAGCCCATAGATTGCTAAAACAAGGGGTAAAGGTGTACGGTCCAGATTTGATCACATTTATCAAGGAACGATCCTAACGGTCCTCTAAATCCTATAAATACCCATTGAATGTTTGGCTCTCATTTGCACCTCTCCTTCAATCTGAAAAACTCTCTGAATTGTGAGGATCTTGAACTCTTTTGAGAACCTCCCTCAGTCCTTTGGACCCTTTGTAAGTCCCCTTTCGTGCTTAGTTTAATTATTTAGCGTTTATAGCCGAAAAGTCAAGCGTTTTCGATAAAACGCTTTGACTTTCAAATGGCTGAGCCATTGTTCGCAACGAACATGGCTACGTGACCGTAATTAGGTGGGTGTTAAACCCTCAAAAGGGCACCTCCTAATTACCACGTTTACTTAGTTAAATTGTCGGGTCAAATAAAAGTCAAACGGGTTAGTTTTAAATAAATACATAACTATCAATATAGAAGCCATAAAATCAGTTTTCTCATATTAATAACTTGGTAATTATTAATTGAACATGTCTAAGCATGTTCAACCCGACAATTCTAAGTATAGGCTCGGTTCGGAACCGAAAGTCGCAAAAGTTGACTTTTGCTTTGACTTTCAGTTCTGACCCGATTTAGCTTAGTTTAGATATCCCTTAGGATTCAATTAGGACCATATTATAAGTTAGTATAACCCTCCGAGGTTATACAACTTGGTTCCATAGAAATCCTAGTTCATGCATGTTTCCGTTAAATGCCTAAATGTTGACCGTTATGCCCTTTTGACCTTAGAACGTGATTTTTGAAAATGTGAAAGAGTAGAAACCTTAGTTACTGATTTATAAACTTGCACCCAAAATTTGACATCAGTTTGAGGTCTAGATTAAGAGTTATGCTCATTAGCGTAATTAGAAAGCTTTTTATTAAATAAACGGCGTAATTAGCGTATAGCCTACCTAACCCCAATTTTTGAAAACAAACTTTTTACCTACCGATATAAAATAATATTTTAGGATTTTTGAAGATTTTTATTTATTTTTAGGCTGAGCATAACTTAGAGTTCTAAGCTTGATTCGGTAATTGTCGGTTTTGCCCTTTTGGGCTATAAAATGAGTTTTACAAATCCTTTTGACCCCAAACCTTTTTCTACTAATCTAATATGATAAATAAAATATTTTGAGCCTTCTGGAATAATAAAAATATCATCTTTCCTTTAAAAAACCCGGAAATGGCTCCAAATCGCCTTTTTAAGCGTTTTTAACGCATAGTATGTACTAAAACTATTTTAAACATATAAGGGTTGATGCCTACTAATATATTCAGTAAATTTTTATATTTTAACAGTAAGGAAAAGTTTTAAACTCAGGTTTTCAGTTTTGACCTTTTTAACCTATGTGAAATTACCAAAATGCCCCTATGGTGCATAGTATGGTTATAATTAATAAATTTCACATATATATGATACCCTACTGTTATAACTTATTAAATTAAGTATATTTACTGATTGAATCAGATCTGTAACTCAGAATAATTTTTAATCTCTTTTATAACCTTTAAAATGACCAAAATACCCCTACGGGGCATAAATTGGTCCTTATTTCGTTTTGGGCATAATGGAAGGTATCTTACTGATATCACAACATATATAAGGCATATTAACTTAGGAAACCTGTATATGACTCTTATGGTTACCCGTTACGCTTCTTACGCGTTCGGTTCGGTTTATGTAACTAGTTTGCATAAATTAGCCAAAATGGGTCAAACCTTATCATTTTTATCTCAAAATCCAGAATGTGTTTAGTTTACCCATATTATACAAGTCTTCAAACTTGTCAGGTCTAAATCACATTCTATTCCGGTCTTCGCTTAATCGTGCGTAAGAACCGTGAACCGTTCCTTAAAAACTAACCGGTCTAAGTTACGACTTAAATAAGACCCGTTAGGAATCTAATAGGTTAATAAAACTTCCGTTCCAGATTAAGAGCCCCAGTAGAAGTACTTGTGCTTGCTGATTTGAATATACGGCTGAGTATAAATTTCATTGCTAGCTCAGGTAAATACTTTTAATTTATTTTCCCTTATACGGGCTTGGGATACGGTATTATAAAAATACCGCTTGGTCGGGTGTAGAAACCTTTTGATCGGAGATGATTAAATTGCATAATCCCGTTTTAATCTGTATTGATTGATAACAAATAACATTAGGGGTTAATGACCGTGTCCTGGATATCCTTGGCTCATTTAAAAAGTGAATGGCCATAACTTAAGCACAAGGTGTAGGCATAACACCTCCTGTTGCGTATGTAAAAGATATACTCATTCGTAAGGTGTCTTCTTGTGAGTTATATTTATGGTGTGTCGATTAATCTTGACCGGGTTGTATTGTATAATCACCGGCCCTAAATGTTGGACAAACATGTAAGTCGGATACAAGATTTTTATTAATAAGATTGTCCCAAGTTATAAAAGATATTTTGTGCCTCGTGCATTCAAATCAATTTTCAAACTCTTTTCCAAAATGAGTCAGTTAATTGTATTTACCAGTGTAAACTGACGTATTTTCCAAAAAGGTTAAGTGACAGGTACTGAACGTAATTGGCTGGAAGCTCAGGGCGTTAATAAGGAATCTTGCAAGTTCTAGATGCCTGAAGTCTGTTGAACAGTTTTTCTTTTATTTGATCCGCCTGTGGATCCTTTACTTTCCGCTGTAATACTCTGATATTACGTTATATTCGGATTGTAATATATTTATTTTTTGCTTCCACTGTGCATTTATATATTGTGTTTTTTTAACTATGATGATATCAACTACGTCACGATACTCCCCACCGGGCCCACCGGTGACACGTGGAAATTTGGGGTGTGACAGGTTGGTATCAGAGCCAACATTGAGTGAATTAAACACTAGCCTTTTGTGTTTAGTCTCAATGACACAGTAGCACATTCCTTGACCTTCTGAGTCTAGACTTAACATAGGAATACCCTCATCCTTATTAGGAAATCTGTTGCTTCCAATTTTGTATATATTCTAAATATGTCGTCAAGCGAAGAAGCCGTATTGGAAATCCTCTACAACTGGAGCCTTGAAATGCTGAGCTTTGTACCGCAGCTTGAATGAAACGTGTATCCAGGGAGAAAACATTCAGAAATAAAATAAAGAAGAAAACTCCTCTTGCTGAAGATCGTTTGTTTAATAGTCCTTATAAGGACATATTTATTTTTCAGTCCCTTTGAGGACAACATCATTCTTTTCAAGTCCCGTTTAGGGCAGATCTGTACTCTAATTTTATATAGTGGAATGATTAACTTTAAATTTTCATACTAAAACATGAAATATGAAACAAATAAAAATAACATTCCTTTTATAAAATCTACCATTTTAATAGAATGGCAAAAATCTAAAAAGGACAAGACCTAGCCACGTGTCATGTAAAGACAGGGCCAAGATGGTAGTTCCTCAATCAGATTCAGATCCTTATTAATATCTTAATTTAGGATTGTTCTACGTTAAATATTAAAGAGAATCTTAAAGGGCATAATCTAGCTTGAATGTCATTAAAGACCTGGCTAAGATGGAAAAACCTGTTTAAAAGAGATTCAGATTCTTGTTAACACCTAAGAACGTGTTAGCACTCCTGACAAAAGTGATTCGAGAAAATCACAATAATCATTCCTATATGGGAATTCTTCAAACTTCCTGATCTAGCCTAATGATCCAGAAATCATGGCTTATATCATCCTATAAGATGATCATATTATAAACATCCATTAGTGATGAAGTGCCTACGGGCTAAACTTGTTGTCCGATAAGACAACGACAATGGTGGTCCTTACCCCCTGTCTAAAGATGTTGGATTGCGTCCAAGCATAAAAGTCGGTAGGATCCATACGATCTCGACTAATAGCATCTGAAAAGATGATCATATCATAAACATCCATCAGAAGGGAAATGCCCACGGGCTATATCTATTGTCCTAAAAGACAAAAGGCAGTTGTAGTCTTCGACTCTCTATCAACAAAAGTAACCGACTATGCTCAAACCTTAAATGCCTCGATCCCAAACGATCATGGCTTATAAATTCAAATCTGTCCTCGTGACAAGACCGTTGTGCCACTTTAATATCCTTAATGATTTATAACAAGGATAAATTATAATGAAAATACTAATTAAATATAATTAATAAATTAACCCATATGGTTCATATTACCATGGTTAATGAGTCATCAAAAATGATAATCCCATAATAACCTTCGAATAAATCATTGTCAATATTTATGTAGCAATCAAGCTACATGGCTGGGTCAGACGAGGTTAACAGCCACCCGAAGGAGAACAATGATACTACCAGAATTAATATAACTGGTGCAGAACTACAGGCATTAATAGATGATGCTGTTACTCGAGCTCTCGACAGACAAAATAATGAATCAAGGGATACAAACTCTAAGACTCTATCTGTGGCTCGTAGTAAGCCTCCTCCTAAATCACATGAGTCAGAGGAAGACGATGTTCATCACTCATCAAACCAGAGGAGTGTCCCGTCTGGTCAGGTTGTGCTTCATCAAGAGGCACCAGTTAAGAGTTGCTCCTATAAATATTTTGTCTCCTGCAAGCCCAGAGACTTTACAGGAGAAAAAGGAGCCATCGATTGTATGACATGGCTCGATGAAATGGACACTGTTGTTGACATCAGCGGTTGTGCAGAACAGGATGTTGTGAAATTTGTTTCACAATCATTCAAAGGAGAAGCGTTGGCATGGTGGAGATCATTGCTCCAAGCCACGGGAAAGACCCTACTTTATAACTTATCTTGGGATCAATTTGAGGCATTGATCAAGGAAAACTATTGTCCTCAGCATGAGGTAGAAAAGATAGAATCAGACTTCTTGACTCTGGTCATGGAGAATTTGGATTGTCAGGCATATGTGACAAGTTTTAACACTATGTCCCGCCTAGTTCTGTATTTAGTCACCCCTGAACCTAAACGCATAGCGCGTTTTATTGGAGGCCTAGCACCAGAGATAAAGGGGAATGTTAAAGCATCTAGGCCTACCACATACAGGTCCGTGGTGGACTTATCCCTATCTCTCACCTTAGATGCAATCAGAAATAAGTCTATTAAGGCTTCTGGCGAGGGAAAAAGGGAAAGAGAGGAGGAAAACTCTTAGCAATCTGACAGGAAGAAAAAGGGAAGTTTTAAGAGCAAGAAGGATTCCGAGTTTAGGAAAAATTCGAGTCAATCTAATGACAAACCCAAATGCAGTAACTGCAGAAAGCAACATTCTGGAAAATGTACAATTGACCTAAGTGCTAAACTGTGTGGAATTTGCAAGACCAAGGGTCACAAGACTTTAGATTGCAAGGAGTTGAAGAACGCGTCATGTTACAACTGTAACGAGGAAGGACACATCAAAACCAACTGCTCAAAACTTATAAAGAAGCATGGAGGGGCCAGGGAAACAAGCGCGTGATTCATCCAGAGGAATGCTCAGGAGTTGGTGCAGAATGACGACGATATAGCAGGTACCTTTCCTTATCAAGAGTTTATGCAGAAATTTATTTGATACCAACACAGATAAGTCTATTATGGACAATAAATGTTGTAAGCGGTTGTATCTGCCTAGAAGGACCTTAGGCATATAGCGCAAGGTGGAATTGGCCGATGATACTCTAGAGACTGCTTCAACAACCTTAGATAGATATTTTATACTAGGAATCACTCTTATCAAACATCCCTATGTCAAGCTTTCAAGCTATCCAAAATCATCAATATGCTCAAGACAGATGTGACATTTTGATCCTCTGTCAAAAAGGGTGATAGACTAGGTCCAAACCTTAAATGCCATTGATGGTCTTTTATGACCTAGGCTAAGTAATATTGATGTATATTCTTTTAAATAGCGTTCATTAAGAATGTTAGTGCTATATTGGCCTGCATGGTTTAATGATGCCATGGTTAGTATATGCTAAGGCCATCAGGGTGATGAATAGCAACTGTTGGACTGCAACTAGGAAATCGATTCGTTTGGTAATAAGAACCAAAACTTGAGTATGACAAACGCAGATAAGACAGCAGTCAATCGCGCCATTGATAATACGACGCATGTTAATGATGTTACAATGGAGAACCTCAAAATTTACAAGGATATTCTTCTAACTATGATAGACGCAGCTGTTGGAAAAGCTGTGAAGGAGACAGTGAAAAAGATCCAAGAGCTAAATGCTACTTGCTCCAAATCCTTCATAAACCTTAAGTGTAGAAAACTTTTAAAATCTCTCTTGAGAACCCTAGATACTAAGTGTAAGGTAAAACTTGCAGACAAAATTATAGGAACCATTTCTTCTGTTCCGTCAGGAATCTTCAGTCATAAGGTTCTAGGTGTACTCTCGCTCCAGAAGAAGTATGTCAGAATATGCAGATGATATCTCTTGATCTCTATCGATTAAGAATACCAGATGGTATGACAAAAAGCGCCATATGAGGGTTGGTGTATCTTAATAAGTTCCATAGATTGCTCCCATGCCTGATCAACATGGAGGTTTAATGCATGGAACCCCAAAGATATTCCAATGATCATATGATACTAAAAGTCAACTAATGGTATTCAAAGAAGATATTCAGAATGGAATTGTCCAAGTAAATGTTCCCGATTAAGAAATTCGTGGACTTGTAACCTAAATGTGTCGCTTATTTGACACAAGCATTGATGGATGAACTGGAGCCTGAGATATGGAAAATCTCTATAACCTCCTTGTATCTTGATTCTCTTCTCCTAAGATTACCCTGTTTACCTCCTTAGAGGCAAGTAGAGTTAAGATCAACATCCCGCTTAGGGCTACATTATTGCAAAATCTCCATGATGACTGGTACCATGATTGGAAGAATCGGAACCCTGATTAAGTGAGTTTTAAAATAGAGGTTCATATAGCCTAACTAGATATTCTGAGAATTTGATATGGTTAAGTAAGAAAGACGGTTCATTTGCTTATACATTTGATTACCGCAACCCTATTTAGGCAACGATTAAGAATCGTCGTTAGCTACCCAGGATCATCGGTTTGTTCGACTAGCTGTGAGGATTAGCTATTCCTTAAGATTGGTTTTAAGTGGTTGGAATAACCATCTCACCTTAAAATAAGCTTTTCTATAATAGTTGTTATATAAGTATCAAGGTTGCTCCTTGGGAGACCTTGTATAGATGGAATGTTAAACATCTATTGTTAAGAACAATAGATTGGTAAGCCCAATTATCAGAATCTGAAAGTTGCATTGGAAACAACAAATAAGATCATTCGAATTCATAATCATCTTAAAGTTGCTAGTAATCGGCAGAAAATTTAGGATTGATAAAAGTTGCAACCTTCTTAAGTCCTTAATAAGGAATAAGGTTCAATCGAAGGTATCACCCTTAGAAGGGTGTGCAAAATTTTAAATGTCCCAGGAAAGGTTAAGTCCTGGATATATAGGAGCATTCGGAAATCGAATGCAACAAAGGTCAATAGCCTATAAGCTAAAGCCTATGTAAGGAGCCTAGTGGAGTTCGCAATGTGAACCACACTGATAGTTTAAAGATAGGTTTCGCCAATAAGTCGAAACACATTATCGCGTAATGATAAGCAGATTAATGAAACTTTATGATATAATAAGAACCCGTATCGATCAAGGATCGGTAGGTTAAGAATGCTCTAAAAGGATACATGTACAAATTATAGAAGTCAACTTGGGTGCTTGGAGAGGCCCCAATTATGCTTTGAAAATTAAGTCCAATATAAGGCAGAAGGTACTTTGTAGGTCCCCCGGAGGTCGAGGTTAAACCTTATCCTTGTTATGTTTAACACTCTAGCAAGTGCGGAATCCAAGCTAGAATGCAAGCCGGTAGTTTATATGAGAACACAAGCTACAAAGAGAAAGAGTAGACACGCAAGATATCAAAGTTTTCCCTTGTATTTCAGTGGACACGGTTACAGCCCTTGACCAGACTGAAAATGCTCTCTACAAGACTTGGTTCACTCACATACACTGTCTAACTACTTTCGGATGTCTAACTGTGAAGTGAACCCTTACATGGGTATATATACCCATAACAGATACACTGGTCGAAGGATCAGAATGTCTGGTCGAAAGATCATCTATCGACCAGAAACCCACCGAAGGATCCACATATACCTCGAAGGATGATATATCCTTCGAGGTCCATTTGTATCCATCGAAGGTTATCCTTCAAGGTCATCGAAAGATATAATCAATCCTTCGATGACATCCTTCGACGCAAACAAACTTACAAACTGAGTGTTGACTGTTTGACCAAGTCAAACCAGGAGGATGGTTGACTTGGTCAAACTTACATTCAAACACTTATACAAACTAACAAATGACGTAAACAAGACTAACAAAAGACATCGTTTTATAACATTACAAAATACAGACAAAGTACAGACACAAGTGCACCAACAAACTCCCCCTTGGCTGTAGCTTTGTCTCGATCTTCGTGTCTTTAAGTCTCGGGCGTCCTTTCAACTGTCAAATGATGCGATGACCATGCACTTCCCGCATTAACCAGTAGATTGAAGCAGTACAAGGCCATCTTCTGAAACTTCATTGCTTGTTCCCGATCCCGAACCAAGTAGTTGATCTCGTGATCCTTAAGAACAATAATATCCGACCTGGACATGTTAGTAATCCACATCGGATCTATTATTCGAAAGTTCTCTTGACTATCTCGGAATAAGATCACGGCTTCTCCAGTATCCGCATCATAAACCCAGCAACGAAAGTTCCCCAGAAAATCCGTCTTCATTTTCAACAAAGGTATCTTCTTCATCAACTTTGGAGGATCATAAACCAAACGATAGCGAGCAGTGTTGGTTTCTGGGTCAAGCGTAAACCTGATCTGCTCGTATCGAGGAAACTGCGGCTTGTATAGCGGATCCTTCCAACCCCTTCTTCGTTCCAACCTGATCTTCTTTGCAAACAGATCCACCATCTTGTCTTCGACTCGGTTAATAACCTCAAGTTGAGCCAATACTGCAACATCATAGTAAGGAAGTGAAAGAATGCTGAGAAGAGATCTGAAGTACTGAAGACCGCATTCTCGTTTCACTACCATGCAGTGAAGTTCCTTAACGAACATCCAACTAATGATACGACCCCGAGCCTGATTCTTTTCCAGACTCATGTAATTAACCTGATCCAACGGAGCGAGCGGAGGAGGATTCCTAGCTAGGAAATCCGCTCGCCATTCGTTCACAGTCTTCTCACGGTTTTCTTGAGCTGTAGGAGAATCTGAAGAAAGATTGGCAAATTCTGTTGTCTTTTCTGCCGCATACTCATCATCAAGAGCATTAAACTCCTTATTATCTTGCCCAACATAGACAGGACGTTCCGAATCCAAACCGATGAAGATTTCATCAATTGTGGAGAAATCGGTTTGGTCCGGAACCAACGGAGTAGCATCGATCATGTTCACATCAACTTCATCCAATTCCGTCAGAGCCAGTACCTGTTCATCAGACATTTCGGTAACATGTTCTCCCTCTTCTAACAGTTCACCCGTGACTGGATGATACTGATTAACCGCTGAGGATTCAGGGAGATCTGCAAACGCTTCTGGTTCCAGACTAACATGCTCAAGCCCTGTCGAAGTTTCTAGCGTTTCTGTCTGCTCAGATGGGCCAGTAGTAGCTGTTGAAGGAGCAGTAGGGGCATCTTGAGATGTGCCAGATCCACCTGCAGCACCGGATGCAGTTGCACCGGAACCTGAGGCAGCTGGTTGATCAGGATTTGCTGCATCATCATCTTTGTCATCTCCATGCCTTGAGGGAACGATGCCTAATGCATTGCACCTTTCATTCCACAGCGTACCCACTTTATGATTAATCTTCTTGAAGTTTGCATGGACAGGCCTGAAGGCTTCTATTAATTTATCATCACGACTTTTATACCGATCTGACAACTCTTCATGTTTCTACCTTAGTGCTTTTGCCTCATTCTCCAACACAGTACTATGCCTTTTCATTATCTCGACCTCCCTATCACGAGCCCTGTTGGCTTCTTTCAACCTTTCAATCTCTATAGCCTGTGCATTTATCTTAAGATTCTGGGCATCAACAATTGAGACTAACTTGTTGTGTGCCTCCACATCCCGTGTTCGCTGCACACGATACTCTTCAATCGTTCTTGTATGCCGACCGACTATGGAACCCAATTCACTGACTTGTTCGATCAGGAATTGAATCTTTTCAGCTTCAGATAAAACAGACAAAGTCTCTGCCAGAGTCAGTCGCGAAGGCTCAGGTCCTGAGGAGCCAGACTGGCCAGCCTGACCAGAAGCACCTGTTGGACCAGTAATAACAAGAGGAGGTCGGACATGTGTACCTGAGACGGGAGTTGCAGGAGGCTATTGATCAACAGTCACCGTGCGCGTCCCAGAAGACGTCTGAGAAGAAGACATCAGCTCCAGCATCTCTGATGCAGTCAATTGATCACTAACAGGAGGTAGCTGTTGCTCTGGAGCCGTTGAATGCTGAATAGAAACAGGAATAGGAGCATCACCAGCAGTTTTCTTTGAAGCACGAATACCCTGTCTTTTTGCTTTCCTTTTTCTAATCAAACCAGGAGCGGCAGGGATATAATCCTCATCTTTGTCAGATTCTCCGGTTCTAGCCGTCTTCTTTATTCGTTCAAGACCACGGAGATTCCCGCGATTATCATAGACCTTTCGCATCCCTGGTGGAGGAGGATTATCATCCTCAGAAGACGACCCATCGTCACCAGAACCTCCTTCATCTTCAGACGACGAACTACTCTCATCTATCAACTTCCTCGGCTCATCTGCCTTTCCTTTACCTTTGTTAGTCACAACATCGCCTGACTGACTTGCAGGGCCACCATCTCCACCTGCACTACCGCCTGTCTCACCAACTACAGTACCACCAGTCTCACCAGCCGTAGAACCAACCACATTACTACGGACATCAGATTCGATGAATACACCCTGAACTTCTTCCGCAGCAACATTAACATCAACTTCAACATGTGCTGCAGCACTAGAACTGCCAGCAGATCTCTTGCTTGATGCTTTGATTCCGTGCTTAGCCCCGAGCTGCGTGTTAGCCAAAGCGATTAACCTTGGCTCTTCATCATCAGAATCACTCGCATCTCGACGCCATTTGTTGTTCTGCGGTGCCTCGTAAGTCGGAACATCGAGATGACCAATAAGCTTTCTAATTGGATCCGATTCCTTATACTTGGACATGGACTTGAAAATTAGCAGTGTACGTTCGTTCATCGGATTGACAGGTAGAACATCTGCTTCAGCTTTAGGAAGATCAGGAATCTGATCATCAATCATCATCTGCAAGAATCTAGGATATAGCCAAAACTTCGTAGATGTTCGTTGAGTTGCTGACGTGAGTGGCCTTCGAGCATTTTCTTTCAGATTGTCGAAAATATAACGTGATATGTTGAACGGCTTGTTCAGAATCAAAGCCGTAAACAATCCCGTTAATTCAATCGGCGACAGATCATATCCAGATCGTTTGTTGCTCAGGCAGTGGATGAGAATATGCAGCAAGAACTTGTATCGAAGTGGCATAAACCCTTTGTTGATCTGATTTGCAAGAACGTTATCGCTGTACCGTAGCCTCATCAGTAAGCCCCGCTGACATTGTAAATCAATAGAAGTAGAATCTTCTGGTTGATCTCCTAGTTGCAAACGTGCTCTGATGGTGTTCTCTGTAATCACCATGGGTTTCTTAGAAACTGATCCACTAATCACTTCCTTGTTATCCACTGTTTCAACCACAGCCGAATTCCAGAACTCCTTGATATGAGACTGATAAGTAGTGTGCTGTGTAGTGATGGCATAATTGATACGAGCGCGATGAAGATACTCCATTATTCCCGTGAATTCCGGACTGATCTTGCCTTCAGGTTGTAGATAAGCAGCCATGTTATGTCTAGGTTCAGACATAGATTCAACCTCAGATTTTTCCTTCTTCGTTGGCTTTGCCCGTTCCTTCTTTACTTTCGGTGCCATTTCTGTACATCAAAACAATGACACGTAATGAGAAACCAGTCAAACAGTCAACAAGGATTTCACACTTAGAAAAATTTCAATTTCTGGAAAAAATTCTAAGTGTTGAAACCTCAAAGGATGCCATTTGGCCATCGAAGGATTGACACATGGCTCGAAGGATGACAGACTGATCGAAAGATGTTACATTCCTCGAAGGATGAAATGCCTTATCGAAGGATCATCTTTCGAAAGATCATAAATTTGAAAGATATTTTGATCACTCGAAAGGTCTGATCAATCGAAGGATGAATCCTTCGAAAAACTTAACATCTTTCGAGTCTCAATTCGAAAGATATTTTACAACTCATCTTTCGAGGTTGAGAATCAACATCCTTCGTGTTGATTTCCGGCAACACTGTTCATCTGCGATTTTCCGGTGGTGATTTTTAAGTGTGTTTTAAGTGGTTTTAAACATCAGAAACATTTTATAACATTAACATCAAAACCATTGAAAACATCAGTTTCAAAATCCACCCGGACACTAATCTTAAACCCGAACACTAAACACAAACCCATTGTATCAATTTAGACCATAAACCCAAACAAAGTTATGTTTAACCCAAACCCACAATCCTTGACATCAAGGTTCAACCATTTCATGTTTCATTCGAACAGACTGGATGATCATCAAAACCTAACACTAATCATTTTACAACACATTCACATGAATCTTATTTTATCATTTTAATAGAAATGAAAACAAAGGAAATAAGAATCACATGATCAACGAAGATTATCCTAACACAAATTGTTGTTTGTAAAATGCATTAGGGTTATCCTACCGTGAATGTTGTTATAAAACAGATATCCCAAATGTTGTTTTGATTTTGACAGAGTTTCAGTACAAACAGAGGTTTTGTGAGATGGAATTTGAAAAGTTATGTTGAAATGAAGAAGATGACACCTTTTTATAGTCTGACCTCGAAAGTCGAATCGTCTCGAAGGATCAATGACCTTTCGAAAGATGAAAAGGTGTTTCGAAAGATCAGCTTTGGGTCGAAGGATCCATATCTGGATCGAAAGATACCAGATATTTGAAAGATCTGGATCGAAGGATACCAGATATTTGTGGGAATCCTCGAAAGATATCTTTCAACCTTATCCATCTTTCAACAAAGTCTGATCAGCTCGAAAGATCAAATTGGTCAAATCCTTCGTTGACCAATTCATCTTTCGACTGAGATGATTGACTTTCATTGACTTTCATTGACCATCTGATCTTTCGAGGGCCATTGCTTCCTCGAAGGATCAGATTTCCACCAACACTTTGGATTTTGGGAATTTCCAATTCAAACCCTTCAAAAATTTAGAGGTTTTCAGAATTGACCATTTTGAAAAATTGTCCGTTATGAAGTTCTGCAAAGGTTAGTTTTATGAAGTATCTCGGCTTGCCAGGTATCGGATCGAGCACCAACATCAGTTAATCAAAAATAATATTAAATAGAAAATCTTTTTGGATTTTTGATAAAATAAAAGACAACAATTTTAATATCCTTTCAATGTTATCAAACGACATCACCGCTAATGTCGTGCTGATGTGCACCAAACGACAAAACTGTTTAAAATAAGACAATAAAACTAAGCAGTAAATAAATATGTACAAACACAACAATATTTTTGCGAGTTTCTGGCGAAGAGAATCATATCAGCTTGCGGTCTTTTGTCAAAACACATTTCCTTTTAAAATTCTTTTACAGACGCGGATAAGTATTCTACCACAATTACCGATATTGTTGTCCACTTAAACTCAGCGATCAAGTGTAATCATAATACAATGAGATACATTTAAGGTATGATTTATACTTACCGACCGGTGTTCATCCACTCACGACACATTCCCGTATCAAGGTATGCACGAGAGTTCATCTTACTGGGGAGTATACCATTTATCATCCGTTTTTAACGTATATAACATGTGAACAAGTCACTTATTTGAGTTGAAAACAAGCCCTATGTGATAGAATCACTTATTAATGAGGAACTTGATTTTCGATGCATGAAGGCACAGGAGCAAGTCCGTGAACAGGTCAGTACTTCCGTACAGCAGAGAGACGAACTTGACTCCCGGATAAATGTGATATTTTATCACTTATTTGTTATGGACATGTGATTGTTTATCACTTATTGAGGTCGAATGCAGTATGAATATGTACACGTATGTATGGTATCATGGAAGAACTTAGACTTTGTCTTTTATAGAAACAACCATGATACCCAGATGATAAACAGCATAAACCCCGAATATCTCAGAACCTCAGCAATCTATCAAACGAAATTTCGGTACCAAGACCATATGCCAATGAGCGGTTCCCACGCGGTTTTCAGTTCGTTATGTTTATATCTCCTGCATACTTTAAAGTGATCGTGAGTCTACCGGTACATCATTAGTAGAGCTACTTATCATTTTCTTTTTCTTTTGATTTCTAGAAACATGTTTCGACCGACCTCTGATGTAATATCATTTTCTCTTATATTACCAAGAAACTCATTTTTGTTTTTCTATTGTTTTTGTGTTTTTCTGAATTTTCTCCCCCTTAAATGCAGAAAGTAAATAAATTAAAGACATATTTTTGTATTTTTGTGGTTTTTCAATGTTTTTGTATTTTTCTTGAAACTTTCTCCCCCTAAAATTCAAAAATAGAATAAAGTAAAAACATATTTTTGGATTTTTGGTTTTAGAAAAATATTTACAAAAACGATTTCCCGATGTCGGTTACTCTTGCTTCACCTTTATGCCGTTTACCAAAAGTAAATAATCGAATCTTGATTTATCAAATGCTTTGGTAAAAAGGTCGGCACGTTGGTGATCGGTATGAATGTGAACCACATCGATAAGTCTCTTTTCAAAGCAATCACGTATGAAGTGATATTTAATATCGATGTGCTTCGTTTTTGAGTGCTGTACAGGATTTCTAGTGATCTGTAAAGCAGCTTCATTATCAACATAAATAGGAGTAGTTAGGAATTCAAAACCGTAGTCCCGCATCTGTTGTTGGATCCATAGAACCTGGGAGCAGCAACTAGACGCAGCAATGTATTCCGCTTCACATGTAGATGTAGCCACACATGTCTGCTTCTTGCACTGCCAAGTGACTAGGCGATTGCCTAAGAACTGACATCCTGCTGTAGTTGATTTTCCATCTTTCTTGCAGCTGCCGAAATCAGAATCACTGTAAGCCTTGAGATCGAAGTTATCATCCTTAGGGTACCATAACCCGGTGTCAGGGCAACCCTTCAGATAACGAAAAATCCTTTTGACAGCAGCATAGTGAGAGACCTTCGGATTTGCTTGGTATCTAGCGAGAAGACAAGTTGGATACATAATGTCGGGTCTTGATGCGGTGAGATACATTAAGGATCCAATCATAGCACGATAAAGTGAAGAGTCTACAACATCCCCTTTTTCATCCGGAGTAATCCCGTGATTCTGCGGAAGAGGAGTAGAAATTGGCTTCGAATCGGACATCTGGAACCGGCTCAAGATGTCTCCGACGTACTTGGTTTGATGGATAAAAATTCCAGATTCGGACTGATTAACTTGCAAACCCAAGAAGAACGTCATTTCACCCATCGCACTCATCTCGAATCGATCTTGCATCACCTTCTCAAATTCCTTGCATAACTTATCATCAGTAGAACCAAAGATAATGTCATCGACATACACTTGTACCAACAGAAGATCTTCACCTTTTTCTTTGATGAAAAGGGTACAATCGATCAAACCCCGTCTAAACCCGTTGTTCAGCAGGTAGGTAGACAGTGTCTCATACCAGGCTCTGGGCGCTTGATGAAGACCATATAACGCCTTGTTAAGTAATAAAACTCTGTCAGGATGTAATGGATCTTCAAACCCCGGTGGTTGCTCGACATATACTTCCTCTTCGACTACTCCGTGAAGAAAAGCACTTTTAACATCCATCTGGTACACCTTGAATTTCTTGAAGGATGCGTAGGCTAGAAAGATTCTAATAGCCTCCAGACGTGCAACAGGTGCATACACTTCATTGTAGTCAATACCTTCGATCTGACTGAAGCCTTGAACAACTAACCTTGCTTTGTTTCGGACAACAATCCCACGGTCGTCCTTCTTGCACTTAAACACCCAACGAGTTCCGATCTTCTTGTAGTTGTCGGGCCTATCAACCAATATCCATACGCCCAACTTCTCGAACTGCTGAAGTTCTTCTTGCATGGCTTCCACCCAGGAATCATCTTTCAATGCCTCCTTCCAAGATCTAGGCTCTTCTTGGCTAACATAGCAGGCGAAAGACCAATCATTTTGTTGTCCCGATTCTCGTATCTCAGCATACAAGCCAGCATTTTCGTTATTTCTGATTTGATTCCTTGTCCTTACACCACTGAGAACATCACCTATAATATTCTGCTGAGGATGAATGTTATGAATTCGGGTTTCAGAAACTGGAGGAATTTCAACATTTGACCTCAAGTTATTGATATTTAAATTCCCGATATCATTCTGAAGCTGTTGAGTTGTAGAAGATGATGCATTTTCTTCTTGGATAATTGGCGCAGACACTGGATCCGTTGCTTCTGAAGTACCTTGAACCGGACGCAGTGCTTCACCATCATTTGCATCAACATACTCCTCATCTTCTGATGACAAATTGTAGTCAACAACATCATTAAACACCTCATTTGAAACGAGATTGTTGACAGAAGAAGATGCTTGTGAGCCAACAATGATTGGGCGAGCTAACTGAGAGCCAGTCGCATTCTCGCTTTCAGACAACATTTGAGCAATTGCATTGTCATCATCAAATGTCGGCAGATTAAATGAGTCGAAAAGACCATCATAATCGAACATCCATGGATCTCCAGAAGGCTTCGGTGGATTAGAATATCTTTGAACTCTTACTTCACCCCATTCTTCAATCCTCTTGGTTGTCAGGTTCCATACTCGCAGATTAGGAGTAGCATACCCAAGGAAGTAACCTTCGATAGCTTTGGCACCAAACTTCCCGTCAGGATCAATCATGGTACATGGTGCACCAAAAGGTTCTAGATATTCCAAGTCAGGAGTCTTCTTGTGTAGGAGTTCGAAGCACGTTTTGCCATGTCTTTTCACTGTGAGAACCCTGTTTAACGTGTAGCAAGCCGAAGCAACAGCTTCAGTCCAGAATCGAACTGGAAGCTGAGACTCAACCAACATGGTTCTTGCAGTCTCAATTAAGGTTCTGTTCTTTCTTTCAGCGACTCCATTTTGTTGTGGTGTGTACCGAGAGCTGTATTCATGAAGGATTCCTTTTGCAGTGCAAAATTCATCCATAACCCTGTTTTTGAACTCGGTTCCGTTGTCGCTTCGAATTCGCCTCACCTTTAGATTATAAAGATTTTCCAACAAGGTGATCAAATTCTTTAGAATTTCTGGAGTCTCGCTCTTGTGAACCATGAAATCAACCCATGAAAATCTTGAATAGTCATCAGTAACTACCAAGCAGAAAACCTCCCCGTGCACACTCTTGTGTTTGACTGGGCCGAAAAGGTCCATATGCAGACGTTCGAGTGGCATGTTTACAGTGTTAACCTTTTTCAATGGATGTGATTTCTTGATCTGCTTCCCTTTCTGACACGGCACACAGACATCTTGAAGTTGAAAGTTCTTCACATTGACACCTCTCACCAAATTGTTTTTGACAAGGTGATTCATTTTTCTGAGGTGAATATGACCCATCCGTCTGTGCCAAGAGATCGTCTCCTTTTCAGTGGCTTTTGAAATAAAGCAAGTAACTTGTTTGGACTGAGTTATTGCTTGGCTCATATCAAGGACATACAAATCATTAACTCTTGGTGCTGATAAGAGAATCCATTCTACGGGAATCTTGAATCCTGGCTTCAGCATATAACAACCGGCATCATCAAAATGCACGGTGAACTTCTTGTCGCAGATCTGAGAAACACTCAGGAGATTGTGATCCAACTGTTGCACATAATTGATTTTGTCGAAACTCACAATTCCATTTGAGATCATTCCCTCGCCGGTGATATACCCTCCTTTGTCTCCAGCAAACGCAACATATCCTCCTCTTATACTTCGCACATCGAAAAGAAGACGATAGTCGCCCGTCATGTGCCTGGAAGCCCCACTATCAACAATCCAATGACTATTAATAGTTCCTCCTGGAGCCGCCTGCACATGCAACTAACTTATTAGTTTGAGAGGGGGACCCAAGCCTTTGTGGACTTGGGTCGTCCTTGATCATCAAGGAAGGTGATCTCAATCACTTGATGATTAGGAAAAAGAACTTGTGGTGCTCCCCCTGATTGAATTACCTGCTTTTGCTTCCAAGCTGTTTGTCCTTTACCAGTATTTGTATTAATTGTTTTAGCATTTACTGGTTTTACAGTTGTAGATTTTGCTTGTACAGGTTTTTCTTCTTTGACCTCTGATTTTAAGGCCTTTTCAATTACCTTTTGATTCTTTTGCTTTAACTTCTTTTCCCTTTCTTTCAAGACACGTGGGTCTTGTTTCGGGGAAACTGGTCGTTTTTGGTAATTGATTTCTTGGGGAGCACTCGTTTTTGCCTTCAACTTTTGCAGGTATGGGCAGTATCTTACAATATGCCCAATTGTGCCACATTCAAAGCACGTTCTCCGCTCTACAAACCTCGGAGAAACATGTTGATGACCAGACGGAGAACCAGACAATGAACTTTGTGATCTAGACGTACTAGGACCTAAATCACATCCGTTGGTGTGTTGGGTGTAATTGTTCTGATCATTTCGTTTTAAAATTCTAACTTGTTTTACAAAATCAACGTTAGATTTATCCTGAAATGTTTCAAGTTTGTCTGAACCAGTGGATCCAACAAAGTTCATTTTTGGTTCTTGTTTCTTAACAGGAGCTCTTTTGTTTTGCACCTTTTGTTGTTGAACCTTAGGTTGCTCAACCCTTGATTGTTGAATTTTAGGTTGTGCAGCCTTAGGTTGAGTAGCCTTAGACTGTTCAACTTTAGGTTGTTGAACCTTTGGTTGTTCAGTCTTAGGCTGCTGAACTTTAGGTGCTTGAACATTCTTGTTCTGAGCCTTCTTTCCCTGTACCTTACCCTTTCCGGAGTTGACTTGTTGTTTTCGCTCAATTGGTAGTTTTTGGTTTCGGTACTGTTTTCTAATTTGTTCACACGGAATTGGATCACATTGAGTGACTGTAACTTTGCCACTTTTGTTCCCCAAAAACTTATCAGTGCATCCTTCAAAAATTTGCTCAATTAAATCTTGATTTACATTTTTAATTGGAAAATCTTTGTTAGAGTAGATTTTGCTATCTCCTTTGAGTGTATACAACAAGTTATTCCCTTCAGAGCTAACTACAAGGGATTCCATTGCTTTTGACATTTCAGTCTTACTCGGTTTCACTGGTGGATCACACAAAATGTGATTCTCGATAGGAATATCTGTTGTAACCGAGTTAGACTGTTGTTTCACAATTTCTTCAGATTCATCGTCCGAAGAATCAGCATCCTCAATAATGGGAGGACTCTGTTCCTTAACACACGATGTATCTGTCACGTTCTCAGATTCTGATTGACCCGAGGATGATGTACCAGTTGTGAACCCGAGGCCTGCTGCAAAGTCATCTAGACCGAGTGGCACAGTAGGTTCAAAACGGGGCATATCCTCGTCATCAGGCAATTTGGAGTAATTGTGATTCATTGGGGGAGGACATGATTTGAAACCAATACATTTTGCATCCCCCTTTTTCCTTTGAACATCAATGATGTGATCCAATACATAGCGGGAATTGGAATAGCTTTCCAATTTCTGCTTGATTGTCTCACATTCACATCGAGCTGTTGCTAACTCTACCATTTGCTTTTCAATTGTGTCAATAAGATTATTGTTAGCATGTTGTTTTCGCAAAACAGCCTTTTGTAATTCTGAAACATCATGTCTTAATGACGCAATTGTTGCTTTAAATTCCTTTTCATTTCTGGTTAAAAACAAGTTAGCTTCAGTTGCTTTAGAAAGATCTACAATCAATTCTTGATTGTGTTTATGTGTGATTTCAAACTGAATTTCCTTTTCTGCATATTCTAAACACTTTGCACATTCAATAGGAGCAGAAATAGAGTCAGAATTAGTATCACATACCTGAGAAGTTTGACCTTCTACGTGAGCCATAAAGGCTGTATGAAAAGAAAAAGATCCATCTTCAGAGAAAAACTGAGCAAGCTTCTCGGAAGTTCCAGCAGATTTCTGGCAGAGAATAGATCTCCTCTTGCATAATGCTTCAGCTTCAGCCAAAAGCTCATCAACCTCCAAATCTAAAGCATCACTTGATAAATCACCAGCATCAAGTGATTCTCCATCCATGCTCCCACTATAACCCGAACTATCTTCATCTTCTGAAGATTCACCAGCAGACACGGGTTCCACTACCTTCTCAATCACTTTAGCATAGCATGCTGTTCCACCATTTCCTCCTTCTCCAAGCTGAAGGTTCCAGTTACAGATTTCATCAGCTTGAACAACCAATCCTCTGTGGGGATTAGTGTTTGTGGTTACAGATGCATTTCCTCCAACAGGAACTATTGATCTGACAGTATTGTTGTTCTGTTGCTGTTGTGGCTGTCCTTGATTCTTGAAGGGATTTTGATTTCCTTGCTTAGGTGGCTTCTGACACTCCCGCTTGAAGTGACCCTTTTCACCACAATTAAAGCAAGTGACAACATTCTTATCAAAACCATACTTGGTGTTGTTGTTGCTTTCCAAGTTGGTTCTCCCCGTCCTTTCCATAAACTCCTTTGCTCTTCGAATTGCACTAGCAAGAGCCCATTTGATATCCATCATTTCAAACTCTTCTTTATCCACTTGCTGATAATCTTCATTTGTTAGATTGATATTCCCAATCTGACCTGCGACCAATCCACAATAGGCAATAACCAAGGTGTTCAACATCTCCATATGTTCCTTGGCTATTTCGACAGTGACTTTTGAAAAGTTGGAAGTGTCTAATCTGACTGTGTTCGGATTGGAAGTGGCTTGATAGTTTGAAGAGCTTCCATAAAACCCTTGCTGTTGCGGTTGTTGCTGCTGAGCTCTGCTTGGGTCTAAGAAGGCGGTGGTGTGAATTGCTGAGCTGTCTGTTGTTGTTGAGAAGAAGAATCTGGTCTTGAATACATCATCGTGTATGCTGAAGGATCAAACTGATTTGTTGTGGAAGGTCCGGTGTTTGAGATGAAATCTGTTTGAAGCTTCGCGTGTTGAGAGGCTGGTTTTTCTCCACTGATACCTCCTGCAATCCCATAGTACATCTCTGGATTTTGAGGAGTTAGTGTTCTTTATGCTTTAAGCTTTTCTTCTACATCCTTGTTCTCCAATCTTTGAATTAACTCATAAACGGTGATTGTGTCTAGAACACCATTTTCTTTGAGAATTTGAAGAAAACTGCTCCACTTTGATGGTAAGCGATCAGCAAATCTCTTCACCATTTCTTGTGGAGTGGCAGTGACTCAAAAAGCAAACATCTCGCTCAACAAGTGATGGAACCTTGTAGATAACTCTGCCAAAGTTTCATTCTCCATACACGTGAATCCTTCAAACTCTTTCTTCAGTAATTCTTGCTTGATCTTTCTAGATTGAGCATTTCCTTCACATCGTAACGTGAGCATATCCCATAAGCTTTTAGTAGTCGTGCAGTAAACAAACTGGTGGTAAATGTCTCTGTGAAGAGCTTGTGTGAGAATCATGAATGCTTTCTTTTCTAACTCAAATTTCTTCTTATCATCATCAGACATAGTGCTGTAAGTTTCTGGATTGGATCCTGCAACTTCTAACTCATTTTCAAATGGGGTAAAGAAGCACATCCATAGATCTTGACCTTGCCCCTGAACATAAGTTCTCAGCCTTTCTTTCCACCATCCCCAATCATTGTTGTGATTTAGTTTTGGCGGTTTTGTGCTTGTACCAGTTTCACTGTCGTTCTGCATCATTGCTTGAATGCTGCTGCTTTGATTTGTGACCAATGCCCATTGATTTGCAGTTATCATTGCAGCTTGAGGTGGGGCAATAGCCTGCATCCATGCAGTTTTGTTGAACTCTGACGCAGATTGCGTGGCTGATGATTGCGTAGCTGATGATTGTGGAGTTAAAGTTGTTGTAGTCCACGCGGATGGATCCCACTGACCG
Source organism: Helianthus annuus (assembly GCF_002127325.2). Lineage (NCBI taxonomy): Eukaryota > Viridiplantae > Streptophyta > Magnoliopsida > Asterales > Asteraceae > Helianthus > Helianthus annuus. The sequence continues at coordinate 64,752,127 of NC_035442.2, forward strand.
TTTGTTCCCATTTTAAAAAATTTAATATATTAAGTGAAAATTGATTTAAAATTTGAAAAACAAGTTTTTCTTTTTGAAAAATTCAATGTTCACAAACTATGTTAATATGTTGAAAAGAAACAAACAGCCGAAAGATCCTGGATCGAAAGACCTGAAAAACACAAACTTGTTAAACTTAAACAGATAAGGATCGAAAGATAACACTTGTTCGAAGGATCAACAGTGTTCGAAAGATCACTGTTGAATTTCGAACAATGACTTCGAAAGATTCTCCAAGACGAAGGATCCTTATCTTTCGAATAGTAACAGTAGCTCGAACAATATATCCTTCGAAAAGATTCCTTGGCTCGAAAGATAACTCACAGACTTCGAAGGATGTTTGAAGGATGAATATCTGTCGAACCTCCTTTGATCGAAAGATAGTCTTTCGACTTCGAAGGATATCTTTCGAACAAATCTGACACAGTTGACAAAAGGTGACAGGTTGGTGAAAAAGGTGATTGGTTGGTAGACAACTTTCGGCAGAAGGTATGTTCAGACCTTACCTTTTCACCAACTCAGATTTGACTAATAAAAAATTGCCTAAAATAGAAGGTTCTTATCCAGAAACCGGTCACCGGAGTTAGCCGGAATTTTGGCCGGAAATTACCAAACCTTTTAAAAACAAGATTTTAAGTTACCCAAACCTTCCTTTAACACACCCGGTTAGTTTAGAACACGTTTTTACGTCAAGAAATCCAAGAAAAACACTAAAAACGGGTGCTAAACCAAGTGAGTTTTGTCCAAACACACCAAGATCTTGTATAAACTCGGTTTTTAACAAGGAAAAGAGCCACGGCTCTGATACCACTTGTAGGTCCCCCGGAGGTCGAGGTTAAACCTTATCCTTGTTATGTTTAACACTCTAGCAAGTGCGGAATCCAAGCTAGAATGCAAGCCGGTAGTTTATATGAGAACACAAGCTACAAAGAGAAAGAGTAGACACGCAAGATATCAAAGTTTTCCCTTGTATTTCAGTGGACACGGTTACAGCCCTTGACCAAACTGAAAATGCTCTCTACAAGACTTGGTTCACTCACATACACTGTCTAACTACTTTCGGATGCCTAGCTGTGAAGTGAACCCTTACATGGGTATATATACCCATAACAGATACACTGGTCGAAGGATCAGAATGTCTGGTCGAAAGATCATCTATCGACCAGAAACCCACCGAAGGATCCACATATACCTCGAAGGATGATATATCCTTCGAGGTCCATTTGTATCCATCGAAGGTTATCCTTCGAGGTCATCGAAGGATATAATCAATCCTTCGATGACATCCTTCGACGCAAACAAACTTACAAACTGAGTGTTGACTGTTTGACCAAGTCAAACCAGGAGGATGGTTGACTTGGTCAAACTTACATTCAAACACTTATACAAACTAACAAATGACGTAAACAAGACTAACAAAAGACATCGTTTTATAACATTACAAAATACAGACAAAGTACAGACACAAGTGCACCAACATACTTCCATTACTTTAGCAAATCTCGAGGTCGAGATTTATTTTAAGGGGGTGAGGATGTAACACCTCGAAAAATCACGTCCAATGATGTATTGACACGTGTAGCAAACCCTAATAAAGTCAAACCTTGGGATTTAGGGACTAATTTTTCGAAAAATCGAAAAACTTTAATTATAAACAAACTAGAAGTATTAACAAAACTTAAATAACTTTTAAATAACCTTTTATGGTTTTATATTCACAAATAAGCCACTTGTTGATCAAGTGTAGCCGTTTGTGTATTTAATTGAAAGTTTGCGCAATAAAGGGTTAAAAGCGTCAACATGTTAATTCTTACCTCTGAGTGACCTTTTAACAAACCGAGAGCTTCATGATATTTGATTATGCTCTCGGGAATGCCAATCGTTGGCCGTCCAAGGCTTTTGTGCCTTTGAGTAAAGTTACGCGCAACTTTGCAAGTTAGAGGGACTAAAAGTGTCAATATGTTTAATTATACCTCTGAATGACCTTTTAGAGAACCCGAAGCATCGTAATTTTTAATAATACTTTCAAGGATGCCTAATATGGATTAGATGAGGCTTCAATGCTAATAAATGATGAAATGCGCAAGTTTGCGCAATACAGGGGCCTAAAGCGTCAACTTTTGAATCTACGCCATTCGGTGACCATTTAAGCAAACATGAGCATAGTAATATTTAAATATATGCTTGGGAATGATTATTATGGGCCATGGAAGGCTTAGATATCATTAAACGGCATTTCGCGCTACTTTGCGCAATTAAGGGACTAATTGCGTCAAACTGCAAAAGGAGGTCGAATCGTATGGTAACGGACCTTCGGGAATATGTCCATAAGTTAAACATACCCTATTTATCCTTTATATAGCTTAGATATAGGTTTAGAGGTGTTTGGTACGCAAAAATAAACTTTTATGTCATGCAGGGACTAAAAGTGTCAAAAAGTGCACAAGTTTGCACTTTTGCGCATATCCCGCATTCTGAATATGGCATGATAAAATTCCACTCGTCGCGTAATTTGGACCGTTTTTCGCGTTCGTCCGTGTTCCGTCGTAATTAGCAGAACAACGTGACCGTACGACCAAACGAACCGACATCCGGCATATTTTTGAGCATGTTTCATATTCCCTATGCTTAGGCATCATTTTATAGCCTTAAAAATGGTTTAACGGGCCTCAAACGCATCAGAAATGGGCTAGAAGCATGCAGGGACCAAGACTGCCATTTTAGAAACTTGATTTCCAGCTGTTACCAGCTGTTACAGCTGTTTTAATCAATTGCAAATGGTTTTCTTCAGTCCTTGGGCAGCCCATAGATTGCTAAAACAAGGGGTAAAGGTGTACGGTCCAGATTTGATCACATTTATCAAGGAACGATCCTAACGGTCCTCTAAATCCTATAAATACCCATTGAATGTTTGGCTCTCATTTGCACCTCTCCTTCAATCTGATAAACTCTCTGAATTGTGAGGATCTTGAACTCTTTTGAGAACCTCCCTCAGTCCTTTGGACCCTTTGTAAGTCCCCTTTCGTGCTTAGTTTAATTATTTAGCGTTTATAGCCGAAAAGTCAAGCGTTTTCGATAAACGCTTTGACTTTCAAATGGCTGAGCCATTGTTCGCAATGAACATGGCTACGTGACCGTAATTAGGTGGGTGTTAAACCCTCAAAAGGGCACCTCCTAATTACCACGTTTACTTAGTTAAATTGTCGGGTCAAATAAAAGTCAAACGGGTTAGTTTTAAATAAATACATAACTATCAATATAGAAGCCATAAAATCAGTTTTCTCATATTAATAACTTGGTAACTATTAATTGAACACGTCTAAGCATGTTCAACCCGACAATTCTAAGTATAGGCTCGGTTCGGAACCGAAAGTCGCAAAAGTTGACTTTTGCTTTGACTTTCAATTCTGACCCGATTTAGCTTAGTTTAGATATGCCTTAGGATTCAATTAGGACCATATTATAAGTTAGTATAACCCTCCGAGGTTATACAACTTGGTTCCATAGAAATCCTAGTTCATGCATGTTTCCGTTAAATGCCTAAATGTTGACCGTTATGCCCTTTTGACCTTAGAACGTGATTTTTGAAAATGTGAAAGAGTAGAAACCTTAGTTACTGATTTATAAACTTACACCCAAAATTTGACATCAGTTTGAGGTCTAGATTAAGAGTTATGCTCATTAGCGTAATTAGAAAGCTTTTTATTAAATAAACGGCGTAATTAGCGTATAGCCTACCTAAACCCAATTTTTGAAAACAAACTTTTTACCTACTGATATAAAATAATATTTTAGGATTTTTGAAGATTTTTATTTATTTTTAGGCTGAGCATAACTTAGAGTTCTAAGCTTGATTCGGTAATTGTCGGTTTTGCCCTTTTGGGCTATAAAATGAGTTTTACAAATCCTTTTGACCCCAAACCTTTTTCTACTGATCTAATATGATAAATAAAATATTTTGAGCCTTCTGGAATAATAAAAATATCATCTTTCCTTTAAAAAACCCGGAAATGGCTCCAAATCGCATTTTTAAGCGTTTTTAACGCATAGTATGTACTAAAACTATTTTAAACATATAAGGGTTGATGCCTACTGATATATTCAGTAAATTTTTATATTTTAACAGTAAGGAAAAGTTTTAAACTCAGGTTTTCAGTTTTGACCTTTTTAACCTATGTGAAATTACCAAAATGCCCCTATGGTGCATAGTATGGTTATAATTAATAAATTTCACATATATATGATACCCTACTGTTATAACTTATTAAATTAAGTATATTTACTGATTAAATCAGATATGTAACTCAGAATAATTTTTAATCTCTTTTATAACCTTTAAAATGACCAAAATACCCCTACGTGGCATAAATTGGTCCTTATTTCGTTTTGGGCATAATGGAAGGTATCTTACTGATATCACAACATATATAAGGCATATTAACTTAGAAAACCTGTATATGACTCTTATGGTTACCCGTTACGCTTCTTACGCGTTCGGTTCGGTTTATGTAACTAGTTTGCATAAATTAGCCAAAACGGGTCAAACCTTATCATTTTTATCTCAAAATCCAGAATGTGTTTAGTTTACCCATATTATACAAGTCTTCAAACTTGTCAGGTCTAAATCACATTCTATTCCGGTCTTCGCTTAATCGTGCGTAAGAACCGTGAACCGTTCCTTAAAAACTAACCGGTCTAAGTTACAACTTAAATAAGACCCGTTAGGAATCTAATAGGTTAATAAAACCTCCGTTCCAGATTAAGAGCCCCAGTAGAAGTACTTGTGCTTGCTGATTTGAATATACGGCTGAGTATAAATTGCATTGCTAGCTCAGGTAAATACTTTTAATTTATTTTCCCTTATACGGGCTTGGGATACGGTATTATAAAAATACCGCTTGGTCGGGTGTAGAAACCTTTTGATCGGAGATGATTAAATTGCATAATCCCGTTTTAATCTGTATTGATTGATAACAAATAACATTAGGGGTTAATGACCGTGTCCTGGATATCCTTGGCTCATTTAAAAAGTGAATGGCCATAACTTAAGCACAAGGTGTAGGCATAACACCTCCTGTTGCGTATGTAAAAGATATACTCATTCGTAAGGTGTCTTCTTATGAGTTATATTTATGGTGTGTCGATTAATCTTGACCGGGTTGTATTGTATAATCACCAGCCCTAAATGTTGGACAAACATGTAAGTCGGATACAAGATTTTTATTAATAAGATTGTCCCAAGTTATAAAAGATATTTTGTGCCTCGTGCATTCAAATCAATTTTCAAACTCTTTTCCAAAATGAGTCAGTTAATTGTATTTACCAGTGTAAACTGATGTATTTTCCAAAAAGGTTAAGTGACAGGTACTGAACGTAATTGGCTGGAAGCTCAGGGCGTTAATATGGAATCTTGCAAGTTCTAGATGCCTGAAGTCTGTTGAACAGTTTTTCTTTTATTTGATCCGCCTGTGGATCCTTTACTTTCCGTTGTAATACTCTGATATTACGTTATATTCGGATTGTAATATATTTATTTTTTGCTTCCGCTGTGCATTTATTTATTGTGTTTTTTTAACTATGATGATATCAACTACGTCACGATACTCCCCACCGGGCCCACCGGTGACACGTGGAAATTTGGGGTGTGACAGGTTGGTATCAGAGCCAACATTGAGTGAATTAAACACTAGCCTTTTGTGTTTAGTCTCAATGACACAGTAGCACATTCCTTGACCTTCTGAGTCTAGACTTAACATAGGAATACCCTCATCCTTATTAGGAAATCTATTGCTTCCAATTTTGTATATATTCTAAATATGTCGTCAAGCGAAGAAGCCATATTGGAAATCCTCTACAACTGGAGCCTTGAAATGCTGAGCTTTGTACCGCGGCTTGAATGAAACGTGCATCCAGGGAGAAAACATTCAGAAATAAAATAAAGAAGAAAACTCCTCTTGCTGAAGATCGTTTCTTTAATAGTCCTTATAAGGACATATTTATTTTTCAGTCCCTTTGAGGACAACATCATTCTTTTCAAGTCCCGTTTATGGCAGATCTGTACTCTAATTTTATATAGTGGAATGATTAACTTTAAATTTTCATACTAAAACATGAAATATGAAACAAATAAAAATAACATTCCTTTTATAAAATCTACCATTTTAATAGAATGGCAAAAATCTAAAAAGGACAAGACCTAGCCACGTGTCATGTAAAGACAGGGCCAAGATGGTAGTTCCTCAATCAGATTCAGATCCTTATTAATATCTTAATTTAGGATTGTTCTACGTTAAATATTAAAGAGAATCTTAAAAGGCATAATCTAGCTTGAATGTCATTAAAGACCTGGCTAAGATGGAAAAACCTGTTTAAAAGAGATTCAGATTCTTGTTAACACCTAAGAACATGTTAGCACTCCTGACAAAAGTGATTCGAGAAAATCACAATAATGATTCCTATATGGGAATTCTTCAAACTTCCTGATCTAGCCTAATGATCCAGAAATCATGGCTTATATCATCCTATAAGATGATCATATTATAAACATCCATTAGTGATGAAGTGCCTACGGGCTAAACTTGTTGTCCGATAAGACAACGACAATGGTGGTCCTTACCCCTTGTCTAAAGATGTTGGATTGCGTCCAAGCATAATAGTCGGTAGGATCCATACGATCTCGACTAATAGCATCTGAAAAGATGATCATATCATAAACATCCATCAGAAGGGAAATGCCCACGGGCTATATCTATTGTCCTAAAAGACAAAAGGCAGTTGTAGTCTTCGACTCTCTGTCAAGAAAAGTAACCGACTATGCTCAAACCTTAAATGCCTCGATCCCAAACGATCATGGCTTATAAATTCAAATCTGTCCTCGTGACAAGACCTTTGTGCCACTTTAATATCCTTAATGATTTATAACTAGGATAAATTATAATGAAAATACTAATTAAATATAATTAATAAATTAACCCATATGGTTCATATTACCATGGTTAATGAGTCATCAAAAATGATAATCCCATAATAACCTTCGAATAAATCATTGTCAATATTTATGTAGCAATCAAGCTACATGGCTGGGTCAGACGAGGTTAACAGCCACCCGAAGGAGAACAATGATACTACCAGAATTAATATAACTGGTGCAGAACTACAGGCATTAATAGATGATGTTGTTACTCGAGCTCTCGACAGACAAAATAATGAATCAAGGGATACACACTCTAAGACTCTATCTGTGGCTCGTAGTAAGCCCCCTCCTAAATCACATGAGTCAGAGGAAGACGATGTTCATCACTCATCAAACTAGAGGAGTGTCCCGTCTGGTCAGGTTGTGCTTCATCAAGAGGCACCAGTTAAGAGTTGCTCCTATAAATATTTTGTCTCCTGCAAGCCCAGAGACTTTACAGGAGAAAAAGGAGCCATCGATTGCATGACATGGCTCGATGAAATGGACACTGTTGTTAACATCAGCGGTTGTGCAGAACAGGATGTTGTGAAATTTGTTTCACAATCATTCAAAGGAGAAGCGTTGGCATGGTGGAGATCATTGCTCCAAGCCACGGGAAAGACCCTACTTTATAACTTATCTTGGGATCAATTTGAGGCATTGATCAAGGAAAACTATTGTCCTCAGCATGAGGTAGAAAAGATAGAATCAGACTTCTTGACTCTGGTCATGGAGAATTTGGATTGTCAGGCATATGTGACAAGTTTTAACACTATGTCCCGCCTAGTTCCGTATTTAGTCACCCCTGAACCTAAACGCATAGCGCGTTTTATTGGAGGCCTAGCACCAAAGATAAAGGGGAATGTTAAAGCATCTAGGCCTTCCACATACAGGTCCGCGGTGGACTTATCCCTATCTCTCACCTTAGATGCAATCAGAAATAAGTCTATTAAGGCTTCTGGCGAGGGAAAAAGGGAAAGAGAGGAGGAAAACTCTTAGCAATCTGACAGGAAGAAAAAGGGAAGTTTTAAGAGCAAGAAGGATTCCGAGTTTAGGAAAAATTCGAGTCAATCTAATGACAAACCCAAATGCAGTAACTGCAGAAAGCAACATTCTAGAAAATGTACAATTGACCCAAGTGCTAAACTGTGTGGAATTTGCAAGACCAAGGGCCACAAGACTTTAGATTGCAAGGAGTTGAAGAACGCGTCATGTTACAACTGTAACGAGGAAGGACACATCAAAACCAACTGCCCAAAACTTATAAAGAAGCATGGAGGGGCCAGGGAAACAAGCGCGTGATTCATCCAGAGGAATGCTCAGGAGTTGGTGCAGAATGACGACGATATAGCAGGTACCTTTCCTTATCAAGAGTTTATGCAGAAATTTATTTGATACCAACACAGATAAGTCTATTATGGACAATAAATGTTGTAAGCGGTTGTATCTGCCTAGAAGGACCTTAGGCATATAGCGCAAGGTGGAATTAGCCGATGATACTCTAGAGACTGCTTCAACAACCTTAGATAGATATTTTATACTAGGAATCACTCTTATCAAACATCCCTATGTCAAGCTTTCAAGCTATCCAAAATCATCAATATGCTCAAGACAGATGTGACATTTTGATCCTCTGTCAAAAACGGTGATAGACTAGGTCCAAACCTTAAATGCCATTGATGGTCTTTTATGACCTAGGCTAAGTAATATTGATGTATATTCTTTTAAATAACATTCATTAAGAATGTTAGTGCTATATTGGCCTGCATGGTTTAATGATGCCATGGTTAGTATATGCTAAGGCCATCAGGGTGATGAATAGCAACTGTTGGACTGCAACTAGGAAATCGATTCGTTTGGTAATAAGAACCAAAACTTGAGTATGACAAACGCGGATAAGACAGCAGTCAATCGCGCCATTGATAATACGACGCATGTTAATGATGTTACAATGTAGAACCTCAAAATTTACAAGGATATTCTTCTAACTATGATAGACGCAGCTGTTGGAAAAGCTGTGAAGGAGACAGTGAAAAAGATCCAAGAGCTAAATGCTACTTGCTCCAAATCCTTCATAAACCTTAAGTGTAGAAAACTTTTAAAATCTCTCTTGAGAACCCTAGATACTAAGTGTAAGGTAAAACTTGCAGACAAAATTATAGGAACCATTTCTTCTGTTCCGTCAGGAATCTTCAGTCATAAGGTTCCAGGTGTACTCTCGCTCCAGAAGAAGTATGTCAGAATATGCAGATGATATCTCTTGATCTCTATCGATTAAGAATACCAGATGGTATGACAAAAAGCGACATATGAGGGTTGGTGTATCTTAATAAGTTCCATAGATTGCTCCCATGCCTGATCAACATGGAGGTTTAATGCATGGAACCCCAAAGATATTCCAATGATCATATGATACTAAAAGTCAACTAATGGTATTCAAAGAAGATATTCAGAATGGAATTGTCCATGTAAATGTTCCCGATTAAGAAATTCGTGGACTTGTAACCTAAATGTGTCGCTTATTTGACACAAGCATTGATGGATGAACTGGAGCCTGAGATGTGGAAAATCTCTATAACCTCCTTGTATCTTGATTATCTTCTCCTAAGATTACCCTGTTTACCTCCTTAGAGGAAAGCAGAGTTAAGATCAACATCCCGCTTAGGGCTACATTATTGCAAAATCTCCATGATGACTGGTACCATCATTGGAAGAATCAGAACCCTGATTAAGTGTGTTTTAAAATAGAGGTTCATATAGCCTAACTCGATATTCTGAGAATTTGATATGGTTAAGTAAGAAAGACGGTTCATTTGCTTATACATTTGATTACCGCAACCCTATTTAGGCAACGATTAAGAATCGTCGTTAGCTACCCAGGATCGTCGATTTGTTCGACTAGCTGTGAGGATTAGCTATTCCTTAAGATTGGTTTTAAGTGGTTGGAATAACCATCTCACCTTAAAATAAGCTTTTCTATAATAGTTGTTATATAAGTATCAAGGTTGCTCCTTGGGAGACCTTGTATAGATGGAATGTTAAACATCTATTGTTAAGAACAATAGATTGGTAAGCCCAATTATCAGAATCTGAAAGTTGCATTGGAAACAACAAATAAGATCATTCGAATTCATAATCATCTTAAAGTTGCCAGTAATCGGCAGAAAATTTAGGATTGATAAAAGTTGCAACCTTCTTAAGTCCTTAATAAGGAATAAGGTTCAATCGAAGGTATCACCCTTAGAAGGGTGTGCAAAATTTTAAATTTCCCAGGAAAGGTTAAGTCCTGGATATATAGGAGCATTCGGAAATCGAATGCAACAAAGGTCAATAGCCTATAAGCTAAAACCTATGTAAGGAGCCTAGTGGAGTTCGCAATGTGAACCACACTGATAATTTAAAGATAGGTTTCGCCAATAAGTCGAAACACATTATCGCGTAATGATAAGCAGATTAATGAAACTTTATGATATAATAAGAACCCGTATCGATCAAGGATCGGTAGGTTAAGAATGCTCTAAAAGGATACATGTACAAATTATAGAAGTCAACTTGGGTGCTTGGAGAGGCCCCAATTATGCTTTGAAAATTAAGTCCAATATAAGGCAGAAGGTACTTCTATTACTTTAGAAAATCTCGAGGTCGAGATTTATTTTAAGGGGGTGAGGATGTAACACCTCGAAAAATCACGTCCAATGATGTATTGACACGTGTAGTAAACCCTAATAAAGTCAAACCTTGGGATTTAGGGACTAATTTTTCGAAAAATCGGAAAACTTTAATTATAAACAAACTAGAAGTATTAACAAAACTTACATAACTTTTAAATAACCTTTTATGGTTTTATATTCACAAATAAGCCACTTGTTGATCAAGTGTAGCCGTTTGTGTATTTAATTGAAAGTTTGCGCAATAAAGGGTTAAAAGCGTCAACATGTTAATTCTTACCTCTGAGTGACCTTTTAACAAACCGAGAGCTTCATGATATTTGATTATGCTCTCGGGAATGCCAATCGTTATCCGTCCAAGGCTTTTGTGCCTTTAAGTAAAGTTACGCGCAACTTTGCAAGTTAGAAGGACTAAAAGTGTCAATATGTTTAATTATACCTCTGAATGACCTTTTAGAGAACCCGAAGCATCGTAATTTTTAATAATACTTTCAAGGATGCCTAATATCGATTAGATGAGGCTTCAATGCTAATAAATGATGAAATGCGCAAGTTTGCGCAATACAGGGGCCTAAAGCGTCAACTTTTGAATTTACGCCATTCGGTGACCATTTAAGCAAACAAGAGCGTAGTAATATTTAAATATATGCTTGGGAATGATTATTATGGGCCATGGAAGGATTAGATATCATTAAACGGCATTTCGCGCTACTTTGCGCAATTAAGGGACTAATTGCATCAAACTGCAAAAGGAGGTTGAATCGTATGGTAACGGACCTTCCAGAATATGTCCATAAGTTAAACATACCCTATTTATCCTTTATATAGCTTAGATATAGGTTTAGAGGTGTTTGGTACGCAAAAATAAACTTTTATGTCATGCAGGGACTAAAAGTGTCAAAAAGTGCACAAGTTTGCACTTTTGCGCATATCTCGCATTCTGAATATGGCATGATAAAATTCCACTCGTCGCGTAATTTGGACCGTTTTTCGCGTCCGTCCGTGTTCCGTCGTAATTAGCCGAACAACGTGACCGTACGACCAAACGAACCGACATCCGGCATATTTTTGAGCATGTTTCATATTCCCTATGCTTAGGCATCATTTTATAGCCTTAAAAATGGTTTAACGGGCCTCAAACGCATCAGAAATGGGCTAGAAGCATGCAGGGACCAAAACTGCCATTTTAGAAACTTGATTTCCAGCTGTTACCAGCTGTTACAGCTGTTTTAATCAATTGCAAATGGTTTTCTTCAGTCCTTGGGCAGCCTATAGATTGCTTGTTAGATCTGAGTTTCCTTTTGATTGTATTTTTGTTTGTAAAATAAGATGGAAATGAATGAGTGTGCAGCGGAAATTAAGATGAACACAAACTTTGTATACAATCAAATGAGAGTAATACTTTTAATCAAACATCTTTACACAAAGAACCGAATGATTGAATTTATTTCAAACACGATTACAATGATGATGTATGAAGCAAACTCCCCCTCAGCCAGAGCTCAGCAGTTTGTTCGTGCAAATAAGACGAATGATGTGAAGAGCTAATAGAACAGTACAAAGTACTGTACTATTTATAAGCACTTGCAAACTACTGAGCATCTTTAGCTGACGTCACCATGAAAGTGACATCTATCCTCCCAACAAACTCTAACCTCTGATCTATACAGACACTGCTTGTATTAACTACTGCTATTACATCCTATTACATAACAGACTATAGAACAACTGCTGCAACCTTCTACTACTGTGAACCCAGCAGCACTTATCCGGATCAGCAGTGCTTGACTCAAGGCAGTAGATTGAATCAGCAGGACTTGAGTCTTCATCAGATCTTTAATTGAGCAGCAGTTATTGGTCAGCAGTTAGTAAGATCAGCAGATAGGATGTCATCAGTTGTTGTAATCACTTTCAAGGGGAGAGATATGTATATCAGCATCTGCTTATTCTGAATCCACTGAGCTGATCCAGTTTTGGCTTTACATTATCTGTTCCTCTGATAGGGTTCAATCCCAACAATCTCCCCCCGGAACAGATAATGCCAAAACTCTTCATTATTGTGGATATTTTATTGCCTCATCAACAGTTCCCTTATTTGACCTTTAAATTGTAATTCAAAGTTCAGGGCATCTGTATCTTCATCATCCCTGCTAAGTGGAAGATCAAGGAGATCCTGCAAATCTTCAAGACTCAGGCCAAGAGCTTGTTCCCTTGATATAATCTTCACTTCTCCACCAGACCTTCAATACGCGGGTTTGTTTGTCAGTTGCCCACTTTTGTATTTTTGAGCCTAGTGGGTTTCTTGGGAGATGCTTATTTGCAGAAGTATTTGGAGAGGCTGGCCGGTTCATCACTGGCTGAGCAGTGGGAGCAGAATTTTCTTGTTCAAGTTCTTCTTTCAACGTTCTTAACAGGCCTTCTTTTACAACAGCATTGCCAGTAAGAATTTCTTGAACCGTTTCAGCACCTAGCTGGCTTTGACTCCTTCTTTTGTAAAAGGCAGTACCAGCTGGAGCAGTGGATCTCCTAATTTACAGCTTTGATGGTCCTTTTGAAACCGCTGCTTCAGGTAGTCAGGTTTTTGAGGGATTTTAGGATCTTTCTTCCTTAATTCCTCCAACCTTTTGTAAGTTGACCTAACCACATCTTCTTTCCATCTAGCAACTTGTCTTTTGGTGCCAAATTCAGCAACAACCAATTCTTCTTTCATTCTTTTTAGTTCCAACTGCTTTTCAGGTGCATTCTTTTTGAACTTTGCCCAATCAGGAGGAGTGTGAGTGACTTTCCTTTTTATCATAACTTGAATTCTGGCTGATTCAACTTCAAGCTCTGGGATAGTCCACTCTTTGTACATGTGTCTCTCTCCTTTGTATTTCTTGTAGAACATGATGCTTTCAATGTAGTCTTTCTTCAGAGTTTCAGCTGCTCTTTCAGAAATTTGTTGACTAACATTCTTTGCAAAACGTTCCAGGGAACTGACTTGTGTAAGCAGATATTGGTAGTATCTTGAAACTTCTTTGTCAGATTTCCCTTGTGAATTTATTTGTGAGATATCCTCTGCTTGTTTGGCCTTTATCTTCAAATATTCATCAATGTTTTTGGGCCATGGATATCCTTTGATTGAGGGCAAACTCCTTTTGGCAGGGTCATCCTCAGTATAGAAGGATTTTATCTCTTCTCTGACAGCTTCTAGTTCAAGAGGAAATTGAACACCTGCAGGAGGTAAAGGTTTGTGCATTGGAACAGAAGAAAGTGGAACTGGCTTTGGTATATTGACAAGAGCTAAAGGTTTTGAAGATGTTTGGGGTGGTGAAGTGACATCATCTTTAGGAGTTAGCCTCCTCCTCTTTATTTGAGGAGGGACTGATGATGTTTTGGATGGAAAGATGGTTGTAGTGGCAGTGGTTTGTGATAGACTAACAGCTGTTGAAACAACTGGTGTTCCAACCACTGTTGTCTTTACAACAGATGTTTTAACATCTGCTGTCTTTTGCCTTTTAACAGGAGGTGATTGTGATTTTGGTGGTGATGGTGGTAAAGCAGTAGATGAAGTGTGTGTTGAGGTGGTGTGTGTTGAAGTGAGGGCAGATGTTGTAACTACTGAGGTACCAACAGCAGTTGATACAACAGAGGTTACAACACCTGATTTGGGAGGTGGTTTTTGAATAGACTTTGAACGCCTGACCGGAATGGATTTGGGTAGCCTTACTTTTCTAGTAGGCTTCTTCTTTTCATCAATAAGATTTTCATCATCTCTTGACCCTGAAGTACCATGATCCGGATAATCCACCTTGGCTTTCTTTTTGGCCTCTCTATCCTTTTTTACAAAAGCAAGTGCTTCTGCAAGTGCATTTGTAGTCTCATCAAGTTTCTTACTACCATCTGGTAAAGGGATCTGCTTGGTCATATTTGAATTTTCTGGTGCAAGGTAAAGACCATCAGTTATTCCCTTTCTTCTCCATTCTTGAATTTTCTCCCCCTTTTTGGCATTATCTTCAGGGAGTTGATCAATGAAGAATACTGGTGGAGGAGCAGTGCCAGTGGTGTGCAGGATCTGAGTTTTGAGAGCATTTAGATCAGCCTGAGTGTCTTTGAACCTAGACTCCATAGCATTTCTCAGCTGTTGAACATGTTTTTCATGTTGCTGATCTGCCAGTTGTGCCTGATGATGGAGATAAGGTTGAAAGAGATTCCAGAGCTCATTTGTAGCAGGTGCTTGTTGTAGAGCAGGTGCTTGAGGTGGAACAGCAATGGATTGTACCTTTTGTACCTGTAACAACTGCTGGAGCATATTTTTGAGCTCTGCAATAGAGTTATCATGTTTCTCAACACGATCCGTCAATTTCTGGTACTTTAAATCATCACCCAATTTAATGGGATCATCTGATTTCCCACTAACAGTGGTTTTATCAGTGGCAGATGTAGGGAATTTATTCCAAACACTAACCACTGATGCCCCTTTTTCTTGGTACTGGGGTCTTCTTCCTTCAACACTTGACCACCTTTTGATGATGCCAGTTGGATATATATAAATCCACTGGTGGTTGGCAGAGGTGCTATGTAAGGTGTGACACCCCAGGAAAACCAGTAAACGATGCAACTTACCTAGCTTCCTCAGTAACCGCATGCTAAATTTCGGGACGAAATTTCTTTCAAGTTGGGGATAATGTGACAACTCGAATTTCCACGATTTCCATCTTGGCAGTTATTGCACGTTAATTGTCTGGATTGTTTGTTTTCACGACTTGTTTGTTCACAACTGTACACGTATAGTGATTTATATGATTTATATGGTGTGGGGATTTAGTGTGTATGTAATATATGTTTGTTTAATATCATGCTTAACATCATGCTTAACATCAACAAACTTAAAATCTATGAAATCACCTCCCTAGCCGAAATCTATGTTTTGTTCACAACAGTTCCCGATGAAAACACATATGTGTTTTCGTCCAAATGTGCCCAACGAAATCAAGTTGGGCTTTGGCCCAATAGCATTTAGTTTTAAATGTTTGCTTCCAAACTATACGAACAGTTTTTGAAATCGGCAAACCCTAGAGTCCTTGTTTCTGTGTGACGGCAACTATCAGTTTTCAAGCTCCTCTTTTCGGTTAGTGACCTTTATATCGGTTCGTTGTACTATCATTCGAGTCAAACCTGATTTGATTACATGTCTATATGTTACGTGATATTGATATGCTGCCACGAACGATCTGATGATGGTGTGTGATTTTGATTGCATAATGATGTGATAGTTCATATGATTTCATGTATTGTTTAGATCGAATAAGATTTGGTATGCCAGGGGTCCTTATAATCTTATTAATATTGATGACCTGTTATGATAATGGGATGTTAGACACTTAACAGATTAGAGTTCTTTTGTATGTTGACAACTGAATGATGATAACAATATGCTGTTTTGAGTAATGATCGAATGATTGTGTGATGTTGGTGTTGAAACCGTTAGTTGAGATTAGGGTTGTTGTGCGACGTAACCTGCTGTGATTGATGACGATCCCTCCACTCAACGAAAACAATGTCCAACGAAAACACCATGGAGTTTTCGGCCCAAGGTGTTTTCGCCCAAAAAGAGTTTTCGGCCCAAGCTTGGTGTTTTCGGGCCCAAGTGTTTTCGTCACCCTTATACCCAAACGAAATCCCCACATAAACGAAATCACCTTAGGTGATTTCGGCTAAAGTGATTTCGGCCCAAGTTTGGATTTCGGCCCAAAGAGGGTTTCGGCCCTATTAATTCAGTTAACTGTTAATTATAACTCTGTTAGTTTGTAACCTTGTTAATGTATGCAAACTCTGATAATCATCAAAACCCCTGTCAAACGATTGAACTGTTAACTCTGTTATGTCAGTTAAGTGATTAACCCTGTTAAGTGTAAACTGTGTTTACTCAGTCAAATATGCTAACTCTGTTAAGGATGACAATTAATTTAGGAACTTGCTAGTAACCTTGAACTTGGTATGATTGGCAAATTGGTTATGTGTTGTTTAATGTTAAATGCCAAACCACTCTGTAATACTGATTGTACGTGAAACATTACGAACGTGAACTGATTAAGTATACGTGACCTATAGGACTTGATTGATTTCTGGTGAGCGCATAACTTAGCATACCGAGCAAACCAAGGTGAGTTCACACAGCCAAGGCATGGGGTTCCCGGGGTGGGAATGGGATTTGAGGAATTATTGTGTATACTCAGATGATAGTACCGAACGATAAGATACGACTAGACTAGTAACACTTACTGATCTGATCTTCGCACACCTGCCAAGGGTTGGCCGCGATATTATGACAGACTTCGCACACCTGCCTTAGGAAGGCCGCGAACTAAACTTACTAATCTTCGCACACCTGCCTGGTAGGCCGCGATACGAATAAACCTAGTCTAGAATACTTGGGAAGAACATCCCCTAATCTTCGCATACCTGCCTGGGAGGCCGCGATGGAAATATGACATATGATATAACGAACGAACATACTACTACTCACATTATACTATTACTGAACTTTTAACTGTGAACTCGCTCAACTAGTTGTTGACTCTCTGCTGCATGCCTTGCAGGACCTTAGGTACTTATGGAGCTTGCACTAGGAAGGAGCAGGTCGTTGTGGAGCATGGATCGTGGATGCCACGTTAAAACGTTTAAACAATCAAACTTAACATTGCTTTGGTTTGCATTTACAAACTTTGGATTTTCATTATTACGCTTCCGCTATTGATACTGTGTTTGGTTTAGAACATCAATTGTATTGAATTGGGTTTTACGAACTATCTTAATTATATTATGCTATGTTCAATATGATTGATGGCTTGATCCTGGTCATGTCACGCCTCCAAGCGGTGGTACTCCGCGTGTGGATTTTGGGGGTGTGACAGATTGGTATCAGAGCCATTGGTTATAGAGAACTTGGTTTTAATATGGGAAAAACGTTTTTATTAAAATAGACTATAACCAGAACAGTGCTCTCAACGATCCACAACGACGCTTCGCTGCACGTGCAAGACTCGACATCCTAGGTAATAAGGTTTATGTTTATTGCCTGCATGCTAGAACTACATAGAACTTTGCTCGTAGTATGCTAGATTACATTGCTTACTATACGTCGTTACATGAGAACCCCTATGTGCTTACACTCTTCTGTCATCGCTCTATTCGCGAACCTCTCTAACTCATGTTGCATTTGCTATGAAGATCATGTCTGGACGTGTGAACATGACTCAAGCCCAGTTGACGGCTTTCGTTAATGAACAAATTGCTGCGACACTTGCAGCTGCTCAAGCAGGTAGTATACCCTGCAGTATAGACTCACACTAGGATCTTTAGATCCTACATTAACTCTCATATTTAACTTTGTCCTATCCGTACACGATAGGTCAGCACGCTCAGCAGCCTGTCTGCACTTTCAAGAACTTCATGGACTGTCGTCCAAGTACTTTCAGTGGCACCGAGGGGGCAGTGGGACTCCTCCATTGGTTTGAGAAGCTAGACTCAGTGTTTGAAATGTGCGAATGCCCTGAGGCTCGCAGGGTCAAGTATGCCACTGGCACGTTGGAAGGGATTGCGCTCACCTAGTGGAATGCGCAAGTACAGATCCTAGGGTTAGCAGCTGCTAACGCCACACCTTGGGAGGATTTCAAGGAATTGATTAAACGTGAGTATTGCACACGAGACGACATTCACAAGTTGGAGAACGAGCTATACCACCTGAAGATGACGGGGTCAGAGATTGAGGCTTACACGAAACGGTCAAACGAACTGGCCATCTTATGTCCAACGATGGTGGACCCTCCAGTTAAGCGCATTGAGTTGTACCTCAAGGGGCTTGCGCCTGAGATTCAGAGCCACGTGATGTCGGCTAACCTCAACAATATCCAAGACATTCAGCGTCTTGCTCACCGACTCACCGATCAGGCAGTGGATCAGAACAAGCTGCCAAAACGCATCAGTGCTACCACTACTACTACTACTACTACTCCAGCTACTACTTCTGCCACACCCAGCGAGAACAAAAGAAAGTGGGATGGGGATTCCAGCAAGGGATCAGTTTCTGTTCAGTCTCAAGCGCAGCAGCGTCGCACCAACGACTGCCAGAGTCCGAATCAGCAGTCGTCAGGCAGTCAGGGACAGAGTGGATATCAGGGAATCCACCCGTGGTGTAATAGGTGCAACAAACACCACAGTGGGAGATGTCGCAGGGAACGCTGTCAAAGATGCCTCAAGCCGGGTCATGAGGCAAAGGATTGTAGAAGCTCACGGCCAGCAAATCAGAACCAGCAACTCCCACCGCCAGCTCCACAGAACCAGCAGCAGCAGCCACAGCGTGGAAACCGGGGATGTTTCCAGTGTGGGGCTGAATGCCACTACAAACGTGATTGCCCTCAATTGAACCAGAACCAGAATCGCAACAACAACAATCAGGGCAACGGGAACAACAACAACAACAACGGGGGAATCAACAACAACAATGGAAACGAAGCTCGGGGTCGTGCTTTTGTGCTAGGTCGGGGTGACACAGTGAATGATCCCAATGTGGTTATGGGTAAGTTTCTTCTCGACGATATTTACGCTACTGTCTTATTTTATTCGGGTGCTGATACAAGTTATATGTCCTTGGAAATGAGTAAATTGTTAAAACGTACACCAACACCCCTAAACACCAAACACGTTGTAGAACTAGCAAATGGTAAAAGTGTAGAAGCCGCACATGTAATCAAGGGTTGTAGCATCGTTTTATCTGGTCAGACCTTCTCGATTGATCTTATACCCATAGTTTTTGGTAGTTTCGACGTCGTCATCGGCATGGATTGGTTGTCCAAGCAGCAAGCAGAGATCCTATGTAAGGAGAAGATCATTCGTATTCCTCGTTCGGGTAAGGAACCTCTCGAAGTTCAAGGCGAAAAGAGTGGTGCTGTGGTTGGCATCATCTCTTTCTTGAAGGCTCAGAAATATTTACGAAAGGGGCACACTGCCATCTTGGCACTTGTCACTGACGCATCAGCAAAGGAAAAGAAGCTGGAGGATATTCCAGTTGTACGTGACTTTCCCCAGGTGTTTCCTGAAGATTTACCCGGTTTACCGCCTCACTGCCAAGTCGAATTCCAGATTGAGTTAGCCCCTGGAGCAGCACAATAGCCCGCGCACCGTACCGTTTAGCTCCAACCGAACTGGAAGAACTGTCGAAGCAGTTACAAGAGCTCCTGGATAAGGGCTTTATTCGTCCAAGCTCATCGCCTTGGGGAGCTCCAGTACTTTTCGTGAAAAAGAAGGATGGCACTTTCAGGATGTGCATCGACTACTGTGAACTGAACAAGGTAACGGTGAAGAACCGTTATCCTCTTCCGCGTATAGACGACTTATTCGACCAGTTACAGGGGTCGAGTTACTACTCCAAGATAGACTTGAGGTCAAGGTATCACCAGCTGAGAGTCCGGGATGAGGACGTCTCCAAAACCGCATTCAGAACTCGCTACGGTCACTACGAGTTTCTTGTCATGCCATTTGGGTTAACGAACGCGCCTGCCGTATTTATGGACCTTATGAACAGGGTGTGCAAACCCTATCTAGACAAGTTCGTCATTGTCTTCATCGACGACATTCTGATCTACTCCAAGAGTCAAGAGGAGCACGAACAACACCTACGATTGATTTTGGAACTTCTTCGAAAGGAGCAATTGTACGCCAAATTTTCCAAATGCGACTTCTGGCTTCGTGAAGTCCACTTCCTAGGCCATGTGGTGAACAGGGATGGGATTCATGTCGATCCATCCAAGGTAGATTCGATCAGGAACTGGCCTGCACCGCGTACACCAACGGAAATACGCCAATTCTTGGGTTTGGCGGGGTATTACAGACGATTCATCAAAGACTTCTCCAAGATCGCACAGCCGCTCACTATGTTGACACAGAAAGGTGTCACCTACTGTTGGGGAGATTCCCAGGAAACCGCTTTTCAGTACTTAAAGGATAGGCTTTGCAGCGCACCTATTCTCTCATTGCCAGAAGGCACGGATGATTTCGTGGTCTATTGTGATGCATCGATACAGGGGCTTGGCTGTGTATTGATGCAACGGGATAAAGTTATTGCTTATGCGTCGAGGCAACTTAAGATTCATGAACGGAACTACACGACGCACGATTTAGAGCTGGGAGCTGTTGTTTTCGCGCTTAAGATATGGCGACATTACCTGTAAGGTACCAGGTGCACAATTTACACCGATCACAGGAGTCTCGAGCATATCCTTAAGCAAAAGGACTTGAACATGCGTCAACGAAGATGGGTTGAACTTCTGAATGATTACGAATGCGCCATCAAGTACCATCCAGGCAAAGCCAATGTTGTGGCTGATGCCCTCAGCCGGAAAGACACTCTACCTAGACGCGTACGAGCACTACAGCTTACTATTCAGTCCAGTCTTCCTGCACAGATACGAACTGCTCAGATAGAAGCTTTAAAACCCGAAAACGTCAAGGCTGAAGCCTTACGCGGCTCAAGGCAACGAATGGAACAAAAGGAAGACGGCGCATACTATGTGACGGGGCGTATTTGGGTCCCACTTTATGGCGGTTTACGACAGCTGGTGATGGACGAAGCACACAAGTCTCGCTACTCGGTACATCCAGGGTCGGATAAGATGTACCACGATCTCAGAACTACATACTGGTGGCCTAGTATGAAGGCCCACATAGCAACTTACGTTGGCAAGTGTTTGACATGTGCAAAAGTCAAAGTGGAGTATCAGAAACCAGCGGGCCTACTTCAGCAACCTAAGATACCGCAATGGAAATGGGAAGAAATTTCCATGGATTTTGTTACAGGTCTACCCAGATCCCAGCGTGGGAATGACACCATATGGGTGATCGTGGATCGACTCACCAAGTCTGCACACTTCCTGGCCATAAAGGAAACGGATAAGTTCTCCACTCTCGCAGACGTTTATCTCAAAGAAGTTGTTTCGAGGCACGGGGTGCCCACCTCCATCATTTCGGATCGGGATGCACGATTCACGTTAGAGCTATGGCAAGCGATGCACAAATCTTTTGGCTCACGATTAGACATGAGCACAGCATATCATCCTCAGACGGATGGACAGTCTGAGCGAACGATCCAGACTCTTGAAGACATGCTTCGGGCATGTGTTATTGATTTCGGCAACGGCTGAGAAAAGCACCTCCCTTTGGTGGAGTTCTCATACAATAACAGCTATCACACCAGCATACAAGCCGCTCCATTCGAGGCATTGTACGGGCGTAAATGCCGGTCACCTCTCTGTTGGGCAGAGGTGGGGGATAGTCAGATCACGGGTCCGGAGATTGTAGTGGACGCCACATAAAAGATTGCACAAATACGACAACGCATGGCGGCAGCACGCGACCATCAGAAAGCCTACGCGGATAAGCGTAGGAAGCCACTGGAATTTCAGGTCGGGGACCGGGTTTTACTTAAAGTCTCACCCTGGAAGGGTGTGGTTCGCTTTGGCAAACGGGGCAAACTAAATCCGCGGTATGTCGGACCGTTCGAAATCGTTGAGAAAATAGGCAAGGTGGCCTACAAGCTAAACCTACCAGCTGAACTCGGTGCAGTTCACAATGTCTTTCACGTGTCGAATCTGAAGAAATGTCTGTCAGATGAGACCCTCATAGTTCCTTTTAAGGAACTCACTATCGATGAGCGGTTGCAGTTCGTCGAGGAGCCAGTTGAAATCACGGTCCGGGATGTTAAGGTCCTCAAAAACAAGAGAATCCCTCTTGTTCGAGTTTGTTGGAACTCCAAACGTGGCCCAGAGTACACCTGGGAACACGAAGACCAGATGACAGAAAAGTATCCCCAGTTATTCGAAAACCGTGCAACCACTACTGAGGCTGAAGCTACTACTACAGAATTTCGGGACGAAATTCCAAACCAACGGGGGGATGATGTGACACCACAGGAAAACCAGTAAACGATGCAACTTACCTAGCTTCCTCAGTAACCGCATGCTAAATTTCGGGACGAAATTTCTTTCAAGTTGGGGATAATGTGACAACTCGAATTTCCACGATTTCCATCTTCGCAGTTATTGCACGTTAATTGTTTGTTTTCACGACTTGTTTGTTCACAACTGTACACGTATAGTGATTCATATGATTTATATGGTGTGGGGATTTAGTGTGTATGTAATATATGTTTGTTTAATATCATGCTTAACATCATGCTTAACATCAACAAACTTAAAATCTATGAAATCACCTCCCTAGCCGAAATCTATGTTTTGTTCATAACATTCCTGATGAAAACACATATGTGTTTTCATCCAAATGTGCCCAACGAAATCAAGTTGGGCTTTGGCCCAATAGCATTTAGTTTTAAATGTTTGCTTCCAAACTGTACGAACAGTTTTTGCAATCGGCAAACCCTAGAGTCCTTGTTTCTGTGTGACGGCAACTATCAGTTTTCAAGCTCCTCTTTTCGGTTAGTGACCTTTATATCGGTTCGTTGTACTATCATTCGAGTCAAACCTGATTTGATTACATGTCTATATGTTACGTGATATTGATATGCTGCCACGAACGATCTGATGATGGTATGTGATTTTGATTGCATAATGATGTGATAGTTCATATGATTTCATGTATTGTTTAGATCGAATAAGATTTGGTATGCCAAGGGTCCTTATAATCTTATTAATATTGATGACCTGTTATGATAATGGGATGTTAGACACTTAACAGATTAGAGTTCTTTTGTATGTTGACAACTGAATGATGATAACAATATGCTGTTTTGAGTAATGATCGAATGATTGTGTGATGTTGGTGTTGAAACCGTTAGTTGAGATTAGGGTTGTTGTGCGACGTAACCTGCTGTGATTGATGACGATCCCTCCACTCAACGAAAACAATGTCCAACGAAAACACCATGGAGTTTTCGGCCCAAGGTGTTTTCGCCCAAAAGAGTTTTCGGCCCAAGCTTGGTGTTTTCGGGCCCAAGTGTTTTCGTCACCCTTATACCCAAACGAAATCCCCACATAAACGAAATCACCTTAGGTGATTTCAGCTAAAGTGATTTCGGCCCAAGTTTGGATTTCGGCGCAAAGAGGGTTTCGGCCCTGTTAATTCAGTTAACTGTTAATTATAACTCTGTTAGTTTGTAACCTTGTTAATGTATGCAAACTCTGTTAATCATCAAAACCCCTGTCAAACGATTGAACTGTTAACTCTATTATGTCAGTTAAGTGATTAACCCTGTTAAGTGTAAACTGTGTTAACTCAGTCAAATATGCTAACTCTGTTAAGCACGACAATTAATTTAGGAACTTGCGTGTAACCTTGAACTTGGTATGATTGGCAAATTGGTTATGTGTTGTTTAATGTTAAATGCCAAACCACTCTGTAATACTGATTGTACGTGAAACATTACGAACGTGAACTGATTAAGTATACGTGACCTATAGGACTTGATTGATTTCTGATGAGCGCATAACTTAGCATACCGAGCAAACCAAGGTGAGTTCACACAGCCAAGGCATGGGGTTCCCGGGGTGGGAATGGGATTTGAGGAATTATTGTGTATACTCAGATGATAGTACCGAACGATAAGATACGAATAGACTAGTAACACTTACTGATCTGATCTTCGCACACCTGCCAAGGGTTGGCCGCGATATTATGACTGACTTCGCACACCTGCCTTAGGAAGGCCGCGAACTAAACTTACTAATCTTCGCACACCTGCCTGGTAGGCCGCGATACGAATAAACCTAGTCTAGAATACTTGGGAAGAACATCCCCTAATCTTCGCATACCTGCCTGGGAGGCCGCGATGGAAATATGACATATGATATAACGAACGAACATACTACTACTCACACTATACTATTACTGAACTTTTAACTGTGAACTCGCTCAACTAGTTCTTGACTCTCTGCTGCATGCCTTGCAGGACCTTAGGTACTTATGGAGCTTGCACTAGGAAGGAGCAGGTCGTTGTGGAGCATGGATCGTGGATGCCACGTTAAAACGTTTAAACAATCAAACTTAACATTGCTTTGGTTTGCATTTACAAACTTTGGATTTTCATTATTACGCTTCCGCTATTGATACTGTGTTTGGTTTAGAACATCAATTGTATTGAATTGGGTTTTACGAACTATCTTAATTATATTATGCTATGTTCAATATGATTGATGGCTTGATCCTGGTCATGTCACGCCTCCAAGCGGTGGTACTCCGCGTGTGGATTTTGGGGGTGTGACATAAGGAATTGCCTCCAAGGAAGTCTTATTAATGAAACCACTGCCCAACTGTAAACCTGTAGATTCAACAGTTGTAGTGGCTGCTTCACTTGGATTACCACAAAGAGTTACTTGTAACTCAATGGGTGTAACCTCCTCAGGTTCTGTTGGTGGGTTAGCAATGGATGATACAGCAGGCTCAGTCATTTGTTGAGGTATATTCTCATTGGCAGGTGATTGAGAAGGACTGGATAGTGCCTGGTTCAAGTCAATTGCATCCAACAGTAGTTGTGTTTTTGGTGGAATTGAGGATGTGATGGTGGGTTTAGAAGCCGGAGTTGCTCCGGGCATTGAGTTGTGGATGATGGAGACGAGTGTATCCAGAGCATCATGATGTGGTGGCCCTTTGTGTACAACCTGTCCTTTTTGTGAAGAAGCAGGAGGAGTTATGGTTATGGGTTGAGATATTTGTACCAACTGCTGTGAGGAAGAAGCAGCAGTGGTTTCTAGTGACATTTGTGTTGTCACAGGCATTAACTCTGGTATCTCATCTGCCAGAGTTTCCTTTTTGATTGGTTTGGAGGGTTTTTGATTTTTCTTTTTGGATGGCCTTTTTGGTGTGGTAGGTGTGGGTTTCAAAACAGTTGTTCTGCTGCTTTGATCACCTAGAGCAGTAGGCTCAGCAGCAGATACCTAAGGAGCAGTGGTAGCTGCTAAAGTCTGCTCAGGTACCCTTGCTTGTGTTTTGCAAGGTGCTAACATACGTGAAAATGTTTCAGATGTTAGACAGTTTATTGCAGTTATTTCACCTTGGTTTATTAGAAGCAAATCATCCTTACTGAATTTCTTTTGAAAATAATAGCTTAAAAACCTTGGAAACAGTAAAAATGATTTGCTTTCAACATTATTAACCAAATCTTTAAAGATTTCCGGAGAATAGTTATAATTTTCTTCTTGAAGAATCGCATATCCCAGATTTTGAATCTTTATAGGGATCTCATTGAAAGAAGTGGTTTTGTTTGAAACACATACTAGGAGGGTATGAAATAAAAATCTTGGTGCAGGAGGAAAATAACCTTTTTCTAAAGTTAATTTCGTCATCATTGTGGCTTCATACCCTCTTTCAATGAAGTCAATGTGCAACTCGTTTTTGGTGAAGGAAGTTTTACCTGCCTGATCATCGAGTTGGAAGACTTCGGAGATGGATTGTGGTGTAATGTGGACAGCTTTACCCTTTATGTAAGATTTGATTGCGTGACAATGTCCCCTTGTTTTTCAAGGGTTGCATTCTTCCAAAACTCCCTTTGGGTTGCCAAGTAGATGGGTGCGTCGGCTGTGAGCAAAGTTTTGTACTTTGATTTTGCCATGATGGTGATAATGCAATCTAAAACATCTGTGGTTCCTGGTTTTGTGAGAAGACCCAGGAGATGGTGAGATTTTTTGAATGGAATGTCAGTGATGGTTGCCTTTTGAGAGGCTGTTTTCGAAGATTTTGATGTGGGTTTTGCAGATGACTTCGATTTTGTCATTTTTGAAACGATTGATCGAAGGAATTTTGTTGAAGATGAAAGAAAAACTGCTTTGAGAAGAGAATTTTTATGAATTCAATTCGACAGTAAAACCCTGTTTGGATGGTGAGTGGGGAGTTTTATAGGAGAGAGAATGAATGCTGACGTGGAAGCCGTTACAAAAAGTCTGACACTATGTACTGCCCACGTGACAACCACTAGTGAAGATGAAGGATAGTACTTTGGATGAAAGCAACTGATGAAAGCAGTGGAAAGGGGGCAGTGGATGATTTTTACTATCAGTAGATAGCATATCAGTGGATAAGACACTGCTTTTGAACAACAGTGGTTATCAAGGAATGAGAGAACAGAGGTTGCCTTTCAGCAATGGGCAGACTTTTTGATGTAGAGCAGACTTTTGAACAATCAGTGGTTATGGCAGACTTTTAAGGATTTTAATGAAATTTTCATTTTTAAGCTATTTTTAAGGATGGATTTTTGATTTTCTGAAAACATTTTGTTGCCTTTATTCATAGAAAAACAAGATGTTGCTTGTTATTCCATGTTTAGCATCCCAATCCTAGAGACCAGACTTTCAAAAGTGGCTGTATCAAGTGCTTTTGTGAGCACATCTGCCAGCTGGTCTTTAGTTGGGACATGATGCAGAGAAATCAAACCTTTTTCATAGCAATCCCTCACAAAGTGATGTCTGATGTCGATGTGTTTGGTGGTAGAATGGGAAATTCGATTTTTGATGATATTTTCTGCTGCCTGGCTATCCAGCACAAGTGGTGTCTTTAAGGCAGTGATACCAAAATCCAGTAACTGATTTTGAAGCCACAGGATTTGGGCTGTACAGCTTGCAGTAGCAATGTATTCAGCCTCAGCAGTGGATGTTGAAACTGCTGCTTGCTTTTTGCTTTGCCAAGAAACTAAGCAATTACCTAGAAACTGGCACCCTCCTGAAGTGGACTTCCTTGTTGTGTGACAACCAGCAAAATCACTGTCTGAAAAACCTGAGAGCTTGATATTCCCATTAGCTGGATACCAGATACCAAGTGTGGGAGCACCTTTTATGTATCTGAGAATCCTTTTTACAGCAATGAGATTAGATTTTCTGGGAGCTGATTGACTTCTTGCACAGACACATGTTGCAAACATGATGTCTGGTCTGGATGTAGTTAGGTACAATAAAGACCCAATCATGCTCCTATAAAGTGTTTGGTCAAACAGCTCATCCTTTTCATCAGACATGACCAGCTTATTTGTGGCCATGGGTGTGCTGCATGGTTTACAATCATTCATATCAAATTTGGTTAAAAGTTCTTTAGCATATTTGCTTTGATGAATGAAAGTTCCATTTTGCATTTGTTGTACTTGGAGACCAAGAAAGCATTGCAGCTCACCCATTGCACTCATTTCAAACTCAGCTGTCATGAGTTCTCTAAACTCTTCACACATTTTGGTACATGTGCTTCCAAAAATAATGTCATCCACATAAATTTGGACAATCATTAAATCTTTCCCTCTCCATTTAAGAAACAGTGTTTTATCAATGGTACCTCTTTTGAAACCATTTGAGAGAAGAAAGTTGGAAAGAGTTTCATACCAGGCCCTTGGTGCTTGTTTCATGCCATACAAGGCTTTATTCAGCCTGTAGACATGATCAGGATAAAATGGATCCTCAAAGCCTGGAGGTTGACATACATATACCTCTTCTTGCAATGTACCATAGAGGAAAGCACTTTTGATATCCATCTGAAACACCTTCATGTTGTGGTTGACAGCAAAGGCCAGGAACAGTCGGATAGCTTCCAATCTTGCAACAGGGGCAAATGTTTCATCATAATCAATCCCCTCTTCCTGTCTGTAACCTTGAACCACAAGCCTGGCTTTGTTCTTGACAACAATGCCCCTTTCATCTATTTTGTTCTTGAAGACCCACTTTGTGCCAATGGAACTGACCTCTTTAGGCAGTGGTACAAGCTCCCATACTTGTTGTCTCTTAAACTGTTGGAGCTCCTCTTGCATGGCTTCTACCCAGCTGTTGTCTTTTAGTGCCTCTTGGTACTTGACTGGCTGATGGAGTGATAGAAAACCAGCAAAAAGACAAATGTTTTGGGTTTGGCTTCTTGTGAGCACCCCTTCATTTATGTTGCCAGTGATTTGATCAGGTGGATGAGATCTCAAGAAGATTAAATCTCCTTGATATGGTATGATGGCATTTGTTGGTGAAGGCTGCAAATGTGTATCGAGCTAACCACTACTGGTGACTTTGATGACCCAGCAGTGGCTTCAAAAGGTGGTGGAATGGGTGGTAATGGAGTGGACCACTGCTGACTTTTATCCACTGTTTGAGGACTTTTGTCAGCAGTAGTTGAGGATATGGAAGCAGTGGTGGATGGGCTACTTTGATCAACAACTGTTGATGTAGCAGGGGTTGAGCTTTCACAGATGTTTTGAACAACTGATGCTTTCCCTTTGTTGGCAGACCTTTGAGGGATGATGACTTCATACCCATAGTCTGGTGTTGCATCCTCTGATGGACCTGCACTGTTAGTCTTGACAGCAGTATTTTCAAATGTGAATTTTTTAAGATCAAACAGTTCAGCAGGATTTGCTGGGATTTTCATTGATGAAAGTTCATTGAACTTTACATCCAAAGTCTCCTCCACTACCTTGGTCCGTGCATTGAACACTTTGTAGGCCTTGGCAGTGGTTGAGTATCCCAGAAAATAACCACAATCAATTTTGGCTGCAAATTTTGAAATGGAATCTTTTAAGTAAAAAATAAAGCATGGGCAGCCAAATACCTTGAAGTATAAGATCAGTGGTTTGATTTTATACAGAATTTCATAGGCAGTCTTTTTGTGCCTGGGGTTGATTAAAACTCTGTTCTGGACATAGCAAGCAGTGTTTACTGCCTCTGCCCAGAAAGTTAATGGCAAACCTGAATCTGCAAGCATGGTTCTGGCAGCCTCAATCAAGTTCTGTTCTTTCTTTCAACAACCCCATTTTGCTCTGGTGTTCTAGGGATGCTGTACTGCCTTACAATCCCTTTCTTCACACAGAAGGCATCCAACTCCCTATTTTTAAATTCTGTGCCATTGTCACTCCTAAAGCTTTTCACTGGAAGATCAAATTGCTTTTCAACCTGTGTCACAAAGTCTTGCAAAATGCCTGCAGTTTCATCTTTAGAGTGCAAAAAGAAAGTCCATGTAAACCTAGAAAAGTCATCAACTATAACTAAACAATATCTTTTCTTTTTGAGGCTCATGACTTGAACTGGGCCAAACAAATCCATGTGCAGCATTTGCAAGCACTGGGTTGTTTTGGACTCCTCAATGGACTTGTAGGAACTTTTATGCTGTTTACCTTTTAAACAGGAAATGCAATGTTCAGGACATGAAAACAATTTTTGTGGTAGGCCTCTCACCAAACCATTTTTTGAAATTTCTGTTATTGTCTTAAGATTTGTGTGTCCCAGTCTTTTGTGCCAAAGTTCTGTCTCTTTGTTAGAGGCAGCTGAAAACAGACAGCCATCAGCTCTGGGACACTCTTTAGACATGTCAACAACATAAACATTGCCACTTCTTTGAGCAACAAGTTTTGTCTAACCATTTTTAATTATTGCTTCAATCTTTTTGACCATTTCTAGTCCAACAATCCTACAACAATCTTTTGTGAAGAATGACCCAAACCCTTTGTCACTCATTTGAGACACACTCAGAAGGTTGAATTTTAGATTGTCTATTAGATTGACATTTTCAAATTTTACATTGCCAGATTGCACTGTGCCAGACCCCAGAACTTTCCCTTTACTATTATTTCCAAAGGATATATCACCCCCACCATGGATTTTAAAGTCTTTGAGGAGGGCTTTACATCCTGTCATGTGCCTGGAGCCTCCACTATCTACATACCATAGACTATCAAAGCATGCAGAAGCTCCCTGCACATGAAGTAAAAGGATTAGTTCATTAAGGACTCCAAAGCCAACAGGCTTTGGATGGGGTCTCAACAGTGTCTGGTATGGATGCAGTGTGATGGGCGGTGGTTAAGTCAGGGGTTTGGATAGTTTTAGTACTGTTTCTTGCTAACCACTGTTGGGGGTCTTGCCCAATCAACTGCTGGTAACCGAAAGGATGCCTATTCACTCTGGGTTTAGAGGGCTTTTTGTAGACCTCATAAACGTGTGGAATCCTTTGGTAAGACTGTTTTTCCTTGCCTTTTCTGAACTGATTGGCAGGAGGTGCATCAGTAACCTGAACATCTCTTTTGACAGATGTTTGGTTTAGCTGTTTTGTGACAGCTGTTTGAACTGGCACAAACAGTGGTTGTTTCTTTGTGAACTTGACAGATGGTGAAGATGCTGATGAACTCAAGGATGTTTTAGCCATGTACTCATTCTTCTTTTCATTGATGTTTTTGAGGTACACACATGCCTGAGTTTTATGGTTTGTTTTACCACAAACACTGCAACTTTCAGCTGAAGTAGTGACACTTGTTTTGGTTAAGTCATAAGCTTTTAGATGGAAACAATCTTTTGTTAGATGGTTTCTCTTCTCACAGAATTCACAAAACAAGTTATCAATTTTCTCTTTCTTCTTCCTCTTTTCAGACTCCTTTGTAGCAGAAGTTTTGACCACTGCTGGAATATCCTTAAGAGGAATGACTTTAGCTTTTGGAGCCTTAACAGCATCAGTTGATGTAAAGTCCATTGGCTTGAAATTTTCAAGGATATCACACTCATCAGACCATCTTGGTTTAAATTGATGATTTTCAATCTCCTCAAATGCAGAGGGACCCACTGGTCTGTCAAGTGTGATTTTGTTACCAAGTTTGTCAGTGATTTTCACTTCTTGGCCATCCTTGTTTGTTGGGATGAACTCAGTAGTTACATCAGTGGTTGAAACAGATTTTTCAAAAGCAGTGTTTTCATTATCATGGTTTCTATAACCAACCCCAAACTTTACATTGCTTTTTATCTGTTTCTCAAGCATAACCTCATACCCTTTGCATGATTCCACCCATTTTTCACAAGTGATCTGGGTGGATTCTAACTCCTTTTTGCAAACTTGGTATTTTTCTACCATAGTTTGGAGTTGGGTTTTGGTTATGCTTTGCTCTTCTTTCAAACTGCTAATCTCTTTTTCCTTTTCAGTCAACTTGTTTTTAAGTTCTTTTAAAGATCTTTCAAATTTGACTTCATCAGTTAAGATTTTGTTCCTAAGGTTTTCATTCACCTCTTTGATGTTAGCAAAAGCAATAATGCAATTGTCAGAACATAGTTTTTCTAGAACTTGAGGTGATACCTTGGCAGCAGCCATCATTGCACAATCACATTTAGGATTTTCTTCCTCATCAGCTCTCTCTTCTTCCTCACCAGCCTTTTCATCTTTCTTGTCTTCTTCAGACCATAGATCTGTCATTGGTTCAATCAGGGTACCTGAACTTTCTCCCAGCAGTATTTCATCAGTCACAGCAGTAACCACTGCTTCAGTCACCTCTTCCACTGTTTCAACCTTCAGCTGTTCCTCCTCAGATTCAACCCCCTCCTGTAATGACTCTAATGCCATCAAACAAAATTGATTGTGAGAAGAATCATTTGAAGCATATAGTGCAAAATTTTCATCATTAAGATTTTCAGGCATACTGCTCCAGTCAACAAACTCTTGACTAAAGAAACTTTGTTGTTCAGGTTGTGTAACTACTAGAGCAGTAGTTTGAGGTGCAGATTGCACTTGTGCCTAGGGAGCAGGGGTTTGAACAAATTGGATCTATGGAGCAGCTGTTTGGACATAATGCACTGGCATAGGGGCAACAGCATAGTGAGCAGTGTTCACATGTGCTGCTGGGGCATATTGGGCATAGTGCACAGTGTTTTGAGTTTGAGGTCTAGGATTTGAACTAGGGTGAGTGACTATGGGACCAGTTGTTTGACTCCTACATTCCCTAGCAAAGTGTCCCAACCTGTTACACTTGTAACACTTGATTTTCGATTTATCCAACCCAACCCTTAGGTTCCCATGAAGACCTGGAAATTTTCTCCCAGTTCTCTTATAAAACTTGCTAGTTCTAACACTTAGCAAGGCCAGTTGGTGCAGGATGTCCATTTCTTCTAGGTCAGTGGGGTCGAAATGCTGTAAATCATTGAGTTCAAAGCTTAAATTGTCTGACATCTGGTTTTCATTAGCAGTGAATGCATAACTTGTAGAGTGAGGATCAGGGTTGTTAAAGTTTGCACCAGCAGTTATGTCAATGAAGTGATCATAACCCTGATCCTTACCACTACCACCAGATTCTTCTTGACCCAGAAGAGCAGCGTTACCGAATGAATAATCATCAACGGTTTTCCCTGACTCTTGTAACTTCCTTTTCTGGTTCAACTCCCTCTCAAAGGTCAGGAGTCGACCATGGAGTTGGGTCAAGGTCAGATCCTTGAACTCAGGTGCAGTTCTGGTGACAATAGCTATTGTGTCCCATTTTTCTGGCAGTGATCTGAGAAACCTGCTATTTTGAGTCGAGTTTGAAAACGTGACCTTAACAAGCCTCAGTTCACTGATGAGGCAACTGGAACGCTCAAATTGTTGAGTCAGTGATTCACCTTTAACATGACAAAATGTTTCATACTGTTGGTTCAGGATTTCCCTATTGTTTTCTATGACCTCTTCGGTACCTCCAAACTGTTCCTTAAGTGCGTCCCACAACTCTTTGGCACTGTTACAATGTAACAGTCCAGCATATATTTCGTTGGGGAGCACTGATTCAACAATACTAAATGCTTTAGCATCTAGTTCAAATTTTTGATAATCCGTTTCAGTATAATTTTCAACAGGTTTAGGAACAAATTTTTTAGCATCTTCAGCGCTTGGCACTGTAGGAACATGAGGACCAAAGATAACAGACTTCCAACAACCTGTGCTTTGTTGAGCAAGGATGTGACCCATCCTCCTCTGCCAGATGTTGTACTCATTTCTTTTTAGCATAGGTGGTTTAAAGAGCGAGCCAATGTTGTTTTTATCGTCCTGAGATTGTGACGTCATTCTTGTTATTTTACAGGTACTGAGAAATCAACTATAATGGTGATTAATCCTTACTCTGTTTTTCAACGACGAACAAACGATCAGTATCAACTGTTTTGAGCTGAACTATTTATGTCAAAATGATTGTTAAATCAAATTTGACTGTTCTAGCTCTGATACCAATTGTTGGATCTGAGTTTCCTTTTATTGTATTTTTGTTTGTAAAATAAGATGGAAATGAATGAGTGTGCAGCAGAAATTAAGATGAACACAAACTTTGTATACAATCAAATGAGAGTAATACTTTTAATCAAACATCTTTACACAAAGAACCGAATGATTGAATTTATTTCAAACACGATTACAATGATGATGTATGAATGCAAACTCCCCCTCAGCCAGAGCTCAGCAGTTTGTTCGTGCAAAGAAGACGAATGATGTGAAGAGCTAATAGAACAGTACAAAGTACTGTACTATTTATAAGCACTTGCAAACTACTGAGCATCTTTAGCTGACGTCACCATGAAAGTGATATCTATCCTCCTAACAAACTCTAACCTCTGATCTATACAGACACTGCTTGTATTAACTACTGCTATTACATTCTATTACATAACAGACTATAGAACAACTGCTGCAACCTTCTACCACTGTGAACCCAGCAGCACTTATCCGGATCAGCAGTGCTTGACTCAAGGCAGTAGATTGAATCAGCAGGACTTGAGTCTTCATCGGATCTTTAATTGAGCAGCAGTTATTGGTCAGCAGTTAGTAAGATAAGCAGATAGGAGGTCATCAGTTGTTGTAATCACTTTCAAGGGGAGAGATATGTATATCAGCATCTGCTTATTCTGAATCAACTGAGCTGATCCAGTTTTGGCTTTACATTACCTGTTCCTCTGATAGGGTTCAATCCCAACATTGCTAAAACAAGGGGTAAAGGTGTACGGTCCAGATTTGATCACATTTATCAAGGAACGATCCTAACGGTCCTCTAAATCCTATAAATACCCATTGAATGTTTGGCTCTCATTTGCACCTCTCCTTCAATCTGATAAACTCTCTGAATTGTGAGGATCTTGAACTCTTTTGAGAACCTCCCTCAGTCCTTTGGACCCTTTGTAAGTCCCCTTTCGTGCTTAGTTCAATTATTTAGCGTTTATAGCCGAAAAGTCAAGCGTTTTTGATAAATGCTTTGACTTTCAAATGGCTGAGCCATTGTTCGCAACGAACATAGCTACGTGACCGTAATTAGGTGGGTGTTAAACCCTCAAAAGGGCACCTCCTAATTACCACGTTTACTTAGTTAAATTGTCGGGTCAAATAAAAGTCAAACGGGTTAGTTTTAAATAAATACATAACTATCAATATAGAAGCCATAAAATCAGTTTTCTCATATTAATAACTTGGTAATTATTAATTGAACATGTCTAAGCATGTTCAACCCGACAATTCTAAGTATAGGCTCGGTTCGGAACCGAAAGTCGCAAAAGTTGACTTTTTCTTTGACTTTCAGTTCTGACCCGATTTAGCTTAGTTTAGATATGCCTTAGGATTCAATTAGGACCATATTATAAGTTAGTATAACCCTCCGAGGTTATACAACTTGGTTCCATAGAAATCCTAGTTCATGCATGTTTCCGTTAAATGCCTAAATGTTGACCGTTATGCCCTTTTGACCTTAGAACGTGATTTTTGAAAATGTGAAAGAGTAGAAACCTTAGTTACTGATTTATAAACTTGCACCCAAAATTTGACATCAGTTTGAGGTCTAGATTAAGAGTTATGCTCATTAGCGTAATTAGAAAGCTTTTTATTAAATAAACGGCGTAATTAGCGTATAGCATACCTAAACTCAATTTTTGAAAACAAACTTTTTACCTACTGATATAAAATAATATTTTAGGAATTTTGAAGATTTTTATTTATTTTTAGGCTGAGCATAACTTAGAGTTCTAAGCTTGATACGGTAATTGTCGGTTTTGCCCTTTTGGGCTATAAAATGAGTTTTACAAATCCTTTTGACCCCAAACCTTTTTCTACTGATCTAATATGATAAATAAAATATTTTGAGCCTTCTGGAATAATAAAAATATCATCTTTCCTTTAAAAAACCCGGAAATGGCTTCGAATCGCCTTTTAAGCGTTTTTAACGCATAGTATGTACTAAAACTATTTTAAACATATAAGGGTTGATGCCTACTGATATATTCAGTAAATTTTTATATTTTAACAGTAAGGAAAAGTTTTAAACTTAGGTTTTCAGTTTTGACCTTTTTAACCTATGTGAAATTACCAAAATGCCCCTATGGTGCATAGTATGGTTATAATTAATAAATTTCACATATATATGATACCCTACTGTTATAACTTATTAAATTAAGTATATTTACTGATTAAATCAGATCTGTAACTCAGAATAATTTTTAATCTCTTTTATAACCTTCAAAATGACCAAAATACCCCTACGGGGCATAAATTGGTCCTTATTTCGTTTTGGGCATAATGGAAGGTATCTTACTGATATCACAACATATATAAGGCATATTAACTTAGGAAACCTGTATATGACTCTTATGGTTACCCGTTACGCTTCTTACGCGTTCGGTTCGGTTTATGTAACTAGTTTGCATAAATTAGCCAAAACGGGTCAAACCTTATCATTTTTATCTCAAAATCCAGAATGTGTTTAGTTTACCCATATTATACAAGTCTTCAAACTTGTCGGGTCTAAATCACATTCTATTCCGGTCTTCGCTTAATCGTGCGTAAGAACCGTGAACCGTTCCTTAAAAACTAACCGGTCTAAGTTACGACTTAAATAAGACCCGTTAGGAATCTAATAGGTTAATAAAACCCCCGTTCCAGATTAAGAGCCCCAGTAGAAGTACTTGTGCTTGCTGATTTGAATATACAGCTGAGTATAAATTGCATTACTAGCTCAGGTAAATACTTTTAATTTATTTTCCCTTATACGGGCTTGGGATACGGTATTATAAAAATACCGCTTGGTCGGGTGTAGAAACCTTTTGATCGGAGATGATTAAATTGCATAATCTCGTTTTAATCTGTATTGATTGATAACAAATAACATTAGGGGTTAATGACCGTGTCCTGGATATCCTTGGCTCATTTAAAAAGTGAATGGCCATAACTTAAGCACAAGGTGTAGGCATAACACCTCCTGTTGCGTATGTAAAAGATATACTCACTCGTAAGGTGTCTTCTTGTGAGTTATATTTATGGTGTGTCGATTAATCTTGACAAGCTTGTATTGTATAATCACTGGCCCTAAATGTTGGACAAACATGTAAGTCGGATACAAGATTTTTATTAATAAGATTGTCCCAAGTTATAAAAGATATTTTGTGCCTCGTGCATTCAAATCAATTTTCAAACTCTTTTCCAAAATGAGTCAGTTAATTGTATTTACCAGTGTAAACTGACGTATTTTCCAAAAAGGTTAAGTGACAGGTACTGAACGTAATTGGCTGGAAGCTCAGGGCGTTAATAAGGAATCTTGGAAGTTCTAGATGCCTGAAGTCTGTTGAACAGTTTTTCTTTTATTTGATCCGCCTGTGGATCCTTTACTTTCCGTTGTAATACTCTGATATTACGTTATATTCGGATTGTAATATATTTATCTTTTGCTTCCGCTGTGCATTTATATATTATGTTTTTTAACTATGATGATATCAACTACGTCACGATACTCCCCACCGGGCCCACCGGTGACACGTGGAAATTTGGGGTGTGACAAAAATAATATGCTAAATAGCATGGACACCTCCATTTACAAAGAAAACTATGGCAAAATTTTCTAAAAATACCAACACTTAGAAAATATTTTCTAAACAAGTGATTACAAGTGTATTTTTAACTATGATTTTCCATATAAACTTTGCCATAGATTTTTATAACAAAAATACAAGTATTGGAGGTTGGTTTTTACAAATAAAAATGGGTAAATATGTATTTAGAATATATATTTACATTAAAGACATTGTATGTGATTATGTGAAATAGTTATATTATTTTAGGGTAAAATAATATAACTCACAAATACCAAGAATTTACAACACCAAAATAATACCAAAAATTACATGGAGTGAAATATATAAGTTACACACTTGATATTGAGAAACCGAACAAGGAAACGTAACTTATAAGATATTCCGGAAAATACTCTTACAAATATATTTTTGGTAAATACTATTTTGGATACAAGAGATGAAAATATGATTTTTGAACATATTACCAAATATATCATATTTTCGACAAAAAGAAAATATATTATTTTTGGAGATAAAAATATATATTTTCTTGACGATACATTATTTTTGGACAAAACAAGTCTACATCTATTTTCTAAGTCAAAATATATTATTTTGGAAACTACAAATACAAGAATACGAGAATACATGTACGAAATACTCCCATCCTTGGGAAGGAAACACGAAAACAAATACTTGAAAAGTATTATAACTCCGGATGACGTAAAGACATAAAGAAAACGTAACTCAAAACATGAATACTAAGGCAAGGCACGGCCCGCTCGTCTAATAGACCCTAGCACATTGTAGGTAGTCGCATTTGCTGATGAGATTTGAGTTACGAGTACTGAAGACGCAAAACAGTGAGTTCATGCTCCCCCTTTTCTCTTAACTGTTTTTGGTTTTATAACTCTCGGGGGTGGAATACATGTACAAATGCTTAAACGGTATGAAATGCCTATGAAATACTAGATCTTGTGAGCATAGACTTAATACTAAAAATGCCATAAAGTCTTGGTGAAAACTAGTACCAAGCCATTAAAAACATTCATTAAATAGGGACGAGGGTTAGATCTATCGGGTACGACCGAACCCCACTCATGGTCACAACTAGTACCTAGTAGTGCTTCGGAGTCCCAGTCGAGGTTAATCGACACAGTCGAGGTTAATCGACACAGTCGAGGGTAATCGACACAGTCAAGGAGTCATAACAAGTACTCCCCATGTCCTCAAGGAGTCATAACAAGTACTCCCTATGTCCTCACATGCCTTAAAGGAGCCATTACGAGTGCTCCCTGTTCGTTAAAGTCCTTGTAAAACATTCATGTTCATACACACTTTTCATACCTTTTTACAAAGGAGTCTCTCAAAGATTTACAAGAATTACGATATACAAACAAGACGCATGAACTCCTCAACTTTATGTTGATGATTTCCAAAATTACATTTATTTCAGGTAACAGGATGGATCTTGGGCGCAAGTGTCGTAGCTAGAAGTAATCTCCAAGTTTAGATGTCATCCACTTTTGTTGGTTTGTAACCTAGTCGAAGGTTGTGTTTTAAAAACTTGAATAAACAATGATTGTAATACTTAAATTTTATGAATGGATGAACATCGTTTTGATCATGTAGTTGTTTATTACGATTGAATGCAATGATATTAAACCAGTCACACATCATACGCTTCCGCAAAAGTCAGGGTGTGACATATGGTACCATGGGATCTGACAAATCCCGTTACTTTACTACACCCATGGTTATGTGTGGGGGTTGTGGGTAGCGACTGAATCTGATGTTTGTTAACCTACCCTTTGGTGGTTTGTTAACTCGAGAAGCGAGAAGTGAGGTGGTCGAGTCACGAAGGTTTGAATGTTGTTAGCGAGATAACCATATATAGTTTTTCACAATTTAAAACGAGGATGATTTAAACGATTTTAAACGAGTTGACGATTTTGAAAACGATTTTGAACAAGTTAAACGAATTGGATAAACGATTGGTTTTTGGTTAGTTTTTAGATAACGGGACGGGTGTAATGTGATGAAAGCATGGTGGATACGCCGCTGGTACTTCCTATATATAAGTGTTTTCATCATATTACATACCGTGGCGTTATTTAGTTCACTTGGGTAAACGATTTTGAAACGATGTCACACAACGATGTTTTCTAAAAGATATAAACCATACGAGTTTTATAACGAATTTTTACAAGATGTTTTACAAGTTGCTTTTCTAAAACAAATGTTTTTGGGGTTAAGAACCATGGCTACGAGATTTTATAAACTATAACCATCTTGATTTGAGTTGGTTAACTATGTTGCAATACACTTTTCAAAACGAGGTTTGTATTTTGACTCTTGTAGTCTAATTAAGTACTGCAACATATAAACGAAGCCATGATTCCGATACTCTTATAAAACCTATGTACTCGCCAGCATTTCTTTGCTGACTTTGTTTTTACATATGTTTCAGGTGATGTTGCTTGATGTGATTTCTAGGATGCATGCGTCACATAGGATCTGGACGAGGCCTTAGTGACATAATAACAATGATAGTCGATTTGTAATTTGGTTGTTATGTGTTAAGACAATGTAATATTTAATATTATCAATAAAACAAAACACTTTTTTTTATCCATGGTTGTGAAACAATAACTTCTGTTACAACACTCCCTGACGTTTCCGCCACGGTTTGTTGTCCTATGTGGTCAGGGTGTGACAGAAGAAGTTGGTATCAGAGCCAATGGTTATAGGGAATTAGGTTATTAGTAATGCTTTGACCTAGACTATAACTACTAGGACCCTAATGCAAGTTTACTTTTGTTTAGATTTTTAAAACAATACCGTCACCTATCCTTAGGTGATAACCACAATAAGTTCGAATCCGCTTTGAAAACTAATCATCTGTTCTAGGATGATTGATTATAGGTTTTGAACCCTCTGTGATAAGGTTTTTAACCCTTCCAGTTTGACTCATGCTTTGCATGGTGCCTTCTGGGTTTTTAAAGTCTCGTCAAAGTTTGGGCCAAAATAATGTGAACACGTGCAAACTGGAAGAGTGGGTGCCTGTTGTGACATCTGTGCTTGTAATCATTGTAAACAGTTCAGTTATCAATGAAATAAAGTTATTTGATCCCTATGTTTGTTTGTTTATGTTTGATGTTTTTCATGTTTTGACTTTTATTCGATTTCAAACTCTATATCGCTTTCTGGAGAATTATACACAAACTGGTGCGTAAACGTAATCAGTTAAACACGACAAATACTCCGGAACATCAATTTATGCTTAACATACCTTAAATAACCTTTACATAACTTAGAAATAAGTTTTGAAGGCTTTGGTATGGCAAAATCTAGTCTATTCGCTTACAGGGACTAAAATTGACAAACTGCGAAAGTATGCCGATTTGAACACTAACGAACATTCCGGAACATGATCATAAGTTAAACACACCCTAAATATCCTTTACATAGCTTAGAAATAGGCTTTGAGGGGTTCGGTGTGCTA
The DNA here is from genome assembly GCF_002127325.2 of Helianthus annuus. NCBI lineage: Eukaryota > Viridiplantae > Streptophyta > Magnoliopsida > Asterales > Asteraceae > Helianthus > Helianthus annuus. Next base: position 64,792,828 of record NC_035442.2, read on the forward strand.
AAATAAACTTTTGGGTCATTCAGGGACTAAAAGCGTCAAAAAGTAGATAAGTTTGCATTTTCGCGCATAACTTACGTTCTGAATACATCCGGACATCCAAAAATTTATGTAATCATTAAAATATTATGTTTTAATGATTGGCTTGTTAAAAATCCATTCGTCGCGCAATTTGGACCGTTTTTGCGTCCGTTACGACTTCCGTCGTATTTAACCGAACAACGCAATCGTACGGCCAAACGTGTGACAACTCGACCTTTCGACTTTAATTGCACGTTGACCTTGACCATTGACTTGTAACTGTACATGTTATGTGTTAATGAAACGTACTGTGTTATGCATATATGTGATTACCATTGCAATGTGAGTATTATGAAACAATTAGACATAGACTACTGATTAAACCACATAGTGCCCGACGAATCAGAGCTAGATTCGCCAACATCATCTCGACGAAACAGGAGGCCTGTCTCGCCAACCTTATCCCGACGAAACATGTGTTCCGCCGGCCCAAACCAGTTTCGCCAAAGCCCAGTCCGGGCCCAGTAGGGTAAAACGCGTATATACTCATGCACAGACCTATGTTCAACACTTTTGTCAAAATTACTGAAACCCTAGAACGCTCCCCTCTTCTATGTGACGGCAATCTTGTGTCTCCGAAGCCCCGAATCAATTTGATTGTTATCTTGTTCATTGTGGTAAGTGTTTAACTCTTGTGTGATTGTTAGTTCGTCTACCGATTAACTACTTTGCTAGAAGTATAGGCTGATACTAGATGTTGATTATGCCATGATTGGTTGATATGTTGATAATACTAGAATCTATCGTATCTGTTACAAATCTGGGTACCGAAATCGGATTGGTTGTTATTGATAATCTGACTAGGGTAATTGTGATATTGTGATCTCATGATCTAGGGTTCATGCTAGAGGTTGATTGTTGTAATATGATTTGGTTAACGTAGTGATATACACGATAGTGGACGAATGATTACATTATGGTACAAATGATTTTCATGATGATTGTATGATTATGGTTTGATGATTGGTGACGGCAGTTAGCATGATTAGGGTTTCCGTATTTGACTGCATGATTTCCTGTAACTGATGTGTTAACGTAACTGCTGTTTAACGAATCTGAATGGTGGCGAATTAGGAGGTTGACGTAACTGGCATATTGACGAATGTGATTGTTTGGCGAATTAGAAGTCTTGGCGAAACAGAATTAGTTTCGCCAAGGAGGATTGACGAATTTGAAAATGTGTTTCGCCAAAGGAGGTTTGACGAAACAAAATATGTTTCGCCAACCCTGTGTTTCGCCAATCGATGTGTTTCGCCGAACTGGATAACCTACACAGTAATCTGATGTAACTCTGATGTAATTCTGTTAAGTGTTCACTGAGTTAACTAACTGATGTTAAACGCTATGCATGACTGGTGTAATGTTGAATAGTGATGTGTACTACTCGATGATCATTGTTGATGCTTATACGTGAACTATATGAAATCAAACTGATTTGAATACGTGCATACTCTAGGACGTGATTGACTTTCTTTGAGCACATACTTAGCATACCGAGCAAACCCAAGGTGAGTTCACACAGCCAAGGCATGGGTTCCCGGGTGGGGAATGGGATTTGATAGATTGTTATGCACACTCAGATGGTAGAACTTAACGAATACGAACCTACTAGACTAGTAACACTCATTGAACTGATCTTCGCACACCTGCCACGGGTTGGCCGCGATACTATGACATCTTCGCACACCTGCCTTTGGAAGGCCGCGAACTAAACTTACTAACCTTCGCACACCTGCCTGGGAGGCCGCGATACAAATAAACCTAGTCTAGAATACTTGGGAAGAACATCCCCTAATATCTTCGCACACCTGCCTGGGAGGCCGCGATGGAAATATGATACATGATATAAACGAACGAACATACTACTACTCACACTATACTAATACTGAACTGTTAACTGTGAACTCGCTCAACTAGTTTGTTGATTATTTGCTGCATGCCTTGCAGGACCTTAGGTACTTATGGAGCTTGCACTGGAGAAGCGGGTCGTTGTGGGCAAGGATCGTGGTTTCTACGTTGAACTATTATGACATTTAAAACTATTAACTAGTGTTGGATTATTTACTATGCTTCCGCTACACTTTGAAACTATGGTTATGTTTTGAACACATGTCGTATTGGATGTAGGGTTTACATTTATTTTACTTGATATTAATTACATGTTCAATATGATTGGTGGCTTGATCCTGGTCAGTCACGCTCCCAAGCGGTGGTACTCCGCGTGTGGATTTTGGGGGTGTGACAGATTGGTATCAGAACCATTGGTTATAGAGAACTTGGTTTTAATATGGGAAAACGTTTTTATTAAAACCAGACTATAACCAGAACAGTGCTCTCAACGATCCACAACGACGCTTCGCTCCACGTGCAAGACTCGACATCCTAGGTAATAAGGTTTATGTTTATTACCTGCTTGCTAGAACTGTTTAGAACTTTGCTCGTAGTATGCTTACCCTACTATTGCTCGCTATCTGTTACTGCTTGAGAACACTTATGTGCTTACACTCTTCTGTCATCGCACTATTCGCGAACCTTTCTCACTTATGTTGCCTTTGATGTGAAGATCAATGGCCGCACGAATTAACATGACTCAAGCCCAGCTAGAGGCTCTCGTTGCTGCGGCAGTTGCAGCCGCTCAAGCAGGTCAACACGCGCAGCAGCCTGTCTGCACATTCAAGAACTTCATGGACTGTCGTCCAAATTCTTTCAGTGGCACCGAGGGGGCAGTGGGACTCCTCCATTGGTTTGAAAAGCTAGAGTCAGTATTCGAAATGTGCGAGTGCCCTGAGGCTCGCAAGGTCAAGTATGCAACTGGCACCTTGGAGGGAATAGCGCTAACCTGGTGGAACGCGCAGGTGCAAATTCTGGGGTTGGCAGCTGCTAACGCCACACCCTGGAACGATTTTAAGGAACTTATCAAGAGAGAGTATTGCACGCGTGAAGATATTCACAAACTGGAAGACGAGCTGTATAACCTGAAAATGGTTGGATCAGAGATTGAAGCGTATACTAAACGGTCAAATGAGCTGGCCGTGTTGTGTCCAACTATGGTGGACCCTCCATACAAGCGTATTGAGTTGTATCTCAAGGGTTTGGCGCCAGAGATCCAGAGCCACGTAACATCGGCTAATCTTGACGACATTCAGGCTATTCAGCGCCTCGCTCACCGCATCACAGATCAGGCAGTGGATCAGAACAGACTGCCAAAACGCATCAGTGCTACCACTACTGCTACTACTACTCCAGCTACTACTTCTGCCACACCCAGCGAGAACAAAAGAAAGTGGGATGGGGATTCCAGCAAGGGATCAGTTTCGGTTCAGTCCCAGACACAGCAGCGTCGCACCAACGACCACCAGAGTCCGAATCAACAATCATCGGGCAACCAGGGGCAGAGTGGTTATAGGGGAACTCACCCGTGGTGTAACAGGTGCAACAAACATCACAGTGGAAGATGTCGCAGGGAACGTTGTCAAAGATGCCACAAGCCGGGCCATGAGGCTAATGATTGTAGAAGCTCGCGACCAGTAAACCAGAACCAGCAACTCCCACCGCCAGCTCCACAGAACCAGCAGCAGCAGCCACAGCGTGGAAACCGGGGATGTTTCCAGTGTGGGGCTGAAGGCCACTACAAACGCGATTGCCCACAGTTGAACCAGAATCGCAACAACAACAACAATCAGGGCAACGGGAACAATAAAAACAACAACAACGGGGGAAACAACAACAATGGCAACGAAGCTCGGGGTCGTGCTTTTGTGCTAGGTCGGGGTGACGCAGTGAATGATCCCAATGTGGTTATGGGTAAGTTTCTTCTCGACGATATTTATGTTACTGTCTTATTTGATTCGGGTGCTGATACAAGTTATATGTCATTGAAAATGAGTAAACTGTTAAAACGTACTCCAACACCCCTAAACACTAAACACGTCGTAGAACTGGCAAATGGTAAAAGTGTAGAATCGACACATGTAATCAAGGGTTGTAACATCGTACTGGCTGGTCAGACTTTCTCGATTGATCTTATACCCATAGTTTTGGGTAGTTTCGACGTCGTCATCGGTATGGATTGGTTATCCCAGCATCACGCAGAAATCCTGTGCAAGGAAAAGGTTATTCGTATTCCTCGCTCTAGTCAGGAACCTCTCGAAGTTCAAGGTGACAAGAGTGGTACTGTGGTTGGCATCATCTCTTTCTTAAAGGCGCAGAAATGTTTACGAAAGGGGCACACTGCCATTCTGGCACTTGTCACCGACGCAACAGCAAAGGAAAAGAAGCTAGAGGATATCCCAGTTGTACGCGACTTTCCTCAGGTGTTTCCTGAAGATTTACCTGGTTTACCGCCTCATCGCCAAGTCGAGTTTCAGATTGAGTTAGCTCCTGGAGCAGCACCAATAGCCCGCGCACCGTATCGTTTAGCTCCAACCGAACTGGAAGAACTGTCGAAGCAGCTACAAGAGCTCTTGGAAAAGGGTTTTATTCGTCCAAGCTCTTCGCCTTGGGGAGCTCCAGTACTTTTCATGAAAAAGAAAGATGGCACGTTCAGAATGTGCATCGACTACCGTGAACTGAACAAGGTAACGGTGAAGAACCGTTATCCCCTTCCGCGTATCGACGATTTATTCGACCAGTTGCAAGGGTCGAGTTACTACTCCAAGATAGACTTAAGGTCAGGGTATCATCAGCTGAGAGTCCGGGATGAGGACGTCTCCAAAACCGCATTCAGAACTCGCTACGGTCACTACGAGTTTCTCGTCATGCCATTCGGGTTAACGAACGCGCCTGCCGTATTCATGGATCTTATGAACAGGGTGTGTAAACCCTATCTTGACAAGTTCGTCATTGTTTTCATCGACGACATTTTGATTTACTCCAAGAGTCAGGAGGAGCACGAGCAGCACTTACGTCTTATTTTGGAACTCCTTCGAAAGGAGCAATTGTACGCCAAGTTTTCTAAATGTGATTTCTGGCTTCGTGAAGTCCACTTCTTAGGCCATGTGGTGAACAGAGATGGGATCCATGTCGATCCATCCAAGGTAGATTCGATCAGGAACTGGCCTGCACCGCGTACACCAACGGAAATACGCCAATTCTTGGGTTTGGCGGGTTACTATCGGCGATTCATCAAAGACTTTTCAAAGATCGCTCAACCGCTTACACTGCTGACACAGAAGGGTGTCACCTATCGCTGGGGAGAGTCCCAGGAAACCGTTTTTCAGTACTTAAAGGATAGGCTTTGCAGTGCGCCTATTCTCACGTTGCCAGAGGGCACGGAAGATTTCGTGGTCTATTGCGACGCATCGATACAGGGGCTTGGTTGTGTATTGATGCAGCGGGATAAAGTGATTGCCTACGCCTCTCGTCAACTCAAGGTTCACGAACGGAACTACACGACGCACGATTTAGAGCTGGGAGCTGTTGTTTTCGCGCTTAAGATATGGCGACACTACCTGTACGGTACCAGGTGCACGATTTACACCGATCACAGGAGTCTCGAGCATATCCTTAAGCAAAAGGATTTGAACATGCGTCAACGAAGATGGGTCGAACTACTGAACGATTACGAATGCGCTATCAAGTACCATCCAGGCAAGGCCAATGTTGTGGCTGACGCCCTTAGTCGGAAAGACACTCTACCTAGACGCGTACGAGCTTTACAGCTCACTATTCAGTCTAGTCTTCCTGCACAGATACGAGATGCTCAAGTGGAAGCATTGAAACCAGAAAACGTAAAGGCTGAAGCTTTACGTGGTTCGAGGCAACAAATGGAACAAAAGGAAGACGGCGCCTACTATGTAACGGGGCGTATTTGGGTTCCACTTTATGGCGGCCTACGAGAGCTTGTAATGGATGAAGCTCACAAGTCCCGTTATTCGGTACATCCAGGGTCGGACAAAATGTACCACGACATCAGAACTACTTATTGGTGGCCAAGCATGAAGGCCCACATCGCTACATACGTCGGCAAGTGTTTGACCTGTGCGAGAGTCAAGGTTGAATATCAGAAACCCGCAGGTCTACTTCAACAGCCCAGGATACCACAGTGGAAATGGGAAGAAATCTCCATGGACTTCGTTACAGGCTTACCTAGATCTCAGCGGGGGAACGATACGATATGGGTGATCGTGGATCGACTCACCAAGTCTGCACACTTCCTAGCGATAAAGGAAACGGATAAGTTCTCCACTCTTGCAGACATCTATCTTAAAGAAGTTGTTTCTAGGCACGGGGTGCCCATCTCTATCATTTCAGATCGCGATGCACGATTCACGTCAGAGCTATGGCAAGCAATGCACAAATCTTTCGGCTCAAAGTTAGACATGAGCACGGCATATCACCCTCAGACGGATGGGCAGTCTGAGCGAACGATCCAAACTCTTGAAGACATGCTCCGGGCATGTGTTATCGATTTCGGCAACGGCTGGGAAAAGCACCTCCCTTTGGTGGAGTTTTCATATAATAATAGTTATCACACCAGCATCCAAGCCGCTCCATTTGAGGCATTGTACGGGCGTAAATGCCGGTCACCCCTCTGCTGGGCAGAGGTGGGGGATAGTCAGATCACGGGTCCAGAGATTGTAGTGGACGCCACGGAAAAGATCGCACAGATACGACAACGCATGGCGGCAGCACGCGACCGTCAGAAAGCCTACGCGGACAAGCGTAGAAAGCCATTGGAATTTCAGGTCGGGGACCGGGTTTTATTGAAAGTTTCACCCTGGAAGGGTGTGGTACGTTTTGGCAAACGGGGCAAACTGAATCCGCGATATGTTGGACCATTCGAGATCATTGAGAAAATCGGCAAGGTAGCCTACAGATTGAACTTACCAGCTGAACTCGGGGCAGTTCACAATGTCTTTCATGTATCGAACTTAAAGAAGTGCTTATCAGATGAAACCCTCATCGTTCCTTTTAAGGAACTCATTATCGACGAGCGGTTGCAGTTCATCGAGGAACCTGTTGAAATTACGGACCGGGATGTGAAGGTCCTCAAACACAAGAGAATCCCTCTTGTTCGAGTTCGTTGGAACTCCCGACGTGGCCCAGAGTACACCTGGGAACGCGAAGACCAAATGAAAGAAAAGTATCCCCAGTTATTCGAAACCAATAAAACCACTGCTGAGGCTGAAGCTACTACCACGGAATTTCGGGGCGAAATTCCAGATCAACGGGGGGAGGATGTGACACCCCAGGAAAACCAGTGAACGATGCAACCTATCTAGCTCCCTCAGTAGGTACGTACCAAATTTCGGGACGAAATTTCTTTCAAGTTGGGGATAATGTGACAACTCGACCTTTCGACTTTAAATGCACGTTGACCTTGACCATTGACTTGTAACTGTACATGTTATGTGTTAATGAAACGTACTGTGTTATGCATATATGTGATTACCATTGCAATGTGAGTATTATGAAACAATTAGACATAGACTACTGATTAAACCACATAGTGCCCGACGAATCAGAGCTAGATTCGCCAACATCATCTCGACGAAACAGGAGGCCTGTCTCGCCAACCTTATCCCGACGAAACATGTGTTCCGCCGGCCCAAAACAGTTTCGCCAAAGCCCAGTCCGGGCCCAGTAGGGTAAAACGCGTATATACTCATGCACAGACCTATGTTCAACACTTTTGTCAAAATTACTGAAACCCTAGAACGCTCCCCTCTTCTGTGTGACGGCAATCTTGTGTCTCCGAAGCCCCGAATCAATTTGATTGTTATCTTGTTCATTGTGGTAAGTGTTTAACTCTTGTGTGATTGTTAGTTCGTCTACCGATTAACTACTTTGCTAGAAGTATAGGCTGATACTAGATGTTGATTATGCCATGATTGGTTGATATGTTGATAATACTAGAATCTATCGTATCTGTTACAAATCTGGGTACCGAAATCGGATTGGTTGTTATTGATAATCTGACTAGGGTAATTGTGATATTGTGATCTCATGATCTAGGGTTCATGCTAGAGGTTAATTGTTGTAATATGATTTGGTTAACGTAGCGATATACACGATAGTGGACGAATGATTACATTATGGTACAAATGATTTTCATGATGATTGTATGATTATGGTTTGATGATTGGTGACGGCAGTTAGCATGATTAGGGTTTCCGTATTTGACTGCATGATTTCCTGTAACTGATGTGTTAACGTAACTGCTGTTTAACGAATCTGAATGGTGGCGAATTAGGAGGTTGACGTAACTGGCATATTGACGAATGTGATTGTTTGGCGAATTAGAAGTCTTGGCGAAACAGAATTAGTTTCGCCAAGGATGATTGACGAATTTGAAAATGTGTTTCGCCAAAGGAGGTTTGACGAAACAGAATATGTTTCGCCAACCCTGTGTTTCGCCAATTGATGTGTTTCGCCGAACTGGATAACCTGCACAGTAATCTGATGTAATTCTGATGTAATTCTGTTAAGTGTTCACTGAGTTAACTAACTGATGTTAAACGCTATGCATGACTGGTGTAATGTTGAATAGTGATGTGTACTACTCGATGATCATTGTTGATGCTTATACGTGAACTATATGAAATCAAACTGATTTGAATACGTGCATACTCTAGGACGTGATTGACTTTCTTTGAGCACATACTTAGCATACCGAGCAAACCCAAGGTGAGTTCACACAGCCAAGGCATGGGTTCCCGGGTGGGGAATGGGATTTGATAGATTGTTATGCACACTCAGATGGTAGAACTTAACGAATACGAACCTACTAGACTAGTAACACTCATTGAACTGATCTTCGCACACCTGCCACGGGTTGGCCGCGATACTATGACATCTTCGCACACCTGCCTTTGGAAGGCCGCGAACTAAACTTACTAACCTTCGCACACCTGCCTGGGAGGCCGCGATACAAATAAACCTAGTCTAGAATACTTGGGAAGAACATCCCCTAATATCTTCGCACACCTGCCTGGGAGGCCGCGATGGAAATATGATACATGATATAAACGAACGAACGTACTACTACTCACACTATACTAATACTGAACTGTTAACTGTGAACTCGCTCAACTAGTTTGTTGATTATTTGCTGCATGCCTTGCAGGACCTTAGGTACTTATGGAGCTTGCACTGGAGAAGCGGGTCGTTGTGGGCAAGGATCGTGGTTTCTACGTTGAACTATTATGACATTTAAAACTATTAACTAGTGTTGGATTATTTACTATGCTTCCGCTACACTTTGAAACTATGGTTATGTTTTGAACACCTGTCGTATTGGATGTAGGGTTTACATTTATTTTACTTGATATTAATTACATGTTCAATATGATTGGTGGCTTGATCCTGGTCAGTCACGCTCCCAAGCGGTGGTACTCCGCGTGTGGATTTTGGGGGTGTGACAAAACGAACCGACATCCGAAATATTTTTGAGCACATTTTAAGTTCCCTATACTTTAACTTCATTTTTGAGCTTTGAAATGGGGTTAACGGGGCTTAAACGTGTCAAAAATGGGCCGAAATGCATGTTTCTCAAGTGCAGGGACCATTTTGCAATTTCTGGAAAGTATCAGACCTGCAAGGTCCTTACGGACCGTAAGACCTACTCCATACGGTCCGTAAGCAGGTCCCAGTTCAGCAGAAATCATTTTTAATAAAACCCAGCTGCTCCTTGGTTTTGCAAATGGTTTTAAGGTTCCTATGGGCTGATTTTAAGGTCCCATGGTTTCACAAATCAGTGGGCATGAGGTGTATGGCTAAGATTGAAGCTCGGTTTTCGATAAACGATCCTAACGGTTGTGCGAAAACTATAAATACCCCCACCCATTTCATTCTTTCCCCACTTGAATTCTGAGATTTTCTCTAAGTTGAAGTGTAGAACACTTCATACCTGAGAAATACTTGGAATATCAATCTTGCGGGGACCTTCTGTAAGTATTCTTTCGCGTTTTTCGTTCGTTTTAGCGTTAAAGTCAAACTGCGTTTGACTTTCTGCATTGACCAGTTTATGGTCAATGCGAAGTTCGTTTGAACTTCATAACGTGAGCGTAATCACGATGGTTATAGTCCCTAGCGACTATACCTACTGATTACCACGTTATCTAGGCTCAGTGACGAGTCGTAGTTTCAGCCAAAATGCGTTTTCTCACGTATTTTGTAACCAAACTACTCTAGGGTATTAAAACCGTTTGTTTTAATACCAAACCTGTTTTCTAACTTTACTAAACATGTTCTAGCATGTTTAGCTCGTCGCTTTTAGATTTGTGTTTGTTTAGGGTCGTAAAGGTAAGCGATCTAATCAATCGCTTATGCTTACGAACCCGACCCATTTGGTCGATCATTAGGATCCGACCAAACATTTTAGGTGACCATAGTTGTTAAACCATGTTACATAAGTTCCCCTACTTATTTGGTTTACGAACCCTTGTACTACCCGATCCTCCGATAGGCCCGTTTATTAATGTAGTTACCTATATAGGTGCCGTTTGATTCCGTGATCTTCTAGCATTGCTTGGTAGTTATCCTACGACTTCTAAGCAATCTCAAGTGAGTACATAGACCCCCCCTTTTACTATTTTCCAAACATTTTGGGGTGAAACACATGTGCCTACTTGTTACTTTCGTGCTTTCTTGTTTTCACATCATATGCTTGCTATGTTCTTAGTACACTTATAGTACATGATTTCATTACATTGTTTTGCTATGTATGTTAACTTAGCATGCTAGCACATTGATTTACATTACATTACTTTGCTATATATGTTTACATGGCATATTAGCACATTGTTTTACATGACTTTTTCTGCTTTGTATGTTTACTTAGCATACTTAGTACATTGTTTTCACATAACTTGTTTACATTTGGTATGGCATTTGGTTTGCATAAACGGTTCTTTACTACATTCATTAACATTAGCTACGCCGCTCGGTAGTAAGTAATGGTACCATAGGACTTGACAAATCCCGTTCCTAACATCCTGGGTTGGTTTGGATGAAAGGAATGACTGAATCCGAAAACATTTTACTTTGATAACCTTTACTCTAAGGTTATCCTGCTGTCTCAAGGCTTGAATGTAATGCGTTAACTTACCACATAAATGTTTGTATCAATAAAACAAGCTTTTACTTGGCAAAACATAACTTTTTGATTTATTCAAAATACTTTGTTTTGTTCCTTTTTACTTATGGTTAAGTATTCTCATTTTGTTACTTACCATACTTAACTTTTGTTTACACTTAACTACATGACTACATTTTGGGTTTTAAACATTGACAATGGTTTAGACAAGAACATTTGATGATTGGTTTGAACATAAACTATATGCTTTGGTGATTTGTTTAAGTGACTTAAGTAACGATATGTGTGTAGTATGCTACAAGCATGGTGGATACGCCGCTGGTACTTCCTATATATAAGTGCTTGTAATGTATTACATGACATACCGTTATTTAAATTATTCAATTTTGGACTTATACATTTTACACAAATAATATCTTTTTCACAAGACTTTGTTTTACAAAACAATTTATTTCATACAACTTATTTTTACTTGGTTATTCTTTTAACCATACAACATTCTTTTATACATACATATTAACTGATTTGTTATCGCTTTTCAAACATTTTATAAGCAAACACTTAAACTGGATTCATGACAAAGTTTTCATTAAACATTTTCTTAAACCTAAATCATGAATCCTATTTTCACAAAACCTATGTATCTCACAGGCATTTTTATGCTGACGTACCTATTTTCACATGTGTTTCAGGAGCTAATGCATAGGACGATCGTGACACGCTAGGGTGGACTTGGGCCTTAGTGACATAAAACAGAGCTAGACTTAGTATTAATTACGTTATGTACTTTGTTTCTTTTTATTTTAAGACAATGTAACATGTTGGTTCTTGTTTTGAACAATGTATTCCACCCTTGGGTGATGAATAAAATATTATTTTAATTACCTTGGTTGTGGAACAATAATTCTGTTACAACACTCCCCGACGTTTCCGCCACGATTTGATGTTTTACGTGGTCGGGGTGTGACAGAAGAGTTGGTATTAGAGCCAATGGTTATAGGGAATTAGGTTATTAGTAATGCTTTGACCTAGACTATAACCTTTCTAGGACCCCAACACAAGTAGTCTTGTGTTTAGATCTTAAAACATGCACTTCACCTATCCTTAGGTGATCGCTAAAACAAGAACCCAGTTTTCTAAAACGATTTTTGAAAAACAATCCTCTGTTTTCAAATGATTTATTATATGGTTTTGAGCCCTTTTGATTTTTCAAATTGATTTTGGAAATTTATCATTTGTTTTTAATGATTCTTTTGGCCTTGTGCCTTCCAAGTTTTCAAAATCTCGTCAAAGTTTTGGGTTCTAAATAATGTGAACACGTGCAAACTGGAAGGGTGAATGCCTGTACCCTGGGTTTTCTGTCTAAGGCTAGAGTGTTCGTACAAATCCACATAATCGGACCAGTCACTCTTACCTGGGAACTCCTGGGGTGAGTGTTCACTTATAGGCGAGCATGTCTTCGCTAAGCATTATTTATGGACCCATTTAATTTGATTAGTCACTGTGTGTCATTTGTTTGCTTTGTGATACGGACGAATGACCACCATCCTTGCTTTGTTGATTTTGTTTCATCTCGTTCTTTTCATCTAATCATCTCACTCGTTTCCTCTCATGTTTTCCTCTTTTTAGCATGCCTCCTCGACGCGAAAATCAGCTACCTAATGCCGAACTGGCAGAAATCATCGCACAACATATGGCTGCTGCGTTCCCGAATCTTATTGCTCAGTTTAACCAAGCCAACATCAATCAGAACGCTCCTTGTAACTTCAAGAGCTTCAATTCGGCTAAACCACTCAAGTTTAGTGGTACTGAGGGGGCAACTGGGCTCCTTCAATGGTTTGAGAGCATTGAGAATACTTTTCGTCATGTTCAGTGTCCTGATAATCGCAAAGTCGAGTTTGCTTCTAGTGTTTTTCAGAAGAGGGCGTTGACATGGTGGAACGGGGTTATGAGAGATCGTGGTGCTGAAGTTGCTTTAGCACAAACATGGGCTGAGTTGAGGACTCTCATGATGAGTGAGTTTTGTCCTCGTCATGAACTGCGAGCATTGGAAAGGGAGTTTGATGATCTGAAACAAGTAAGTGGTGAGCACCGGGCGTATACTGATAGGTACGAAGAGCTGAGTTTGTTATGCCCAACAATGGTTACCCCACTTGATAAGGCTATCGAGAGATACATCGATGGTCTACCTGACTCTGTGCAAGACATCGTTACTGGTAGTAAGCCTACCACTGTTCGTCAGGCAATCGAACTATCTGCAACGTTGACTGAGTCGCAGATTCGAAAGGGTAAGTTGCACAGGAAGGGTGACAAGAAGGGTAAGAAGCAGGAGTCTGATAAGAAGGATAGCAAGAAAGGTAAAAGCAAGAAGGGGAGTGATGCAGGTTCCTCAAAGGGTTCTAGGAAGCGGAAGGCTTCCCAAAATTTTGCCGTTACTACACAGACGAATCAGCCTGCGCAACCTCTTACCAAGAAACCATACTTTGGCAATGCACCTCTGTGCAATAAGTGTAACGGACATCATCAACCATACCACCAGTGCCGTCAATGCACTAACTGCGGAAGACCAGGTCATCTTGCTGCTACATGCCGCATTCCTGCCAATCTGAATCGGGCAGCTCAGAACCCGGCTCAACAAGTTGCTCAGCCTTTTGCTCAGCAACAAGGTCAAGCAGCACGACCTCACTTCCCACCAGGTTCTTGTTACAACTGTGGGGATCTGACCCACTACCGTAACCAGTGTCCAAGGTTGATAAATGCGAACCCGGTTCAAGCTCAGGCTCGTGGACGAGCTTTTAACATGAATGCTGTTGAAGCGCAAGCAGACAACGAGGAGGTGAACGGTACGTTCTTTATTAATAATCAAGCTGCATCTGTTCTTTTTTATTCAGGGGCCGATAAGAGTTTTGTATCGTTATCTTTTGAGCCCTTGCTTCGCGTGTCTAGAACGAAAGTAGGTAAGCCTTTGACAGTCGAAGTTGCGAATGGTGAACCCATTGTTCTTGATTCTGTTCTTCGCAACTGCTAGTTGAACCTTAACGACCATCTTTTTCCTATTGACCTCACGCCTATGCAACTTGGGAGCTTCGACATTATTGTGGGTATGGATTGGCTAGCTAAGCATCGCGCAGAGGTAGTTTGCTTTGAGAAGATCGTTCGTATGCCGCTTTCGTCAGGAGAGATACTACAGGTTCATGGTGAAAAACCTGCTAGTAGCCTCAAGCTTATTTCTTGTTTTCAAGCTCGGAAGTATCTGCGAAAGAACTATGTGGCCTTCTTGGCACATGTTACAGCAGATAGAGGCAAAGGTAAGACTATGCAAGATATTCCTATTGTTCGGGATTATCCGGAGCTATTTCCTGAAGAGTTACCTGGTCTACCCCCAGCACGCCAAGTCGAGTTCCGTATTGACCTCGTACCTGGTGCAAATCCTATTGCCAGGGCTCCATATCGTCTTGCGCCGTCTGAGATGCAAGAATTGTCTAAGCAGCTTCAAGAGCTTTCTGACAAAGGTTTTATCCGTCCTAGCTTTTCTCCTTGGGGTGCTCCCGTTCTCTTTGTCAAGAAGAAGGATGGATCCTTCAGAATGTGTATCGATTATCGTGAGTTGAATAAGCTTACCATCAAGAATCGATATCCCCTACCTCGCATTGATGATCTCTTTGACCAGTTACAGGGTGCTACTTGCTTTTCGAAGATCGACCTTCGTTCTGGGTATCATCAACTTCGTGTGCATGAAGAGGATATTCCCAAAACAGCATTCCGCACTCGTTATTGGCATTATGAGTTCACAGTCATGCCATTCGGTTTGACCAATGCTCCTGCTGTTTTCATGGACTTGATGAATAGGGTCTGCAAGCCTTATTTAGATAAGTTCATCATTGTTTTCATTGATGACATCTTAATTTACTCTAAGACGCGAGCTGATCACGAGCAACATCTTCGTCTTACTCTGGAACTCCTAAAGAAAGAGCAACTTTTTGCCAAGTTCTCCAAGTGTGAATTTTGGCTTAAGGAAGTTCAATTTTTGGGACATATTGTCAACGAACAAGGTATTCATGTAGATCCCTCCAAGATCAGTGCGATTAAGGATTGGGATACACCTACTACTCCTACTGAGGTTCGTTCTTTTCTTGGTCTTGCGGGTTATTACCGCCGCTTCATCGAGAACTTCTCAAAGATTGCAGTTCCTCTAACTGCTCTAACTCAGAAGAACAAACCCTTTGAATGGGGTTTTAAGCAAGAGGAAGCATTTCAGACCTTGAAGCAGAAACTTTGTAATGCACCTATTCTGACTTTGCCTGAGGGCAATGATGATTTTGTTGTTTACTGTGATGCATTGAAATTGGGTCTTGGCTGTGTTCTGATGCAAAGGAACAAAGTCATAGCCTACGCATCTAGACAATTGAATGTACATGAGAGAAACTACACCACTCATGATCTTGAGTTGGGTGCAGTTGTCTTTGCTCTCAAAATTTGGAGACACTATTTGTACGGCACAAAATGCGTGGTTTTCACTGACCACAAAAGTCTTCAGCACATCTTCAATCAGAAAGAACTCAACATGAGGCAAAGACGTTGGGTCGAACTCCTAAACGACTATGATTACGAAATTCGCTACCATCCTGGTAAAGCGAATGTTGTGGCTGACGCATTAAGTCGTAAGGAACGTACTGTGCTTCATTGTGCTCGTGTTCAATCTGCTATTCAAGCTCGATCTGATATCCAAGCACGCATTACTCAGGCTCAACAGGCTTGTGTTTCACAAGACATGATGGGTAAGGAATTACCCTATCACATTAAGCCTGATCTTGTGCTGAAGGAAGATGGATCGTATTATTTCATGGACCGTTTGTGGGTCCCAAGCCAAGATGATCTTCGAACTTTGCTTATGGATGAAGCCCATAAGTCTCGTTACTCTATTCATCCTGGCTCAGATAAGATGTATAAGGATCTTCGTACTCAGTATTGGTGGCCTGGTATGAAAAAAGACATTGCCTTATACGTTTCAAAGTGCCTTACTTGTCTCAAGGTCAAGGCTGAACACCAACATCCTTATGGTCTTTTGGAGCAACCAGAGATCTCAGTTTGGAAATGGGAAAACATTGCCATGGATCTCGTTACCAAACTTCCGCGCACTAAGAAAGGTCACGATGCCATCTGGGTAGTTGTTGATCGTCTTACAAAGTTAGCGCATTTCTTGCCAATCCGTGAGGATCTATCTGCTGAAGATCTGGCTAAAATCTATGTGGATGAAATTGTATCTCGACATGGTGTTCCTTTGAACATTATTTCTGATAGAGATGCTCGCTTCTCTTCTCGATTTTGGAGAACCATGCAATCTGCTATGGGGACCCAACTCAATCTGAGCACAGCTTATCATCCACAAACAGATGGCCAAACTGAAAGAACAATCCAGACTTTGGAGGATATGCTTAGAGCTTGTGTGATCGATTTTGGTGGTAGTTGGGATTCACATCTTCCATTGATTGAATTCTCCTACAACAATAGTTATCACTCCAGCATCAACATGGCTCCTTTCGAGGCTCTCTATGGTCGAAAATGTCGTTCACCGGTCTGCTGGAATGAAATAGGCGAGGCTCAGCTTACTGGACCTGACCTCATTCTAAAGACAACTGACAAGGTTAAGAAAGTTCGTGATAACTTACAGGCAGCTCGAAGTCGTCAAAAGAGTTACGCGGACCAACGACGCAAGCCCTTAGAATTCCAAGTCGGTGATCGTGTATTACTTAAGGTCTCACCTTGGAAAGGTGTGATCAGATTTGGAAAGAAAGGAAAACTTGCACCTAGATACGTTGGACCATTCAAGATCGTCGAAAGAATCGGTAAGGTAGCCTACAGACTTGCATTACCTCCCGAACTTGGAAATGTTCATCCAACTTTCCACGTATCCAATCTCAAAAAGTGTTTAGCTGATGAGAACCTCCACATACCACTTAACGAAATCCGTGTTGATAAAGCACTACATTTTGTTGAGAAACCTGTGGAAATTATGGATCGTGAAGTCAAATGGCTTAAACGCAAGCGCATTCCGTTGGTTAAAGTTCGCTGGGAATCTAAACGTGGACCTGAGTTTACTTGGGAACGTGAAGATCAAATGAAGGCGAAGTATCCACATCTATTCTCACGAGTTTCCTCTAAACAAATTTCTGGACGAAATTTCCACAAGTAGGGGAGACTGTGACATCTGTGCTTGTAATCATTGTAAACAGTTCAGTTATCAATGAAATAAAGTTATTTGATCCCTATGTTTGTTTGTTTATGTTTGATGTTTTTCATGTTTTGACTTTTATTCGATTTCAAACTCTATATCGCTTTCTGGAGAATTATACACAAACTGGTGCGTAAACGTAATCAGTTAAACATGACAAATACTCCGGAACATCAATTTATGCTTAACATACCTTAAATAACCTTTACATAACTTAGAAATAAGTTTTGAAGGCTTTGGTATGGCAAAATCTAGTCTATTCGCTTACAGGGACTAAAATTGACAAACTGCGAAAGTATGCCGATTTGAACACTAACGAACATTCCGGAACATGATCATAAGTTAAACACACCCTAAATATCCTTTACATAGCTTAGAAATAGGCTTTGAGGGGTTCGGTGTGCTAAAATAAACTTTTGGGTCATTCAGGGACTAAAAGCGTCAAAAAGTGCATAAGTTTGCATTTTCGCGCATAACTTACGTTCTGAATACATCCAGACATCCAAAAATTTATGTAATCATTAAAATATTATGTTTTAATGATTGGCTTGTTAAAAATCCATTCGTCGCGCAATTTGGACAGTTTTTGCGTCCGTTACGACTTCCGTCGTAATTAACCGAACAACGCAATCGTACGGCCAAACGAACCGACATCCGAGATATTTTTGAGCACATTTTAAGTTCCCTATACTTTAACTTCATTTTTGAACTTTGAAATGGGGTTAACGGGGCTTAAACGTGTCAAAAATGGGCCGAAATGCATGTTTCTCAAGTGCAGGGACCATTTTGCAATTTCTGGAAAGTATCAGACCTGCAAGGTCCTTACGGACCGTAAGACCTACTCCATACGGTCCGTAAGCAGGTCCCAGTTCAGCAGAAATCATTTTTAATAAAACCCAGCTGCTCCTTGGTTTTGCAAATGGTTTTAAGGTTCCTATAGGCTGGTTTTAAGGTCCCATGGTTTCACAAATCAGTGGGCATGAGGTGTATGGCTAAGATTGAAGCTCGGTTTTCGATAAAGATCCTAACGGTTGTGCAAAAACTATAAATACCCCCACCCATTTCATTCTTTCCCCACTTGAATTCTGAGATTTTCTCTAAGTTGAAGTGTAGAACACTTCATACCTGAGAAATACTTGGAATATCAATCTTGCGGGGACCTTCTGTAAGTATTCTTTCGCGTTTTTCGTTCGTTTTAGCGTTAAAGTCAAACTGCGTTTGACTTTCTGCATTGACCAGTTTATGGTCAATGCGAAGTTCATTTGAACTTCATAATGTGAGCGTAATCACGATGGTTATAGTCCCTAGCGACTATACCTACTGATTACCACGTTATCTAGGCTCAGTGACGAGTCGTAGTTTCGGCCAAAATGCGTTTTCTCACGTATTTTGTAACCAAAATACTCTAGGGTATTAAAACCGTTTGTTTTAATACCAAACCTATTTTCTAACTTTACTAAACATGTTCTAGCATGTTTAGCTCGTCGCTTTTAGATTTGTGCTTGTTTAGGGTCGTAAAGGTAAGCGATCTAATCAATCGCTTATGCTTACGAACCCGACCCATTTGGTCGATCATTAGGATCCGACCAAACATTTTAGGTGACCATAGTTGTGTAGGGAATAACCTTCCGAGGTTATACCTTATGGTCACGACGTTTAAGTAATTGTATGATAAGTAGTTCTTATGCCTTAGGTAAATTACCAAAATACCCTCTTTGCGCCAAAATTCATTTTAAGCCTATGTAACATAAATTTTGACATCTAAACTGATTTAGCAACAATATTAAGCATGTTAAGGCATAACTTGCTTGTCATAGGACAAGTTAAGCATTCCGAACGCGTTTTACGCGAGCGACGCGTTAAAGTAGCATAAGCTACCTAAACGGGTCGTAACGGGTCAAAAGCACTTAGGATAGGTTTCGTTTTAGTACGTAGGCTTTGTTAAACCATGTTACATAAGTTCCCCTACTTATTTGGTTTACGAACCCTTGTACTACCCGATCCTCCGATAGGTCCGTTTATTAATGTAGTTACCTATATAGGTGCCGTTTGATTCCGTGATCTTCTAGCATTGCTTGGTGGTTATCCTACGACTTCTAAGCAATCTCAAGTGAGTACATAGACCCCCTGTTTACTATTTTCCAAACATTTTGGGGTGAAACACATGTGCCTACTTGTTACTTTCGTGCTTTCTTGTTTTCACATCATATGCTTGCTATGTTCTTAGTACACTTATAGTACATGATTTCATTACATTGTTTTGCTATGTATGTTAACTTAGCATGCTAGCACATTGATTTACATTACATTACTTTGCTATATATGTTTACATGGCATATTAGCACATTGTTTTACATGACTTTTTCTGCTTTGTATGTTTACTTAGCATACTTAGTACATTGTTTTCACATAACTTGTTTACATTTGGTATGACATTTGGTTTGCATAAACGGTTCTTTACTACATTCATTAACATTAGCTACGCCGCTCGGTAGTAAGTAATGGTACCATAGGACTTGACAAATCCCGTTCCTGACATCCTGGGTTGGTTTGGATGAAAGGAATGACTGAATCCGAAAACATTTTACTTTGATAACCTTTACTCTAAGGTTATCCTGCTGTCTCAAGGCATGAATGTAATGCGTTAACTTACCACATAAATGTTTGTATCAATAAAACAAGCTTTTACTTGGCAAAACATAACTTTTTGATTTATTCAAAATACTTTGTTTTGTTCCTTTTTACTTATGGTTAAGTGTTCTCATTTTGTTACTTACCTTACATAACTTTTGTTTACACTTAACTACATGACTACATTTTGGGTTTTAAACATTGACAATGGTTTAGACAAGAACATTTGATGATTGGTTTGAACATAAAATATATGCTTTGGTGATTTGTTTAAGTGACTTAAGTAACGATATGTGTGTAGTATGCTACAAGCATGGTGGATACGCCGCTGGTACTTCCTATATATAAGTGCTTGTAATGTATTACATGACATACCGTTATTTAAATCATTCAATTTTGGACTTATACATTTTACACAAATAATATCTTTTTCACAAGACTTTGTTTTACAAAACAATTTATTTCATACAACTTATTTTTACTTGGTTATTCTTTTAACCATACAACATTCTTTTATACATACATATTAACTGATTTGTTATCGCTTTTCAAACATTTTATAAGCAAACACTTAAACTGGATTCATGACAAAGTTTTCATTAAACATTTTCTTAAACCTAAATCATGAATCCTATTTTCACAAAACCTATGTATCTCACAGGCATTTTTATGCTGACGTACCTATTTTCACATGTGTTTCAGGAGCTAATGCATAGGACGATCGTGACACGCTAGGGTGGACTGGGCCCTTAGTGACATAAAACAGAGCTAGACTTAGTATTAATACGTTATGTACTTTGTTTCTTTTTATTTTAAGACAATGTAACATGTTGGTTCTTGTTTTGAACAATGTATTCCACCCTTGGGTGATGAATAAAATATTGTTTTAATTACCTTGGTTGTGGAACAATAATTCTGTTACAACACTCCCCGACATTTCTGCCACGATTTGATGTTTTACGTGGTCGGGGTGTGACACCTGTACCCTGGGTCTTATGTCTACGGCTAGAGTGTTCATACAAATCCGTAGTATCGGACCAGTCACACTTACCGGGGAACTCTTGGGGTGAGTGTCCACTTATAGGCGAGCATGTCTTCGGCGATACATTATTTTTGACCCATTTACTTTGATTAGTCTCTGCGTGTCGTTTGTTTGTTCGAAGTAACGAACGAATGATCGCCTCTCTTGTGTTTTATCGATGCCTCTTTGCTTTTCAACCTCACTCGATTCTCTTATTTCCTTGTTAGACAATGCCTCCTCGACGCGATGCTTGAACCGATGCTCGAACTTTTACTATTGAAGAAATCGCAGCCCTGGTCTCTCAGCAAGTGGCTGCTGTGCTTCCCGGCGTTGTGACCCAAGTCCACGGGATATACAACAACAACAATAATAACAACAATAATGCACCGTGTAATTTCAAGAATTTCAATTCTGCGAAGCCGCTTAAGTTTTCTGGGTCACAAGGAGCAACTGCGCTCCTGTAGTGGTTTGAGAGTATCGAGAGTACATTCAGACATGTGCAGTGTCCGAATGCGCGGAAGGTTGAATTTGCTTCTAGTGTGTTTGAGAAGCGAGCGCTTACCTAGTGAATGGTGTTATGCGCGATAGGGGTGCCGAAGTGGCATTGGCACAAACGTGGGATGAGCTTCGGGCTCTCATGATGAAAGAGTTTTGTCCCTGCCACGAGACTCGGGCTTTGGAGCGAGAGTTTGATGATCTAAAGCAAGATAGGGCTGAACACCGTGCCTATACGGATCGTTTTGAGGAACTCAGTTTGTTGTGTCCCACTATGGTTACCCCTCTAGAGAAAGCAATCGAAAGATATATCGATGGTTTGCCTGATTCCATTCAGGATATTGTGGCCGGTGTTAATCCTACTATCCTTCGTCAAGCAATCGAGTTGTCTGCTACCCTGACTGAGTCTCAAGTCAGGAAGGGTAAACTCACCCGCAAGGGTGACAAAAAGAAGGCGACTGATTCTGGCAAAGACAAGGGAAAGGGTAAGGGTAAAGGTAAGGGTAAGGAAGGTGAGACGTCGAAGAAATCGAGGAAGCGAAAGGGTGCCCAAAATTTTGCTGCTACGGAACAGACTGATCAGAACCCACCGGCTCAGCCTCCTGCGAAGAAAGCATATGCAGGTACCGCACCTCATTGTGCATACTGCAACGGTCACCACGTTGCACAGCAAGCTTGTAAGCAATGCACGACGTGTGGTAAGCTTTGGCATTTGGCCAATGTTTGTCGTTTGGGACAGAATCAGGTTGCCCAGGTTCAGGGGAATGCTGCGAGATTCCCACCGGGTTCCTGTTTCAATCGCGGAGAGTTTGGTCACTTCCGCAACAACTGTCCAAGACTGGTGAATGCGAACGCAAATGCTGATGCGAACCCGAATGCGAACATGAACGCCAATGTGAATCCAACACGTGGACGAGCGTATAACATCAATGAGGCAATCAATGATGCAGCGGTGAACGATTAGTATTTTGTAATTCCTCTGGTTGTTATCTTTTAACATTTAAAGACAATGCGATTGTTATATAAATAAAAATTTGTGGTTTTTATTTTTTTTAACCAATGCAATTGTACGAATGTTTGATGCAACCTTATGATGTCAATATAAAAATAAATTACTCATGTGGTTCTGTCATTTTTATGATCACTTGTGATCTCCCCAAGAACCTTAAACGCTCGTTTCTTTTAAGAAACAAAAGCCCAAATTTGTTTGAGAAAAGGATGTGTTGCATTTCTAGCACATGTCACCAAGAAGAAGGACAAGAGAAAGAGTATTCAGGATGTTCCGATTGTTTGGGAATATCCAGAGGTGTTTCCTGATGAACTGCCTGGTTGGCCTCCAGTTCGTCAAGTCGAGTTTCATATTGACCTTCTACCCAATGCCAACCCAATTGCAAAAGCGCCTTATCATTTTGCACCGTCAGAGATGCAAGAGTTATCAAAACAGCTTCAAGAGTTATCTGATAAAGGATTCACCCGACCGAGCTTTTCACCCTGGGGAGCTCCTATCCTCTTCGTGAAAAAGAAAGATGGGTCTTTTCGAATGTGTATCGATTATCGTGAGCTTAATAAGCTCACCATCAAGAATCGATATCCCCTACCTCGAATTGATGATCTCTTCGACTAGCTGCAAGGTGATTCATGCTTTTCCAAGATCGACCTGCGTTCTGGGTATCATCAACTTCGTGTTCTCGAAGAAGATATTCCCAAAACTGCTTTCCGCACAAGATATGGGCATTATGAGTTAACTGTCATGCCTTTTGGTTTGACAAATGCTCCAGCTATCTTTATGGAGTTAATGAATAGGGTCTGTAAACCTTATTTAGACAAGTTCATTATTGTGTTCATCGACGATATTCTAGTCTATTCGAAGTCTCGAGCCGAGCGCGAGCAACACCTTCGCTTAACATTGGAACTCCTAAAGAAGGAACAACTTTTCGCTAAATTCTCCAAGTGTGAATTATGGCTTAAAGAAGTTCAATTCTTGGGTCATATAGTTAATGAGCAGGGTATTCATGTGGATCCATCCAAGATTGTTGCTATTAGAGACTGGAATACACCAACAACGCCTACAGAGATTCGATCTTTTCTTGGTCTTGCTGGATATTATCGTCGATTCATTTCCAACTTCTCAAAGATCGCAGTTCCACTCACTGCTTAGACTCAGAAGAATAAGCCTTTTGAGTGGGGATCCAAACAAGAAGAAGCGTTCCAAATGCTATCTGATCTTCAAACCCGTGTTTTTCAAGCTCAGCAATTTTGTGTTTCACAAAATTTGATAGGTAAGGAATTGCCACGTCAACTTGAGCTTAAACTCGAAAGAAAGGACGATGGTTTGCTCTATTTCAAGGATCGTTTGTGGATTCCAAAACAAGACGATCTTCGCACCTTGGTAATGGACGAATCTCACAAGTCTCGATATTCTATCCATCCTGGTGCTTATAAAATGTACAAGGATCTTCGTACTAAGTTCTGGTGGCCTGGTATGAAGAAGGATGTTGCGTTGTATGTATCAAAATGCCTGACTTGTCTCAAAGTCAAGGCTGAACATCAACGACCTTCTGGTTTGCTTGTACAACTAGAGATACCGGTTTGGAAGTGGGAGAACATTGCGATGGATCTCATCACTAAGCTACCGCGTACCTCTAAAGGTCATGATGCTATTTGGGTTGTTATCAATCGATTAACGAAATTAGCTCATTTTATTCCAATTCGCGAGGATCTATCTGCCGATAAACTTGCAAAGATTTATGTTGATAAGATTGTATCACGGCATGGTGTTCCTTTGGATATCATTTCTGATCGTGATGCTCGATTTTCATCTCATTTTTGGAAGATGTTAGGATCGGAGGCTCTCATGATTGTGTTTGTTTGTATATTTTGATCATTCAGAGAATATCAAACAGTGAAGAGTGCAGCGGAAATGGATACAAACTTTGTAAACACAAACATAGAAGAGAGTAGTATGTTTAAACACTTGTTTTACTTTGAGTCGAATGATTACAATGAAAATCAAAAGATTACAAGCATGCTTACAATACTATGCTCCCCCTCAGCCTGATACCCCAAGGTTGGTTGCACAAGATGAAAGGATTGAACTGAAAAAGAAGAATCCACTCAGTCAATCAAATGTAACAGTACATAGTACTGTTTCATTTATAGGCAATCCAATCCACTGACGCATCTCAGCTGACGTCACCATGAAAGTGACATCTAACAACCTAACAAACTCTATCTACTGATCTATACAACTACTGCTTTGCTAACTACTGATATTATATTGTATTACATGAGATAAACATAAACTGCTGCTGCATCCTTCCACTGCTATGAACCCAACAGTACTTGTCATGATCAGCAGTGCTTGAACCAAGGCAGTAGATTGAGCAGCAGAGCTTTTAGTCTTCATCAGTCCTTGTGTAGAATCAGTAGTTGTAGGTCAGCAGATTTTTATAGAAGTAGTACTTTGGAGCATATCAGATGTTTGAGCCACATTCAAGGGGAAAGCAAGGTGTAAACTGCTGCTTATTGTTAGTCCACTGATGTGATCCGGTTTTGGCTTTACATTATCTGTTCCTCTGGTAGGGTTCAAACCCAACAATCTCCCCCTGGAACAGATAATGCCAAAACCCTTCATTATTCAGGACCTTTATTTCTCATCAAGAGTTCCTTAGCTTGTTTCCTGAATTCAACTTCAAATTTCTTGGCACTCTGGTCATCTTCATCCCTACACAGTGTAAGTTCAAGGAGATCCTGCAAATCTTCAACACTTAGGCCAAGTGCTTCTTTCCTTGATATGTACTTCACTTCACCATTGGTTTTGACAAGAGTCAATACGTGGGTCTTTTGATCAGATATCCACTTTAGTATTTTTAAACCAAATGGGTTTCTTGGGAGAGATTTATTCTTTGATGAGTTAGGAGATAGTGGCCTTGTAAACACTTGCAGACTTTCAGACATTCTTTTGAAGGCTTCTTCAATGACTTTGTTTGTTGCAGCTATGTCTTCTGCAGTTTCTTTGTCAATCTGCTCTTGCCTTTCAATTTTTGTCATGTCTGTTGCAGTGTTTGGTGATGCAGGTTTGTTTAATACCTTCTTAACAAGGTTTTGAAGCTTTGTTGAGCTGTCTTCTTTTAGACCCATTTTCATGATGGTGTCCTTGAAGTACTCTGCTTCCTTTTCTTTGACCTCCTTTTCAGTCAGCTGTTTACCTTCTTCTTGGTTTATCACAAGAGTATGATTGTCTGCTGATTTGAACAATGTTTCTGAGGTTTTCAATCTGCTGTTCAAGCTTCATCATTTGTCTACGTTTCTTTGAAGCACTTGAAACAGTTATCTTTCTTTTCTTTAGCCTTTCATAGGCTTCATCAGTCTGCTGCCTGGACCATTTTGATATGGCTTCAGCAGTATCCATTTTTGCATCCACCAGCTCCTTTTTCTTTCCTTTATACTCTGCAGTGAGGTCAGCAATGAGCTTTTTGTATTTACTCCAGTTTGGAGCATTCTTCTTCTTTGTAGGATCATTCTTTATTTTCTCAATCCTTTCTGCCTCATGCTTTAGAGCAACTAATGGCCATTCTTTGAACTGTTGTTCTTCAGCAGGATAGAATTTCTATTTCATGATGTAGGCTAGATATTGTTTTCTTAACCTTTTCTTTTGATCAGCCTTTTCTTTGTTTAGCTCTTGTGTAAATTCTTCTATCTACTTTACTTTTGTGAAGTAGAACTCCAGTCTTTTAGCAATGCCTTCGTCACTTAGACCTTCACTTTCACTCTCAACTTTAGCACTTAGTTTAGCTTGCCTTGCCTTGATCTTGAGGTAATCATCCATATCCTCTGGTGGCATGTAGCCTATGAGTGAGGAGAATCTTCTTTTTGAAGGATCTTCTTCTGTATAGAATTGCCTCATCTCATTTTTGATAGCTTCAAGTTCCAGTGGATATTGTGCAGCATTAGGATCATGTATACCCTCATTGGCAGAGATTGGCTTTCTTTTTCTACTGAAGAGCTTTGGTTGTGATATAGAAAAGGTGAGAGCAGTGGTGGATGGTTGACTAACAGCTGTTGGAACAACTGGTGTCTCAACCGTTGTTGTCATTACAACTACTGATGTATCAGCAGATGTCTTCCGCTTTTGAGCAGGGGTTATGATGGCAGTTGTTTGAGTGGTGATTAGTGGTTGACTAACAGTAGTTGAAACAACTGGTGTTTCAACCACTGTTGCCATTACAACAGATGTTGTAACATCTGTTGTCTTCTGCTTTTTGGCATGATGTGATAATGGTTTGGCTGTTTGTGATGGTAATGGTGGTTTTTGTGCTGTAGACACAGATGGTGGTGGAACAGTAGTTGTGGTGGTGTGTGGTGATGTGGTGTATGTTGATACTGCAGTTTTGGTTTGGCTACTTTCTGGCTCAACATATATCCCATCATCAATTCCCTTTTTCTTCCACTTAATCTTCTCCCCCTTTTTGGCATTATCTGAGGAGGGTTCGTTCATGAAGAGAACAGTGGAGGGAACTTTTCCAGAGGCACTTTGAATGTGAGCCTTTTTAGCTTTTATATCCGCCTGAGTATCTTTGAATCTTGCTTCCACCATGTTAGTCAGCTTTTGAACATGTATGGCATGCTGCTGATCTGCCATCTGCTTTTGTCTTTCCAGCAGTGGTTGGAATAGGTTCCATAACTCATTTGCAGCAGGTGCTTGTTGAACAGATGCTTGAGCAGGAGGAGCAGTGGATTGGGCTTTCTAAGCTTTTAACAGCTGCTACACCATATCTTTTATTTCAGCAACTGAGGTTTCAAGGTTTACGACCCTGCCCGTCAATTCCTGATATCTTGAATCATCACCTGAGTTAACATGATCATCTGAATCCCCACCAGCAGTGGTTTTACCAATGAATGACTTAGGAACAGAGTCCCAAAAGTCAGTCATTGATGCCCCTTGTTCTTGGTACTGGGGACTTCTTTCTTCAGCACTTGATAACCTTTTTGATGTTGCCAGTGGTTAAAACAATTTCACTGGTGGTTCTCAGTGGTGCTATTGAAGAAATTGCCTTCAAGGGAGTCTTATGAATGTAACCACTGTCCAAATGTAAACCAGTGGGTTCAACATTTGTAGTGGCTGCTCCACTTGAACTACTGACAGGAATTACTTGTAATTCCTGCAGTGTAACCTCCTCAGTTGTTGCTGGGATAACAGAAGTGTCAACATCAGACCCAGTCACCTATTGAATTATGCTGTCAGTAATAGGTGTTTGAGAGGAACTGGTTTGTGTCTGAGTAACATCAGCTATATGCAACAAAGGTATGGTGGATGGTGGCATTATGTGGGGTGAGGGTAAAGGGGTTGAAAGAGACATGTCCTTGGGATCAGGACTGTGGAAGATGGATCCGAGTGGGTCCAGAGCTTCATATTGTGGGGTCCCTGTGCTTACAACCTGATCCTTTTGTGAGGATGCAAGAGGAGTTTGAGGCTGGGGTTGAGATCTTTCTTCCATCTGCTGTGAGGAAGTAGCAGCAGTGGTTATTGGTGACTTTTGTGCTGGCACTGGCATTGACTCTGGGATCTCATCTTCCATAGTTGCCTTTGGTTTGGATTTGGTGGGCTTTCTGGATGGATGTTTTTCTTTTTGTCTTTTTAGTGGTGGCAGGTGTGGGTTTCAAAACAGTGGGTGTGCTGCTTTGATCACCTGGAGCAGTGGGCTCAGCAGCAGATACCTGAGGAGCGGTTTCATCTGCTAAATTCTGCTCAGGCACCTCTGCTTTTGTTTTTATTGGTGCCAACATTCTAGAGAATGTTTCAGGTGTTAAGCAGCTTATTTTAAAAGAGGCACCTTGTTTGGGGAATTCTGCATCTTCCTTTACAATTTTTTGTTCATAATAGTAGCTTAGAAATCGTGGAAAGAGCAGAAATGCCTTATTATCAATGTTTTTTACCAAATCATCAAATATTTCTTGGGAGTAATTAAAGTTTTTATTGTTTAAAATTGCATACCCCAGGCATTGAATTTTTGTTGGTATTTCATTAAAAGACGTTTTATTAGAAACATACATTAACAGTGTGTTTAATAAAAATCTGGGTGCAGAAGGAAAACAACCTTTTTGTAAGGTATCCCTTTTAGGTTTCTCTGCATAGCCCCTATTTATGAAATCCTTTTTCAACTCGTCTTTAGAAAATGAGGTTTTTCCTTTCAAATCATCGAGTTTAAAGACTTCAGAAATGGATTGTGGAGAGATTTGAACCTTCTTACCCTGTATCGAGGAGTTGATGGCTGTGATGATGTCTCCTTGTTTTTCAAGGGTGGCATTTTTCCAGAACTCTCTTTGGGTTTGAAGATAAATGGGAGCATCTGCTGTAATCAAAGTTTTGTACTTTGATGCAGATAAGATGTCAATGATGGAGTCGAAAGTGTTGTCAGTTGTGGGTTTTGTGAGTATGCCCACATAATTGTGAGGAGATTTGTAGCGAATCTCCGTAGTTTCAGCGGCTATTTAAGTGGCGTCTGATGGGGTGGAGGAAGAAGATGGTTTTGATTTTGACTTCGATTTTGGTTTCGTCATTTTTGATGAAGAAGATCGAAGAAAGTTTTTGGAGTTATGAGAGGGAAACTACTTTGTGAAGAGAATGTTTGGAATTCAATTCGACAATGAAACCCTTTTTGGATTTAATCAGGGTTTTATTCAGGGAAAAAGTGAATGCTGATGTGGCGGCGGTTATAATGATCTGACGGCTAAGAACTGACCACGTGCCAACCCCTGATGAAATGGTAAATAATGGAGGACAGTTGTTTTGACAACCACTGATGGATCAATCATCAGTAGTTACAACGGTAATGAAATGAAGCAGTGGATGTATCAGTGGATAAAACAATGATTTTAAACATCAGTGTTTTTGAAAGAGCAGGGGTTGACTATTAGCAGTGGACATACTTTAGAGAACAGATGTTGAGGCACAACAGCATTTAAGGTACAACAGTGGTTTGAGAACAATAATGAGGATCATTTGTGTAACAACTGTTTGTGCAGCAGTGTTTTGACTTTTGACAAATAATTTTAGCAACTGCTTGTTCAGATGTAGGAATTGATTTTGTCTTGTGAAAGCACAATATCTTATCTAACATCTTTTGAGCACCAGAAATGCTATTCTTAACAAAATACATTTTAGATGTATATTATCAAGATTAAATTGCCAGCAGTCATCTACATAAACTTTTGTTCAAGGTTTTGCCAAAAGTCCATTATTCCAGACAGTGGTTTAGCATCCCAGATGATGAAGACTCTTCTACTAGAACTACTCATTTTGTGTCTAATTACTTGAACTAGAACATGAGTATCTCCGTAGTTCAAGATCAATCTGCAATCAAGTTTTGATCGGTGACAACCAAACTTGAGCTTAACATGACCTTGATATGTGTGCCATTTCCTTTTGATCAGATTTAAGGATAGTAATTTCACACAAAAATAAGGAAATTGCATCCTGACCAGAGATGAACTTTTACTATCAAAAATGAGTAAAAGTACAAAATATATTTTATAAAAAGTGATATATCTATACTACTTTAATAAGGATATAGGAAGGACAGAATGGTAATTCAGCAATGTGTTGAAAACACCCTCAATGCACAATGTACAAGTCTTAAGGCACCAAGAAACACAAATAAATTACCCTTCTACTGGTTCATCTTCAGCCGTCCATTTCTCTCAATTTTCACACGGATCGCGATTTCAGCCGTCCATTACACCTCACACGGATCAACAATTCCTTTCTCTCTCATTCCTCACACATCTCACAAAACCATCAGAACTTCTCTCTCTCCTCTCTCTCTCTCTCTCTCTCTCTCTCTCTCTCTCTCGGCGACTCAAGAAACCCATGCCAGATCTATCGCCAGATCTATCACCAGATCCGTTTCATGAGCAGATCTTTGATGATTCCACCGCCTATTCCCCTCCGCCTTGTTACGTTGCTTCAATCACGGCTTCTCCTTCATTCCAGGTTTGTCTTTTATTCAGGAATCGTCATTCTCTAAGAATCGAAAGCTTCGATCTTGATTTTGTTTTTAGGGCTTTGCTGATTTCAGGCAATCTAGGGTTTTGTAAGTGGAGATTCTGGCGATATAGGGCTTAAACAAGCTAGGGTTTTGGTAAGAACTGATACCTGTAGAATCATTTCTTTCTTCTGATTTAATGAATATATCTGGCTCTAATATGGAAAGTTATGATTATGATGTTTGACGGTAGTTTCTATATGTTCTTCAGATGTCGAAGGCACCAAGGGATCCACAGATTTGAACAAGGGATCCACATATTTGCTGGAGAATGGCCGGAATCAGGTGACTGTCTGTCCATGAATCTCTCTGGAATCATGTTTCAGATGAAGGTAAACACACAAATCGCTCTTTAAGACGAAGTTTTACTTCCATATTAATTACGTTGTCCTTTGCACAACTTGAATTACTATTAATTACGTTGTCCTTGCAGGAGTCTTTGCAAGGAGAGGGTATAATATCGAGTCACTTGCTGTTGGTCAAAGTTGTATCACAACAGAGACGAGTTCATCCACTGAATATGTATTTTTTGTATTCATATCTGTCGTGTGGCCAACAGGGTTCTACTATTGCTGGCTATGTCATATAGAAATGAACCTGCTATGTCAGCGAAGATTCGTAATAAAGCTGGTTAGTTATTTGGTCTATGTCGATAAATTGTGAATTAACTTGGCCTAATTTTTTTCACTTCAATATCAGTTAAAGTTTAAAGGTGGAATATTTAACCCATCAAGTATAAATGGTTATTTCAGGTTGGATGTTATCGGACCAGACTGGTAGAGTAAAGAGCTTTAAACTAAGGGCTGGTCGAATTTGTGTGCATGTTGGCATGCTTTTAGCAACCTGTAAGTTAGTTGGTTGTATTTGTTTGCTCATTCTCATCACCAATTGCCTTATAACATGTAGAGGCAAGCTTGCACCCCCGGGCACCAACTATCCTTCGCTCCTGGCTCGAAGTTAAACTGGTCGGCTTGCCTCGGCTTGAAAGCTCTTAACAAGTTGTTCGAGCTCGAGCGACATCGCTCATATTTTTTTGAAAAAAAGTTTTGTATTTCTGTACACATGAATAGTATAACAACAAAATTATAATATTTCTTGCTCATATGGATAGATATGATAACTAAAATATGCAGGTGGAGAGGATTTAGGACTGTGTTGGCTTGTTCGGGTCTTGGTGAAAGCTTGGTCAACACGAAGAGCGCGGCGGGTCAAATAAGGGTCAACCGAGTCAAGTCAGTCAAAGCTGGTCAACAAGGTCAGACTGAAACTCGAGTATCACAGGGTGGTCCGTCTTATGTGTGGGTATTTATTAGCATTATGCGTGACATACAGAAAGAGGACACCACCAAATATGCGTTGACTTTTGATAAAATGCTTACAGGTAACTAGCCAAACTAATCACACTTGCTCTTTGATGTAAGTCTTAGTCAGTCCTTACTGGATACAATTTTTATTGTATTGCAAATTGCAAAAGGTTAGTTTGTTAAAGGTAGGAGAGTATACTTAATTTTTAGTGTTAAATTGCCAATATCCCACTGCAATAATTGATAACTCAAATATCGATCCGTGACCAATATCCAATATTTTATCGTATTAACTACTTAGCGTTTATTTGGTCTCAATTCTTGGCAGAATGAGTGGATATCATGAGGTTGAATTTAGCGTTCGAGATTATGAATTGTATAAATATGGAGTAGTGAACAATGCAATCTTCGCAAACTACTGTGAACACGGTGAGTCTTTGATGTAACATAATTCACATTTACATGGTCTTATTTGGCATGCTGTAAATCTTTATTTCAACAGCTTGTTGTCAACTTATGGAAAAGATTGGAATCAGTATTGATACAATAGCTCAAAACTGGTAATGCAGTCGCATTATCAGAATTGTCACTCAAATACATTGCACCTCTAAAGGTACGCTTTTGAACTCCAACAAATACAAAAAAATACAAAATCTATACTTACTTTAATGGCATTCTTGTGAAAGCAGATTGGAGATAAATTAATGGTGAGAGTGAGGGTATCTGATACATCAGCTGCTCGCGTATACTTTAAACATTTCATCGTCAAGATCCCAAATGAAGAGGTAACTTACTTTTGCTTACCAAGATAATAAAAGACATAAAAAACCCTTCAAGGGTTTCTTTTTATTTGTTTGCTGTTGATTGTCATATGTTTTTTTTGTTTTCTGGTGTAGCCTAGTTTGGAGGCGTGTGCAACCGTAGTTTGGCTTGACAAAAGTTATCGCCCGGTTCGTATTCCACCAGATGGAAGATCCAAAATTGTGCAATTTATTAGACATGTATCATATCAAAAAGGTTTGACACACATTTTTGAGGTATTTTACTAGATAGATATATTATTTTTCGATAAGGTGTAAGATTGTATGTTATTATATTTATATAACAGTGTCTATAGTCTGGTCCTTGAACTTAGCACTCTAGCTGAATTTTGTTACAACAGGGAGCATATTTTTTAGAAATTTTCAAAAGGGGCGGGTTCTTTTTTCCTTCACACCGGAGTTAACGACTGGTCTGAAAACTGTTTATAATTCGGTATCAAACAAGAAGTAGTGTATTGGTAACTGGTAAGCTTCATTTAAAAAGCGACAAGGTCTAAAACCCAGGAGCGAAGCATCAAGCGCAAAAGCGCACCGCTTTTCGTACCTGAGGTTTTTAGCACCATCTACCCAATGTATTATATTTCTGATGTCACTTAGATCCAAGGGCTTCAAGGTATTTTGTTCCAAATTATGAACGAACATTCAACTAGAGGTGACAAGATGGGCGGGATGGCTAATTGGTCAAAATAAGTAATAAGTTCGGGTTAAAACATGTCAGTTTTTTTACAGGTCTGGTTGACAATATCCTTCAATAATATCACATTCAGTTTAATCTTCTCATTTGCAGACTTTAGTAAAGACATTGGGTACCGATGAGTTATATTATCTAAAGGCTATGTAGTTAATATCCTGACCGATATATCAGTGATATATCGGTTATCAGTCCCCTGCCGAGATAGCGGTACAAAATATTGGTCAGAATATCGGTACCGATAATATCAACGATATTGTCCGATATTTGACCGATATAGGACCGATATTTGATCAATAAATCACCGATTTTCCCGATATCAGTACCATTATTCTTATTTATACCGTTCATTTTCTTCTTATTGCTGCTATTAGTGTTTTAAGTCTTAATTGTTAGTTATTATTGTTAAATGTTAGTGTTTTAAGTCTTAGTCAGTTTTTACTTGTTGCAATTGTTGGTGTTCAATTGCTATATATATAAATTTAGCATGATATTAAACTTACCGATATCCCACCGATATCCCACTGCGATAACTGATATCTCAAATATCGGTACTTGACCGATATCCGATATTTTACCGCATTAACTACTTAGTCTAAAGGAGCAATTTTCGCTATTAGAACCGAGCAAAACCGGATCCATAAGCATGGAGAATATCAAAACGGTCGGTAATCAACAAAACAAATGGACTTCCTTTTGTTTTTTTAATTGTGAATCTTGACATGTTATCTACTGGTCAGGCCTTGTTGAAGCATGCTACAGACGCAATGAAGGAGTCACGAGTCCATGATTTTCTAACATCGGTATGATCTTTAATAAAACAAACTTTTTATATATATTTAGTACTCGGTTACATATTGTTATATTTTAAATGATTGATGAATTCTGTGCAGCGGCATTATGTGTGCTTCAGCTTGAGGCTCTTGATAGATGGGAGGAGACTGCACGTTCCGTGTATGAAATATTTGAGTACAAACATGCAGCAACTTAATATACAAGAAGAAAGACAGTTTGATGAACCTGAAGAAGACATCCCTTCTGTAGTGATTCCGAACCACCTGCAAGTTCAGACTGCTGATTGCTCGCACTTGAGTTTCGGGAGCTTTAGTTCAAGAACGCTAAGGTGGTTGAGGCGTTACAAAAGGAACTGGAGAATGCTCGAGTTCAGATTCAGAGTGTTGATCCTTCATATGTGATTACAAACTATTTTAACTTGCACATTTTATATCTTTACATTTTTTATTATCTGGCTTACAATGCTGAGTAATAATCTTTTCAGGACCCTTGAAAGGATTTGGAACACAAAAGAATCACATTATTTTGTTTGTGTGGATATATAATCACAGCATCTTACCAGGTAATTAAAACTTTGATTTTTGGTTTATTCAGGTTTCGGTTTGGTTAATTCGGTTTACAAACTCAATGTTCCTGTTGTTTGGGTTAAAACAGGAGCCGAAACCGTAACGGTTATTCGGTCAGCTTTACATGAAATTGAATTGAATGTTTTCTAAATGATTTCAGGGGCAGATTTAGATGTTAATGGTCATAGCACTTCAAACAGCAGCAATTTACAACTGTAAAAGTATTACCCCTTTCAAAGGTCATAGGGAATGGCAGGTGAGACTCTTTAGTTTTTGTTTTATTTTTTGATAGGTAAAATATGTAAAAAAAAATAGATAATATATCGCTTAAAAATTAACCGAATGATTTTTTGGCTTAAAAATGGGTCGGATTCTTTTTTGCTAAATAAGAAACGGGTGGAATGCTTTATTGCTAAAAAGGAAATGGGTCGAATGCTTTATCGCTCAAAAAGAAGCGGGTCGAATGCCTTTTAACTTAAAAAGAAGCGGGTCGAAAGCTTTTTTCGCTTAAAAAGAGACGGGTCGAATGCTTTACCGCTTAAAAAGAAGCGGGTAGAAACCTTTTCGCTTAAAAAGAAACAGGTCGAATGCTTTTTTGGACCTTGAATATAATGATGTAGGAATAATATTAACAAGTTGCATGATTTTTGGACCTTGAATTTGGGGCAAATAGAAAATGATGACAAGGCTTATACTTTTTTTCAGGAACTAATTGCAAAAATGCAAGCAGGTGAAGGTGCCTTGGCCGTTGCGGGTGTTCGACAAAGAACATCAAGTTTGTTGTCACCTATGTCCGAGCGACAGACGCTTAAAGAAAATATTGCTGCTCCAGTTCGTTGTAGTTCCACAACGTGTGGCCACTTTTATCACCTGAAATGCGTAGCTAAGCTGCTCCAGAAAAATGATATGACCAAGCGACAGACGCTTAAAGAAAATATTGCTGCAGGGTAACCGTTTATTTGTCCAGCTCACAAGTGTGCCATCTGTAAGCAAACCGAAAACGGAAAAGTCGAAGATTTGCAGTTTGCAGTTTGTTGATGCAGAGGTTGAAGGGTTTTATCCCAATTCAACAGAAATGTTGTGTACAAAGGTATCTTTTAAAGTTTCGGTTTTTCAGTTGGAAACGATTCTGCTATATATGTGTTCTGGATCTTTTTTTTGGGGTTAGGGATTGACTGAGGTTACTATATTGTAAAGAGAGCTAGCAAGTACAGGGTATTAAATTTGATTTTAAAAGCTATTTGTTATAAAGAGAGTTAGCAGTTATGGGGTAAATAATTTGAGAATTAACTACAGTAAAAAACTAAATATTTTTTTTTAAATATTAAACCTATACGTTGCACTTAGGCCTTAGCGCTGCATATTAGGGTTGAGTTGCTGAGTATATGTTCCACACAGCGTCTGTTTGTATCATATCAGATGCTCTTCCGCTTCAGAACTCGAATTATTGGTAAACGAATTATTTTCGGACATATTAGGTTCAGATATCGATGAAGGCTATATATCTGATACCTTAGCAGGGGAGATGTGTCTAGGGCTTTGAAAATTTACAGTTAAAAACCGAACTGGTCAGTACCAGTTCGGGTTCTCGCATCAAACTGGTTTTTTTGTGCCATAAAAAACCAAAACCGGTTAAAAAACCGGACCGTTGTTGCTTTTTCTCTTAGGTTTGCTCTGGTTTGGGAGGGTGGGGCTGGGTGTGGGCTGCCGTGGCTTTCATACCATGCTGGCAGGGTTATCAAGGGCCATGGGCTGGGCTTGTTTACTACATTTTTGTTGTTGGGTTGGGTCAGCTTCGGGTTGGGCTGGTGTTATAAGGGGGAGGTGGGTAGTAAAACCCTATAGATGTTCTTGGAGTCACTTGGCCTGGATTTAGAGATTAATTCCTATCAGAAGATGAGCTTTTGGTCCAAGATTCACCATCTGGACCTCGGATACATGTTACTGATATGTTTTATGTTGATTTGGATCTGGCTGAAGGCCCACAAGGGGGTTCTACAGGCCCATCTTCTGTTGATGCTTCAGCGGCTTTGTTATCAGTGGATTCAGGCCATATTGTTAAATTGGGTTGTGTCTAGGCCCATTTGGGTGGCTGCTTCGATGTTAAAGACCGATGCTCAAAGTGTTTTGCTTTACACAAGTCCCATTTATTGTATGATGTGTAGTCGTTTTATAGTGTTAAGTTATTTTTGTAATAGTCAAAGTAGAAATAGGTTTTTTCGAGCCCCTCGTGTGGGGTGTTTGGTTTTTTATTTTTGGTCCCCAAAGCCTGGTTTGGGTGACAATGATACGGGGGTATGCCCCTTTGGATGATGTATTTATTTTTGTGTGTGTTTAATATACTTTGCCGGCCAATGCCCTTTACCCAAATAAAAGGTTATTTTAATATACCTGTATATCTTGTTGCCACTCACAGTTGTAGCCGTTGACCTTATTTTGAAATTTGAGTAGTGCCTGAACTCATGCAACTCTACTGGCGACTATGTTATTAGAAAATGTCACTGTTTCATCGGGTTAGATGGCCATGAAATACAAGGGACAGCAAGGTTAAAATTTTTGTATTTTAACAAACTATACTACCATAACATACTTGGATTATTTTTAATGTCTACGTAAATACTTATTTACAGATTTAAAGAAAAATGAGTACTAATCATTATGTTTTTTTTTGTAACTATCACAACTTTATTGTGCATGTTACATACTAACAGACACATATATTCACTTGCCTAGCCTCAATAATCAGTTTACCGTGGTATTACAAAGGATGCGTTGTTGCAATAGGAAACTAACAATCAGATCTTCTGTGTTAGTCTGCATTGATCATCAATTCGAAGAGCAACCAAAGTTTATATAGAACTATATACATATACGAACATAAGCTAACTTCTTTCCATATGAACACAATGATAGTGATAAAACTACCGCGCTTGAGATAATAATGTTTAGTAATCGTATGTATTAGAAATAAATAAAGTTAATTGATCATATATACTATAAATAAATCAATTATATTTCTTCAAAAAATAAATGAACTTTGTCCGGATTTATTATCATTTATAGTAAGAATAAAAAAAACTTAAAATGATAGACCGATTAGTATTAGCTCTTAAATTTATGAAGTTGATATTATAATATTTGAAATGATTCAATAAACTACAATTAAGATGAAATATGAAGGAAAATCATATATTTTATCACATTAAGGTAATTGAGATGTGTAAGTCTTATTAGTAATAGGGGTGGGCAAATACATATAACCGACCCGACCTGACCCGAAACCCGAAAGTATTGATAATGCAGAACCGAAATCTGGACATCATTTATAAATCATTATCGGTTTAAAGCTTAGTTGGGTATATCGGTTCCCTTAAAAAACCTGAACCAGATTTCATCTCTACATAGAAGTTCGAGAGCATTAGTTCTTCACTTCATATCTGTTACATGTACAAAAGTATATCACCAAAGAGTCGATAAACTAACAGAAAAACCAGTACCAACATATCACGAATAAAAAACTAACTTAAGTACTATACAATATATCACGAGACGACTGATAAACTAACGGTAAACGGGTATCCTATTGTAAATCGCCACTCCCGCCGCATCGCACGGGTAAATGGCTAGTATATATATATATATATATATATATATATATATATTTGGTTTTATTTAGAGAAAAACACCTTAAAAAAAATTAAATGAAGTTTTGAAAATCATCAAAAGGACCTGACAGCTTTTCAAATAAGTTCATGATCATGTCATTCTCAAGTTATTTTGACCATTGTTTGGGGTCATTTTCTTGTCAATTGATTGTAAATTCTTCTTTTAAGGACAATCACTGGAGATGCCATAGTTACCTGAACGATTCTTGTATTTGATGAAAGCACTCAGTTGCATGATGACCACTGTTTACCCAAACTTTGACCTCATAAGTGTTTTATGCTTATTCTCTTTTTCTTTTGGATTCAAAAGTTTTAAGATAACCACACTTTGAGATTTGTTCATTTCCGTTTTCCCTTTTTACCCTTTCCATTCACATGTTCAGAAATACTCACTGGGAGATTTTATTTTGAACAAGCTTAGTCCAGAATCATTTTGAAGTAATGTTTTGAGAGATCTGGCCACATTTGTGCATGTTTTATTACCAGATCTCACATTACGTATGATTAGGACAGTTTTGACTCCTTATTTTCTTAATGTGTTTTGACAAAGTTGATTTGGTCCTTTTGAGGATTCTCAACCTGCCTTTGAGCACATAAGAAATTTTGACTAAAGCTTTATTTCCCTCTTTCTATGTCAGCAGAACACTAGTGTTTAGATGAACATAGGTTTTGCTGATCTGAGGTGCATACTTTAGTGTAAAATATGAAAACATCACAAATTCCATAACAACAGTTGAAATCAATTTTGAATGAAGATGAACACACCATAGTTTTCAAATAAGTTTCCAGATCTGGAAACTATGATTGATTTGTGCATGACATCACCAGTTGTATGAGATTTGTGAACCTTATGACATCTTGGTTGTTTT
The DNA here is from genome assembly GCF_002127325.2 of Helianthus annuus. NCBI lineage: Eukaryota > Viridiplantae > Streptophyta > Magnoliopsida > Asterales > Asteraceae > Helianthus > Helianthus annuus. The sequence goes on from NC_035442.2 coordinate 64,832,078, forward strand.
ATAGAGCTTTTGAGTCATCATTTTGAACATGATTTCTCATTACTTTGTTTTTCAACTGAAATACGACCATCCTTAGTATCAATGAATTGTGAGCTGAACTGTTATGTCAAATTGATTGTTAGATCGAATTTGACTGTCCAAGCTCTGATAACACTTGTTAGGATCGGAGGCTCTCATGATTGTGTTTGTTTGTATATTTTGATCATTCAGAGAATATCAAACAGTGAAGAGTGCAGCGGAAATGGATACAAACTTTGTAAACACAAACATAGAAGAGAGTAGTATGTTTAAACACTTGTTTTACTTTGATTCGAATGATTACAATGAAAATCAAAAGATTACAAGCATGCTTACAATACTATGCTCCCCCTCAGCCTGATACCCCAAGGTTGGTTGCACAAGATGAAAGGATTGGACTGAAGAAGAAGAATCCACTCAGTCAATCAAATGTAACAGTACAGAGTACTGTTTCATTTATAGGCAATTCAATCCATTGACGCATCTCAGCTGACGTCACCATGAAAGTGACATCTAACAACCTAACAAACTCTATCTACTGATCTATACAACTACTGCTTTGCTAACTACTGATATTATATTGTATTACATGAGATAAACATAAACTGCTGCTGCATCCTTCCACTGCTGTGAACCCAGCAGTACTTGTCATGATCAGCAGTGCTTGAACCAAGGCAGTAGATTGAGCAGCAGAGCTTTTAGTCTTCATCAGTCCTTGTGTAGAATCAGCAGTTGTAGGTCAGCAGATTTTTATAGAAGCAGTACTTTGGAGCATATCAGATGTTTGAGCCACATTCAAGGGGAAAGCAAGGTGTAAACTGCTGCTTATTGTTAGTCCACTGATGTGATCCGGTTTTGGCTTTACATTATCTGTTCCTCTGGTAGGGTTCAATCCTAACAGTAGACCATGCAATCTGCTTTGGGAACCCAACTGAATCTAAGCACTGCTTATCATCCCCAAACAGATAGTCAATCTGAGCGAACGATTCAAACTTTGTAGGTTATGCTTAGAGCATACGTGATAGACTTTAGTGGTAATTGGGATTCTCATCTGCCATTGATCGAGTTCTCTTACAACAACAGCTATCATGCTAGTATTTATATGGCACCATTCGAAGCTCTCTACGGTCGAAAATGTCGTTCACCTGTCTGTTGGAACGAGACCGGTGAAGCTCAGCTTACTGGACGTGAGCTCGTTCTGGAATCAACGGACAAAATCAAGAAAATCCGCGATAATCTTGTGAGAGCTCGAAGCCGTCAAAAGAGTTATGCGGATATGCGACGCAAGCCCTTAGAATTTCAAGTCGTAGATCGTGTCCTACTCAAGGTTTCACCTTGGAAAGGAGTCGTGAGATTTGGAAAGAAAGGAAAACTTGCACCTCGATATGTGGGACCATTTAAGATTGTGGAAAGAATTGGGAAGGTTGCCTATCGACTAGAGCTACCTCCAGAGCTTGGAAATATTCACCCGACTTTTCACGTGTCCAATTTGCGAAAGTGTTTAGCTGACGCTGATCTTCACATTCCTCTCGACGAGATCCGAATCGATGAAACGATGCACTTTGTCGAGAAACCCGTGGAGATCGTGGTGCGTACTTTCAAACAGTTGAAGAACAAACGGATTAAATTGGGCAAAATTAGTTGGGAGTCCAAACGTGGCCCAGAGTTTACTTGGGAATGTGAGGACCAGATGAAGGTGAAATATCCACATTTGTTTTCACAAGCTTCCTCTAGTTAAAATTTCGGGACGAAATTTCCTGAAGTAGGGGAGACTGTAACAACTGTGTTCTATAGTCGTGGTTCAATGTAAAACAATGTTGATTATTAATAAAACAATGTGCTTTGGTGTTATTATACGTGTTTTTGTTTTATTATGTGTATAATTGTGTTTGGTGATTTTTCAATTCGATTCGATTCGGATTTCAAGCTCTAAATCGCTTTCTGGAAGGTTATACGCGCACCGATGCGTAAATATAACCAGTTTAATGCAAAGAACACTCCAGAATAGTGAAATAGACTTAACATACCTTAAATAACCTCCACATAACTTAGAAATAAGTTTTGGATGGTTTGGTGTGTTGAAATCAAGTTTGTTCGATCGCAGGGACTATTTGGGTCTAACTGCGAAACTATACCGATTTGTATAGTAACGAACATTCCAAAACTTGATCATAAGTTAAACATACCCTAAATAACCTTTACATAGCTTAGAAATAGGCTTTGAGGGGTTCGGTATGCTAATATAAACTTTATTGATCAACAGGGACTAAAAGCGTCAAAAAGTGCACAAGTTTGCACTTTCGCGCATATTTTACGTTCTAAATATATCCGGATGTCCAAAAATTCATGTAATCATTAAAATATTATGTTTTAGTGTTTGGCATGATAAAATTCCATTCGTCGCTTGATTTGGATCGTTTTTGCGTTCTTTACGACTTCCGTCGTAATTAAGCGAATAACGCAATCGTACGACCAAACGAACCGACATCCCAGATATTTTTGAGCATATTTTGAGTTCCCTACACTTTAACTTCATTTTAGGGCCTTGAAATGAGGTTAACGAGGCTTAAACGTGCCAAAAATGCATCAAATCCAAGTTTCTGAAGTGCAGGGACCGTTTCTGCCAATTCTGGAAACCTTGCCCAGGCGGGCCGCGTAAGGTTGTTGTGCCTGCTTACGCAGGCCGTGTGAGCCTCCCAGATCAGCAAAACTGATTTCCAGCTGTTCACAGCTGTTCCTCACCCTTTGCACATGGTTTTGATCATTCAAGGGGCCAATTTTGATGGTTTTTCAATGCCCATTGTATCCAAATACCATGGGCACAAGTGGACGACCTAGATCAAAGCTCAATCTTCGAGAAATGATCCTAACGGCTCTTGAAAATCTATAAACACCCACCTTCACTTCCTTCCCAAAGCACACTTGATCTGATTTTGGCCCTCTAAGTTGGAGTGAACACTTCATACCTGAGGGTAAATCGGATCCAGAGCTTTCGGGGACCTTCTGTAAGTATTCATTCGTTCTTTTCATTCGTTTTTATCGTTAAATTCAAACTGCGTTTGACTTTCTGCTTTGACCAGTTTATGGTCAACGTGAAGTTCGTTTGAACTTCATAACGTGACCGTAATCACAATGGTTATAGTCCCTAGTGACTATACCTACTGATTACCATGTTATCTAGGCTCAGTGACGAGTCGTAGCTTCGGCCAGAATGCGTTTTCTCACGTATTTTGTAACCAAGCTACTTTTAGGTATCAAAACCGTTTGTTTTGATACCAAACCTGTTTTCTAACTTAACTAAACATGTTTTAGCATGTTTAGCTCGTCACTTTTTAGATTAGTGCCTGTGTAGAGTCGTAAGTCAAGCGGACTAAACACCCGCTTGGACTTTCGAACACGACCCATTTGGTCGATCATTAGGATCCGACCAAACATGTTTAGTGACCATAGTAGCGTAGGGAATAACCTTCCGAGGTTATACCTTATGGTCACTTAGGTTTGATTAGTCGCATGATAGGTAGTTTATATGCCTTTGGTAAATTACTAAAATACCCTTTTCATACATAATTGGTAATTAAGCTTATGTAACCTAAACTTTTATCACATAACTGATTATGTAACATAATTAAACATGTATGGGCATATAATACTTGTCATAGGATTAGTTAGACGTCTCAAACGCGCATTCGCGCGCATGACGCGTTAAAGTAGCGTAAGCTACCTTAATGGGTCGCAATGGGTCGAAAGCACTTAGGTTAGGTTTCAATTTAGGATGTAGGCTTTGTTAAACCATATCACATGAGTTCCAACACTCATTTGGTTTACAAGACCTCATTCTGTCCGATCGTCCGATTTAGGCGTCTTTTGTTTGACTAGTGGTTTGACTACTAGGTACTGCTTGATTCCTTTGGTTTGCTTGAGGTTGTTTGAAGTTCTATTGATTGATGATACTTTGCACTTCATGTGAGTATATAGTTCCCCTATTTTACAGTTTTTAAATGTTTTGGGGTGATTCATATGTACGAAATGTTTTCAAGGTTAAACGATGTTTTTAAAAACGATTAAGATGGTTTATACAAAACTAATAACGATTTCAATAAAGTGAACAAACTTGTTGGTTTTAGTTACATAACAAATGACATTCATTAGCATTGATCAAGCCGAGCAGTATTAGGTTATGGTACCATAGGATCTAATAAATCCCGTTACTTTACTACACCCATGGTTATGTGTGGGGGTTGTGGGTAGCGACTGAATCTGATGTTTGTTAACCTACCCTTTGGTGGTTTGTTAACTCGAGAAGCGAGAAGCGAGGTGGTCGAGTCACGAACGTTTGAATGTGTTAGCTAGACAACCATATATAGTTTTTCACAATTTAAAACGAGGATGATTTAAACGTTTTTAAACGAGTTAACGATTTTGAAAACGATTTTGAACAAGTTAAACGAATTGGATAAACGATTGGTTTTTGGTTAGTGTTTAGATAACGGGACGGGTGTAATGTGATGAAAGCATGGTGGATACGATGCTGGTACTTCCTATATATAAGTGTTTTCATCATATTACATACCGTGGCGTTATTTAGTTCACTTGGGTAAACGATTTTGAAACGATGTCACACAACGATGTTTTCTAAAAGATATAAACCATACGAGTTTTATAACGAATTTTCACAAGATGTTTTACAAGTGGGTTTTCTAAAACAAATGTTTTTGGGGTTAAGAACCATGGCTACGAGATTGTATAAACTATAACCATCTTGATTTGAGTTGGTTAACTGTGTTGCAATACACTTTTCAAAACGAGGTTTGTATTTTGACTCTTGTAGTCTAATTAAGTACTGCAACATATAAACGAAGCCATGATTCCGATACTCTTATAAAACCTATGTACTCGGCAGCATTTCTTTGCTGACTTTGTTTTTACATAGGTTTCAGGTGATGTTGCTTGATGTGATTTCTAGGATGCATGCTCACATAGGATCTGGACGAGGCCTTAGTGACATAATAACAATGATAGTCGATTTGTAATTTGGTTGTTATGTGTTAAGACAATGTAATGTTTAACATTATCAATAAAACGAAACACTTTTTTATCCATGGTTGTGAAACAATAGCTTCTGTTACAACACTCCCTGACGTTTCCGCCACGGTTTGTTGTCCTACGTGGTCGGGGTGTGACACGTAGCAAAATGTGATGTAAATCAATGTGTAAATATGCTGAAATAAACATATGAAACAAATGTGTTTATGAAATCAATGTACTAGCATGTTAATTAAACATACATAGCATAAACATGGATGAAATCATGTACTATACGTGTACTACATGAACATAGCAAGTATATGTTATAAAAGCATGAAAAGCACGAAAGTAGCAAGTAGATACATGTGTTTCACCCCAAAATGTTTGAAAACAGTAAAAGAGGGGACTATGTACTCACTTGATATTGCTAAATAGTCTTGAAATAGAGATCAAGTAACGCTTGAGGAATCACGGAATCAAACAACACCTAATATAGGCAACTATGTTAATAAACCGGACCTAAATCAGAAGATTGGATAAAATGTGCTTTCGTAAACCAAATGAGTATAGGAACTCATGTAATATGGTTTAACAAAGCCTACATTCTAAATAGGAACATATCCTAAGTGCTTACGACCCATTACGACTCGTTTAGATAGCTTACGCTACTTTAACGCGTCGTTCGCGTAAAACGCGTTCGGACCGCCTAACTAGTCCTATGACAAGTATTATATGCCTTAACATGTCTAATATTATTGCCTAATCAGTTAGATGTCAAAATTTAGGTTACATATGCTTAAAATGAAATTATGCGTAAAAAGGGCATTTTGGTCATTTTCCTAAGGCATATAAACTACCTATCATACAACTAACTAAACGAAGTGACCATAAGGTATAACCACAGAAGGTCATTCCCTATACAACTATGGTTACAAAATATGTTTGGTCGGATCCTAATGATCGACCAAACGGGTCGGGTTCGAAAGTCTAAGCGGTTGTTTAGACCGCTTATCTTACGACCCTATATAAGCACTAGGCTAAAAGTGACGAGTTAAACATGTTAAAACATGTTTAACTAAGTTAGAAAACAAGTTTGATATCAAAACAAAGTGTTTTGATACCCAAAGATAGCTTCGTTACAAAATACGCATAAACACGTATTTTGACCGAAACTATGACTCGTCACTTCGCCTAATCAACGTGGTAATCAGTAGGTATAGTTACAAGGGACTATAACCATCGTGATTACGCTCACGTTGCGAAGTTCAAACGAACTTCGTGTTGACCATAAACTGGTCAAAGCAGAAAGTCAAACACTATTTGACTTTTATGCTTGAAATGCATAAAAAGCATGAAAGAAACTTACAAAAGGTCCAAGCCTTGAAGATAGAATAAGAAGACAAGAAGATTGGGACCTTCAACCAGAAGGTATAGTCCCAATATAGCAGAGATGAGAGCAAATTCAGATTTGAGCAAGTTGTGAATGAATTTGGGGTGGGTATTTATAGATTTCGGACAACCGTTAGGATCGTTTCTTGAAATTTGAGCTTCAATCTTGACCATCCATGTGTTACCCACTGAATTATAATACTAGGGGTGTCCAAAACCAGCCCAAAGTTTGATTAAACCATGTCCCAAAACCCAGAAACCAGCTGATGTTTGAGAAATGGTTTCTGCTGATCTGATGATGCTTTACGGACCGTAAAGGAACCCATACGGTCCGTATGCTCTTTGTTGCTGGCAGTAACTTTTGCAAATTGGCAGAACAGGCCCCAGTGACTCCAAACTTGATTTTTGATGCATTTTGGCACTTCTAACACCCATCAAGCCCATTTTCAAGCTCCATAAGGATGTTAAAACATAGGGAACTTAAAATATGCTCAGAAATGTCACGGATGTCGGTTCGTTTGGCTGTACGGTTGCGTTGTTCGGTTAATTACGACGGAAATCGTAACGAACGCGAAAATGAACCAAATTGCGAAACGAATGAAGTTTTAGCATTCCAAACACTAAAATAAAATATTTTAATGATTACAATATTTTTGGATGTCCGTATATGTTCCGAACGTAAGATATGCGCGAAAATGCAAACTAATGCACTTTTTAACGCTTTTAGTCCCTGATTGACCAATAAGTTTATTTTAGCATACCGAACCCTTCAAAGCCTATTTCTAAGCTATGTATAGGATATTTAGGGTATGTTTAGCTTATGATCAAGTTCCAGAATGTTCGTTACTATACGAATCGGTATAGTTTCACAATTTGACGTAATTAGTCCCTGTAAGCGAATAAACTTGTTTTTGCCATACCAAATCCTTCAAGACTTATTTCTAAGTTATGTAAAGGTTATTTAAGGTATGTTAAGCATATATTGATGTTTCAGAGTGTTTGTCGCATTAAACTGATTACGTTTACGCACCAGTTTGCGTATAACTTTCCAGAAAGTGATATAGAGTTTGAAATTGAACAAAAATGGAAACGTGCAAAATGTTAAACATAAATAAAAAATATTGGGATCAAATCACATTGTTTTATTGATAATTGAATTGTTTAAGGTTTATACAATGATTACAAGCACAGATGTCACAGTCTCCCCTACTTGTGGAAATTTCGTCCCAAAATGCATTTAGAGGAAACTTGTGAGAATAGATGTGGATATTTCGCCTTCATTTGATTACGTTCCTAAGTAAATTCTGGTCCACGTTTAGATTCCCAACGAACTTTGACGAGTGGAATGCGCTTGTGTTTTAGCCATTTGACTTCATGGTCCATGATTTCCACAGGATTCTCAACGAAATGCATTGTGTTATCGACACGAATTTCATAAAGTGGTATGTAGAGGTTCTCATCAGCTAAGCATTTTTTGAGATTGGACACATGGAATGTCACACCCCGACCACGAAAAACAACAAATCGTGGCGGAAACGTCAGGGAGTGTCGTAACATAATCATTGTTTCACAACCATGGATCAAATAGTTTTGTTTTATTGAATTATAGAACTCATTATTTTCTTACAAATCAGATAAATACAAATATTTTCTTTCAAGTTTTAAAGTCACTAAGGCACAAGTCCATCCTATGTATAGCATGCATCAACAATCATCACATAGCAGCACCTGAAACATATATGAAAATAGGTACGTCAGCATAAAAATGCCTGTGAGTAACATAGGTTTTGTTGACTTAGGTTCATGGCTTTAGTTAACATAAGAAAAAGGTTTTATGGTTTACAAAAATAGCCATGAATCCTTGTAAAAAGTTTTGTTTCTAAAAATGCATTGCTTTGATAAAAGGTTTGTAGTATATAAAATATACTTTGGTTTGGAGATAGTTAAATGTATAGTATATCAAAAATATACTTTTGTTACTAAAATAATAGATTTGGTAGTATGTCACCAATATACTTTGGTTTTGAAAGATAACATATCAACTATGCTTTGGTTTTGAGAATAACATATCAACTATGTTTTGGTTTTGAAAATAACATATCAACTATGTTTTGGTTTTGAAAATAACATATCAACTATGCTTTGGTAAATAACAAAGTAGTATATTAAAACACATGTTGGATTTTGTACATAGTATATCAAAATATACTTTGGATAATAATATCACCTTTGAGAGTATATCAATCTATACTTTGGTAGTAAATCAAATTATACAAAAGAATCTGTGATTTAGTATTCATTCAAACCTTAGTGTATCAAACTACACCTTGTAGACTATAGAAATACCACAAAGGCAATTTCTATTTGGTTAAAATTTGGTTTCTGACATTCCATACAACAGGAATGGGGGTGTCTAGTCCTATAGCGCTATATCATACTACCAATCGGTTTGGTGAATTTATAAAATAAGTACAACCCAACAATTAATTTTATAATCTTTGAAAATTTGTGTTTAAACCATAGATAATCATTCAGTTTGTCAAAAGATAAGTACTAGCATGTATAATCAATTTATACTTTGAAATCATGAAAATAACAATTAAGCACACAAGTTTCACCCCAAAACATTTGAAAACAGTAAAAGAGCGGATTATGTACTCATTGAGATTGCAAGTATCCTTGATTAAGTGTCCTAACGAAGCTCGGGAAATCAAGGAATCATGTGGCACCTAGTATGGAATCACTATGTTAAACAATCGGCTCCTAAGTCGGAAGATTGAGTAGAATGAGGTCTCATAAACCAAATGAGCCTTGGAACTCATGTGATATGGTTTAACGAAGTCTACATTCTAAAACGGAACCTATCCTAAGTGCTTACGACCCGTTACGACCCATTAAGGTAGCTTACGCTACTTTAACGCGTCGTTCGCGCAAACGCGCATTCAAGACGTTTAACTAGTCCTATGACAAGTATTATATGCCTAAACATGTTTAATTATGTTGCATAATTAGTTAAGTGACAAAATTTTAAGTTACATATGCTTAAAATCCAATTATGCATGAAAAGGGCATTTTGATCATTTACCTAAGGCATATAAACTACCTATCATACAACTACTTAAACTATGTGACCATAAGGTATAACCTCGGAAGGTTATTCCCTATACAACTATGGTCACTAAACATGCTTGGTCGGATCCTAATGATCGACCAAACAGGTCGAGTTCGAAAGTCTAAGCGGTGGTTTAGACCACTTGATTTACGACTCTAAACAAGTACTAAACTAGAAGTGACGAGCTAAACATGTTAAAACATGCTTACCTAAGTTAGAAAACAGGTTTTGATATCAAAACAAAGTGTTTTGATACCAAGAGTAGTTTGGTTGCAAAATACACATAAATGCGCATTTTGACCGAAACTACGACTCGTCACTACGCCTAGTCAACGTGGTAATCAGTAGGTATAGTCACTAGGGACTATAACCATCGTGATTACGCTCACGATGCGAGGTTCAAACGAACTTCGTGTTGACCAAAGACTTGTCAAAGCAGAAAGTCAAACATTGTTTGACTTTCACGCTTGAAAAGCGATAAAAGAACGAAAGAAGCTTACAAAGGGTCCAAGCTAGGGAGAAATGATCTTAAAATTCTCAGGTATGAAGTTAATAACTTCAACTTAGAGAAAATCAGATCAAGGGTGAGGAAATCAAATGAAAGGCATGGCTATTTATACTTTTGGGTTCACCGTTAATGTAGGATCGATTCGTGACCCAAACGAGTCAATCAGAAGAGTTCTAATATGTTTCAGAGGCGGAAACAAAGAAACAGATGTGAAAAACAACTTAATTCACTTTAATTTGCCTTGTATATTGATTAGAAACTGATTACAATCAGACGGCACGTCGGCCGCACTTCGGTACCGGAATTCTCAGAAGTCACAAATGATTCCGCTTAAAGTACTATTTATAGACATGGGATTCCGCTTGAACGTGACAGGTTACATTTCAAGCGGAATTAACTAATGTGATTTCGCTTGAAACAGACACTTGTCATTTCAAGCAGAATCATCCCCTTTCAAGCGAAATCAGCTTCAAACACTTCTAAACCTATTTTCTCGTACAACGTGCCTGATCTAACAATCTAGTACAAGACTCGATACAAGACGAAGTCGATAGACGTAGTGCACCAACAAACTCTCCCTCGGATATTGACGAAGTCTTCAGTGTCGGGTCTTCACAATCTTCATTCTTTATCAGTCTTTAGGCTTCCAGAATCTTGATTTGGCTCTATCAACTAATCTCCCCCTTGGATGATGTTTTATCAATCTCTGGCATCTTCAGGATCAAATTCCTAGCTTTTGCCTCTTCAGATTCTTTCTCTCTAACAGACTCCCCCTCAACTTGTACTGGGATCGTAGTGTGGCTTTCATAAGATCAGGATTGCACCCTGGCTTTCTAAAATCACAAAGTCCTCAGGTATCGGAACCTCGCTCTACAATATTTAAACTCTCTTTGATATTTTTCCAAGATCATGACTTGGCTCTTATCCCGCTCAGGTTATCTGCACATCCTTTACTTCAAAATAAAATTTCACAAATTTATAATTTTGACAAATTTAATCTTTATCTATCACTTGTAGACACATTCTTTTCATGATTTGATCATTAAAGAATTTCTGATGACCACTTTGTAAGAAAACTTTTAAACACACTCTACCAAACTAGCTGTCGTCATGTTTAGCACTCAGAATTTTGAAAATCAGTTCTTCAACATCAGTTGTCAAAAATCTTTTTGAAATTTTTTAAAAAATTTATGCTAAAACACAAAGAAAATCTGTTTGGGATTTTTAACATAAAATGAAAAGAAATGCAGTAAAGAAATATATACAGACAATATTTTTGTGAGTTTGTGTAAGAGGATCATATCAGATTTTGAGACAAATCACTAACACCATTAAGCTTTTAAACATTTTAAGTTCTAAACAATTCACCTAGATTGTCAGTATATTGATCCAGTTAAATTTTCACACAAAGTTCAACTGTTTCGAGATACGAGATTAATGTCTTAAGCACTTAAACTTATTCGCGTGTTCCACTACTTGAATATACTCCCATATCCAGATCCCAATATTCAGTCTTACAGGTGAGTATACCACAGATGATATCTGTAAAGGTTAAATGCGAAACTGTGAGAGCTCACGTCAGAACTTCCGCTCAGCAGAGAGATGACGGTTCGACTTTTGGTGTGTCCCCTTTAGAGGATCTTTTCTTCAACAACACATGATTAGCATTTTTCAATGTTTCATCTTTTTTGTACTGAGGGCTGAGCTATATTTCAAGCAATATGAAAAGTATTATACGGGGACTAGGCCATTGCTTCCGCAAAATCACTGAGTATAAAGACCTAGTATCTCAGAAAGAGGGACCTTTCAAACGAGATTTCGGGGATTACCCATATATCCAAGAAACGTTCCCCATGAGATAAGCAAGTTTGAATTTTATGTTTATATCTCGTCACGGTCTACTTAAATGTGTAAAAACCTACTGGCACATCCGCTGTGAGATTGTTTATCACATTTTTAACTTTCCAATTCTTTAGCGTGTTGTGATAGTCCACTGATGTACTATCATTTCCTCTTTTATACAGCAAAAACTCAATTTTGAATTTTATCAAGTTTTTGAATTTTCTGAAATTCTTACTCCCCCTAAAATTCAGAAACAATAAAAAAAATTGAAAACAAACTGTACAAGTAATCTTGACAACTGATATCAGATCACATCAAATCTCCATCCACTTGGCATAAACAATCAGAACTCTCCCTTTCAACAAACCATTTTCCCATTTAGATTTCAAAACACTTAAGTTTGTTTTAATCAAAATGGTTTTTCGGGAAAATATGTTTAGTTGATTTTACCAGTTGTAGGTTCAGGGTAAACTCATCACATTGTTCATTTTTAACCACCTGTAGGAAATCAAGTACAAGTTAATGTCCCTGATTTACCACTTGCAAGTATGCACAAACAAACCTCTATACCACTTGTAAGACGAAATCACTTTACGTGAATTTCTCAAGAAATGTGCCGATTCCTGCTCCTCGCTTACCAACCTGGGAGCTCTGGCAAGTCATACTTAACCATTTTAAAAACATTTCAATAAAGATGCCGATTCATGCTCCACGATTACCAACTTGGGAGCTCCGGCAAGTCAGGTTTTTCAATGAAACAAAATGTCCACCCAAGCCTGACCAGCCTTGGGTGATTCCAACTCCTCTTTAGTTGGGGTGTATGTTGCTTTCTTTGTAGCATAAAAGTCTTTTACCCCTTTAACCTTCCTATCGATCATCATTCCAAAAATTTTCTTCACATTTCCATTAATAGTTTTCTCAACATCAAATTCAGTCTTTTCAGAATAAAATTGATTCGAGATATCAACTTTCCCAATTTTTTGTTTAAAATTCTCAGTCCTCAATGGTGGAAAATTCTCATCATCCATTAGAGGAACTGAGTTTTCACTCTTTTTAACAACATGTGGCTCCTCTGATTTTGTGGAATCAGATCCATAGCCAGATTTTGCCTCAGATTTCTTAACAACCCACTTTTGGTTGTCAAGCTTTACACTTCTCCTTTAAAACCTTTTTGAACACTCACCAACTTCATATGTTGAGTTTTTAAACACTTTAAACCTTTCAGTTAGTGGTTCGGTGTTATCAATAACAATATCTTTCAGTTTTTCTGAGACTCCCTGCTTTGTCTTTGTTGCTAATGGACAATTCCATGCAATGTGACCAATTTCATTGCATCTAAAACAAGTTCTTGTCTCTTTTCTCTGATAAACTTCATTTTTCTTCTTTTCAGCAAGAAATTCTTGATTTGACTGTCTCCAAAATGAGCTCTTCTTTTCTTCCTCTGCAGATGGACCTGAAACAAATTTTGTATTTTTAGAAATTTTCTCATTTTTATAGTTTTCTGGAGTAATAAAACCCAATCCTTTCTTTTTGAAATTACCATTATGGTTGGGTTTCTTTCAAAACTCTAAACCATAATTGTAACTCATTTTCTTGTTTATTCTTTGTTTTACTCTTGAGGTGTAAGATTTAGGTTTTGCAGAAAGAATTTCATCTTTTATTTCAGAAATATTAATTTCTGTTAGTTTGAAAACCTTTTTCATCATTTTGGTTTTAACACCTCTTATTGGAAACTCTTTATCAAAATATAATTTGTCAGAATCATTCAAAGTATATGCGACTTCAAATGTTTCGTCATTCAAATTAGATTTTGACAATAAAAATTCTTTACAAAAACCCTTGAAGCTTTGTAAAGTTCCAATTTCGTTTTCTAAGTTCATGTTTTGAGCAATGGCAGCGGAGTAGTTGAAGATGTAGCAAACGCGTTATAGAATTCTTCTTCCATGATTCGGTAACAAATTTCACAAACAAACACTTTCAAACTAAAATACAACTAAAGCGGAATACCCTATTCAAGCGGAATCAAACTTTCAAACAAAATTCCTTTTCAAGCGGAATACCCTCTTGAAGCGAAATCACCAATTTGAAACGGAATCAGTACAATTTGGAGCGGAATCACTGATTTCGCTTGAACTTTCAAGCGGAATAGCAACTTTGGAATGGAATCAGACTATTTCAAGAGAAATCACTGATTTCGCTTGAAAATCTCAAGCGGGATAATGACTTTGAAGCGAAATCAGAAAGTGTTCGTTCAAGCAGAATTACCTTTTTAGTCCATTTTTACCACTTTTAATCCGAATTTTGTTCTGAAACTCTCAAGGGTTTGTTAAAACACAGTTTTACACAGTATGTGAGAAAATGAGCCGATTTTAATCGTGAAAAGTAGTTAATTTTGAAAAGAAGGTGTAGAAAATAGAAATTTTAAACTGAATCGGTAAGAACTCCTCCTCCTGAGCTCTAATACCACTTGTAGGATCGGTTCGTGACCCAAACGAGTCAATCAGAAGAGTTCTAATCTGTTTCAGAGGCGGAAACAAAGAAACATATGTCAAAAACAGCTTAATTCACTTTAATTTGCCTTGTATATTGATTAGAAACTGATTACAATCAGACGGCACGTCGGCAGCACTTCGGTACCGGAATTCTCAGAAGTTACAAATGATTCCGCTTAAAGTACTATTTATAGACATGGGATTCCACTTGAACGTGACAGGTTACATTTCAAGCGGAATTAACTAATGTGATTTCGCTTGAAACAGACACTTGTCATTTCAAGCGGAATCAGCCCCTTTCAAGCGAAATCAGCTTCAAACACTTCTAAACCTTATTTTCTCGTACAACGTGCCCTGATCTAACAATCTAGTACAAGACTCGATAAAAGACGAAGTCGATAGACGTAGTGCACCAACAGTTAAGATCATTTCTTACTAAAGAGGGAATGATCTTGGCCATCCATGTGGGCTAGTGGTTTTAGAATACAAGGGACATGATAATACTAGCAGAAACTAGCCGATGGTATCCCAAAACAACCATTAAAACCATAAAAAACAAGCCCAAAGTCCAGATTCAATGTTTCTGATCTGTAACTCTTTCATGGGACGGGTAAGAATAGGTCTGGGCTTACGCCCCAGGCCTAGCAAGTTTGGCAGATTTACAATTTTAGCCCCTGCAGGCCTAAAACTTGGTTTTTGATGCATTTTTGACACGTTTAAGCCCCGTTAACCCCATTTCAAGGCTCTAAAATGAAGTTAAAGTATAGGGAACTTAAAATATGCTCAAAAATATCTCGGATGTCGGTCCGTTATGTCATACAGTTGCGTTATTCGGGTAATTACGAGGGAAATCGTAACGAACGCAAAAACGATCCAAATTGCGCGACGAATGGAATTTTTGCATTCCAATCACTAAAATAAAATATTTTAATGATTATAAAAATTTTTAGATGTCCGGATATGTTCAGAACGTAAGATATGCGCATAAATGCAAACTTATGCACTTTTTGACGCTTTTAGTCCCTATTGATCAAATAAGTTTATTTTAGCATACCGAACCCCTCAAAGCCTATTTCTGAGCTATGTAAAGGATATTTAGGGTATGTTTAACTTATGATCAAGTTCTGAAATGATCCTTACCATACAAATCGGCATAGTTTCGCAGTTTGACGCAAATAGTCCCTGCGATCGAATAAACTTGTTTTTAACACACCAAACCCTTCAGAACTTATTTCTAAGTTATGTAAAGGTTATTTAACATATGTTGAGCCTATGTCACTGTTCCGGAGTGTTTGTTGCATTAAACTGATCGTGTTTACGCATCAGTTCGTGTATAACTTTCCAGAAAGCGATTTAAAGCTCAAAATCGAACAAGAATTGATATGTGCAAATGATACACATATTTACACAAATCCGAAGTATGAAACACAATATTTCATTGGTTTAGTATTTGTTTGATGGTCATAGTGACACAGGTGTCACATGGAAGGTTGGATGAACATTTCCAAGTTCAGGAGGTAACGCAAGTCTGTAGGCTACCTTTCCAATTCTTTTGACGATCTTGAATGGTCCAACATATCTAGGTGCAAGTTTTTCTGTCTTTCCAAATCTGGTCACACCTTTCCAAGGTGAAACCTTAAGTAAAACGCGATCACCGACTTGAAATTCCAAGGGCTTGTGTTGTCGATCCGCGTAACTCTTTTGATGGCTTCTAACTGTCTGAAGGTTATCGCGAACTTTCTTAACCTTATCTGTTGTCTCTAGAATGAGCTTAGGTCCAGTAAGCTGAGCCTCACCGATCTCATTCCAGCAGACTGGTGAACGACATTTTCGACCATATAAAGCCTCGAAAGGAGCCATGTTGATGCTGGAGTGATAAATGTTGTTGTAGGAGAATTCAATCAACGAAGATATGAATCCCAACTAACACCAAAATCGATCACACAAGCTCTAAGCATATCCTCCAATGTCTGGATTGTTCTTTCAGATTGACCATCCGTTTGAGGATGATACGCTGTGCTCCTATTAAGTTGGGTTCCCATAGCAGATTGCATGGTTCTCCAAAAACGAGATGAGAATCGAGCATCTCTGTCAGATATAATGTTCAAAGGAATGCCATGACAGGATTCATTCTCATCCACATAGATTTTAGCAAGCTTGTCGGCAGATAGATCCTCACGGATTGGCAAGAAATGAGCTGATTTTGTAAGACAATCAACAACTACCCAAATGGCGTCATGACCTTTCTTAGTGCGTGGAAGCTTGGTAACGAGATCCATAGCAATGTTTTCCCATTTCCAAACTGGAATCTCTGGTTGCTCCAATAAACCAGAGGGATGTTGATGTTCAGCCTTAACCTTAAGACAAGTAAGCATTTTGATACGTATAAGGCAATGTCTTTCTTCATACCTGGCCACCAATACTGAGTACGAAGATCCTTATACATTTTATCTGCACCAGGATGAATAGAATAACGAGACTTATGAGCTTCATCCATAAGCAAGGTGCGAAGATTGTCTTGACTTGGGACCCACAAACGGTCCATGAAATAATACGATCCATTGTCTTTCAGTTCCAGATCAGGCTTAATGTGACAGGGTAATTCCTTACCCATCAAGTCTTGTGTAACACTAGTATGTTGAGCCTGAGAGATGCGGGTTTGAATATCAGATCGAACTTGTACACAATGAAGCTTGACTCGTTCCTTACGACTTAATGCATCAGCCACGACATTCGCCTTACCAGGATGGTAGCGAATTTCGCAATCGTAGTCATTTAAAAGTTCAACCCAACGTCGTTGCCTCATGTTGAGTTCTTTCTGATTAAAGATATGCTGAAGACTCTTGTGGTCAGTGAAAACCACACATTTTGTACCATACAAATAGTGTTTCCAGATTTTGAGAGCGAAAACTACAGCACCTAACTCAAGATCATGAGTCGTGTAGTTCTTCTCGTGTATCTTCAATTGTCTTGATGCATAAGCTACGACTTTGTTACTTTGCATAAGAACACAGCCAAGACCCAAATTTGATGCATCACAATACACGACAAAATCGTCATTGCCCTCAGGTAAAGATAAAATAGGTGAATCACGAAGTTTCTGTTTCAAGGTCTGAAAAGCTTCTTCCTGTTTGGATCCCCATTCAAAAGGTTTGTTCTTCTAAGTTAGAGCGGTGAGAGGAACTGCAATCTTGGATAAGTTTTCGATGAAGCGGCGGTAATAACCCGCGAGACCAAGAAATGAACGAACTTCAGTAGGAGTAGTAGGTGTATCCCAATCCTTAATCGCGCTGATCTTGGTGGGATCTACATGAATACCTTGTTTGTTGATGATATGTCCCAAAATTGAACTTCCTTAAGCCAAAATTCGCACTTGGAGAATTTGGCAAAAAGTTGCTCTTTCTTCAGGAGTTCCATGGTGAGACGGAGATGTTGTTTATGATCAGCTCGCATCTTAGAATAAATTAAGATGTCATCAATGAAAACAATGATGAACTTGCCCAAATAAGGCTTACAAACCCTATTCATCAAGTCCATGAAAACAGCAGGAGCATAAGTCAAACCGAATGGCATAACAGTGAACTTATAATGCCCATATCTTGTGCAAAATGCAGTATTCGGAATATCTTCTTCATGCACACGAAGTTGATGATACCCAGAACATAGATGAATCTTTGAAAAACAAGTAGCACCCTGTAACCGATCAAAGAGATCATCAATGCGAGGTAGGGGATATCGATTCTTGATGGTAAGCTTGTTAAGCTCATGATAATCGATGCACATTCTGAAAGAGCCATCTTTCTTCTTGACAAAAAGAACAGGAGCACCCCAAGGTGAAATGCTAGGACAGATAAAACCTTTGTCAGAAAGCTCCTGAAGGTGCTTAGATAACTCTTGCATCTCAGACGGTGCAAGACGATACGAAGATCTAGCGATAGGATTAGCTCCAGGTACAAGATCAATACAAAACTCGACTTGACGTGCTGGGGGTAAACCAGGTAATTCTTCAGGAAACACTTCTCGATAATCCCGAACAATAGGGATGTCTTGAATAGTTTTACCTTTGCCTTTATCCGCTACAACATGTGCCAAGAAGGCCACATAGTTCTTTCGAAGATACTTCTGAGCTTGAGTACAAGACATGAGTTTGAGACTACTAGCAGGTTTCTCACCACGAACCTCTAAGATCTTACCAGTCGAAAGCGGCACACGAACAATCTTCTCAAAACAAACTACCTCTGCATGATACTTGGCTAACCAATCCATTCCCACTATAACGTCGAAACTTCCAAGTTGCATTGGTGTGAGGTCGATAGGAAAAAGATGGTTATTAAGGTTCAACTGGCAATTTCGGAGGATAGAATTGAGAACAACGGGTTTACCACTAGCTACCTCTACTGTCAAGGGCTTTCCTAGTTTCGTTCTAGACATGCGAAGCAAAGGTTAAAAAGAAAATAATACAAAACTCTTATCGGCAAAAAGAACAGAAGCAGGCTGATTGTTAACAAGGAACGTACCATTGACCACTTCATTGTTTGTTCGCGCCTCGTTTGCATTCATGTTAAAGATTCGACCACGAGCCTGCGCCTGATTTGCATTAATCAACCTCGAAAACTGATTTCTGTAGTTGGTTAGATCCCCACAATTGTAGCAAGATCCATGTGGATAGTGAGGTCGTGCAGCTTGTGCATGTTGTTGAGCAGGCAGTTGAGTAGCTTGTTGAGCTGGGTTTTGTGCAGCTTGGTTCTGATTAGCAGGAAGATGAAATATGGCGGCAAGATGACCAGATCTTCTACAATTGGTATAATAACGACACTGAATATGCGGCTGATGATGACTGTTACACCTGTTGCACAAGGGTGCATTGCCAAAGTACTGTTTCTTGACAGGTGGTTGCGCTGGCTGATTTGGAGCAGCCTGGTTGACTTGTGCAGTAACAGCGAAGTTTTGGGAAGCCTTGCTCTTCCTAGACCTCTTTGAAGATCCAACTTTCTTACCCTTCTTGTTCTCACTTTTGTCAGACGATTGTTTCTTATCACCCTTCCTATGAAGCTTACCCTTTCTGATTTGCGACTCAGTCAAAGTCGCAACCAACTCGATTGCCTGACGAACTGTGGTAGGGTTGCTACCGGTGACGATATCTTGCACGGGGTCAGGTAAACCATCGACATACCTCTCGATAGCTTTATCGAGCAGGGTGACCATTTTAGGGCATAACAAACTCAGCTCCTCGTATCTGTTAGTATAAGCCCAGTGTTCACCACTATCCTATTTCAAATCATCGAACTCCCTTTCTAACGCCCTTTGTTCGTGACGAGGACAGAATTCCATCATCATAAGAGCCCTAAGCTCTTCCCATGTTTGACCCAAAGCGATATTAGCACCACAATCCCTCATTACTCCATTCTACCAAGTAAGAGCCCTCTTTTGAAACACACTAGAAGCAAACTCGACTTCGCGATTATCAGGACACTGAACATGACGAAAAGTACTCTCAATGCTTTCAAACCACTGTAGGAGCCCAGTTGCTTCTTCAGTACAACTAAACTTGAGTGGTTTAACCGAGTTGAAACTTTTAAAGTTGCATGGAGCATTATTGTTATTGTTGGCTTGGTTAACTTGATCAATAATGTTTGGGAGTGCAGCAGCCATTTGCTGCGCAATGATTGCATCCAGTTCGGCATTAGGTAACTGTTTGTCGCCTTGAGGAGGCATTCTAAAAGAGGAAACATGAGAGAAAACGAGTGAGATGATTAGATGAAAAAATGAGATGATACAAATATCGACAAAAAGCAAGGATGGTGGTCGTTCGTTTGTTACCACAAAGCAAACAAATGACACACAGTGACTAATCAAAGTAAATGGGTCATAATAATGTGTCGCTAAGACATGCTTTAGCCTATAAGTGGAAACTCACTCCAAGAGTTCCAGGTAAGAGTGAATGGTCCGATTATGTGGATTTGTACGAACACTCTAGCCTAGACAGAAAACTCGAGATACAGGCATCCACCCTTCCAGATTGCACGTTTTCACATTATTTAGACCCAAACTTTGACGAGATTTTGAAAACTTAGAGGGTTCAAAACCTTATAACAAATCATCTAAGAATAGATGATTGATTTTCAAAATCGTTTTGGAAAATTGTGTTCGTGTTTTGATAATCACCTAAAGATAGGTGACGGTAATGTTTTAAGATCTAAACACAAGATAACTTGTGTTAGGGTCCTAGAAATGTTATAGTCTAGGTCAAAGCATTACTAATAACCTAATTCCCTATAACCATTGTCGAAATGATTTAGACAACGTTACAATATGTAATATCATAAAAGCACTTATATATAGGAAGTGCCAGCAGCGTATCCACCATGCTTTTATCATATTACACATGCCTCGTTATTTAAATCACTTACCAAATAACCACCGAAATGTCTTGTTTAAATCAATGTCAAAATGTTTATGTCTAAGCAATGTTTAATGTTAAATGTAAATCATGTTTTATATAATCAAATGTTATGTATGGCAAGTAAAAGTAACTGCTCAAACCATATGTATAATGTTTATGTGTAACCAATTGAAATGTGTGGTGAATGATAGTAATACTCAACCCGATAATTAAAAATGTACAAAACAATGTATTTGATATAAATCATAGTTTAAGTCAAAAGATATGTTTTGCAAAATTCATGCTTTATTGATACAAACACTTATGCAGTAATGTTAAACGTATACATTCAAGCATTGAGACTGAAGGATAAACCCTAGAACAAATCAAAGGTTTATAAAAAAAATGTTTTCGGATTCAGTCATTCCTTACGTCCAAACAAACCTAGGATTTCAGGAATGGGAGTTCTCAAGTCCTATGGTACCACTACTTACTACCGAGCAGCGTGATCAATGTTAATGAACGTATTTCAGTTTCGTTATACAAACCAAGTGTCATACCAAATGTAAGCATGTTAAGTGAAAACAATGTACTAAGTATGCTAAATTAACATACGTAGCAACATGTGATGTAAATCAATGTGTACATATGCTGAAATAAACATATGAAACAAATGTGTTTATGAAATCAATGTACTAGCATGTTAATTAAACATACATAACATAAACATGGATGAATTCATGTACTATACGTGTACTACATGAACATAGCAAGTATATGTTATAAAAGCATGAAAAGCACGAAAGTAACAAGTAGATACATGTGTTTCACCCCAAAATGTTTGAAAACAGTAAAAGAGGGGACTATGTACTCACTTGATATTGCTAAATAGTCTTGAAATAGAGATCAAGTAACGCTTGAGGAATCACGGAATCAAACGACACCTAATATAGGTAACTACGTTAATAAACCGGACCTAAATCGGAAGATTGGATAAAATGTGGTTTCGTAAACCAAATGAGTATAGGAACTCATGTAATATGGTTTAACAAGACCTACATTCTAAATCGGAACCTATCCTAAGTGCTTACGACCCATTACGACTCGTTTAGATAGCTTACGCTACTTTAACGCGTCGTTCGCATAAAACGCGTTCGGACCGCCTAACTAGTCCTAAGACAAGTATTATATGCCTTAACATGTCTAATATTATTGCCTAATCAGTTAGATGTCAAAATTTAGGTTACATATGCTTAAAATGAAATTATGCGTAAAAAGGGCATTTTGGTCATTTTCCTAAGGCATATAAACTACCTATCATACAACTAACTAAACGAAGCGGCCATAAGGTATAACCTCGGAAGGTTATTCCCTATACAACTATGGTCACAAAATATGTTTGGTCGGATCCTAATGATTGACCAAACGGGTCGGGTTCGAAAGTCTAAGCGGTTGTTTAGACCGCTTATCTTACGACCCTATATAAGCACTAGACTAAAAGTGACGAGTTAAACATGTCAAAACATGTTTAACTAAGTTAGAAAACAAGTTTGATATCAAAACAAAGTGTTTTGATACCCAAAGATAGCTTCATTGCAAAATACGCATAAACACATATTTTGACCGAAAATATGACTCGTCACTACGCCTAATCAACGTGGTAATCAGTAGGTATAGTTATAAGGGACTATAACCATCGTGATTACGCTCACATTGCGAAGTTCAAACGATCTTTGTGTTGACCATAAACTGGTCAAAGCATGAAAGAAACTTACAAAAGGTCCAAGCCTTGAAGATATAATAAGAAGACAAGAAGATTAGGACCTTCAACCAGAAGGGATAGTCCCAATATAGCATAGATGAGAGCAAATTCAGATTTGAGCAAGTTGTGAATGAATTTGGGGTGGGTATTTATAGATTTCGGACAACCGTTAGGATCGTTTCTTGAAATTTGAGCTTCAATCTTGACCCTCCATGTGTTACCCACTGAATTATAATACTAGGGGTGTCCAAAACCAGCCCAAAGTTTGATTAAACCATGTCCCAAAACCCAGAAACCAGCTGATGTTAGAGAAAATGGTTTCTGCTGATCTTATGATGCTTTACGGACCGTTGGCTGTACGGTTGCGTTGTTCGGTTAATTACGACAGAAATCGTAACGAACACGAAAATGATCCAAATTGCGAAACGAATGAAGTTTTAGCATTCCAAACACTAAAATAAAATATTTTAATGATTACAAAAATTTTTGGATGTCCGGATATGTTCAGAACGTAAGATATGCGCGAAAATGCAAACTAATGCACTTTTTGACGCTTTTAGTCCCTGATTGACCAATAAGTTTATTTTAGCATACCGAACCCTTCAAAGCCTATTTCTAAGCTATGTAAAGGATATTTAGGGTAGGTTTAGCTTATGATCAAGTTCCGGAATGTTCGTTGCTATATGAATCGATATAGTTTTGCAGTTTGACATAATTAGTCCCTGTAAGCGAATAAACTTGTTTTTGCCCTACCAAATCCTTCAAAACTTATTTCTACGTTATGTAAAGGTTATTTAAGATATGTTAAGCATATATTGATGTTCCAGAGTGTTTTTCGCGTCAGTGGTGGACCCAAGATCTTTTTCCTGGGGGTGCGAAAAATTTTTAAAGATTTTAGACCCCTAGCTATATAAAAAATAGGTTCATAGCGGGTCGGATCGGGTCGGGTCATGTAAAACAAGTAAACATAAACAAACAAAGTTTCATAGCGGGTTGAATCAGATCGGGTCAGGTCCATTTCAATTTTCAAACAATTAAACCTTAGTTCCTAACTTCTTATCACATTAACAATCAGATCGGGTCTGGTCCATTTGAATTTCAAGCCCTAGTAATTGTTATTTACCAACCAACAATCATATAATCAACAAAACCACCCAACTAAAGACTAGAAAAACTCAAAAATACGTAAAAACATATAAAATTTTAAACCTTTTTAACAAATATATATGTATATATATATATATATATATATATCTGTTTCTATTGAAAAAACCCAATAAATCATCAAAACAAATCGAACTACCTATTTAAGTTCAATTTTTGAATTTCATCTTTTCAAACCCTATACTAGAATTATATAATCAATAAGAAATTAAGAAATAACAAACCCATACTATAAAGACTAGAACAACCCCAAATAACCTCAAAACACATAAAAGTTTAAACTTTATAAACCCATCCTAAAATCCTATTATCTTATAACTCTTGAACAAAATCGCATAACATCAAAATAAAAAAAACAAAACAAAACTTGTACCTGTCAGGGGCGGCCTGAATTAACTAGTTTGCCGCTGGAATTTTGTAGTCGCTAACCGGAATTATGCTGGTGAGGCAGAGGGAAGGCGGGAGTCGCTGGCAAGTGGCAGCGATTAGGGTTTTTTAATTATGTGGACTGATTTTGTTTAACAAAATTAGTAGTTGGTTGGGCTTGAATGAGTTCTAAGTTATTGGGGTTGATGGATTGAATTTAAGTTTTATTAAAGAGGTTAGTGGGCTAACTTATTTACATAATTTGATCGGGTTACAATCCGTGTTCACAATTTTTTTATATAAATTCCTAACATTTTTTTTCTAAGGGGTGCGGACGAAAATATCCAAGGGGTGCGGTCAAGATTTTTTGCGAAAAATACCACTAATTTTTTTTTTCAAGGGGTGCGGCCGCCCACCCACCCCATAAGGTGAGTCCGCCACTGTGTCGTGTTAAACTGATTACGTTTACGCACCAGTTTACGTATAACTTTCCAGAAAGCGATTTAGAGTTTGTAATTGAACAAAAATCGAAACGTGCAAAATGTCAAACATAAATAAACACATATTGGGATCAAATTACATTGTTTTATTGATAACTGAACTGTTTAAGGTTTATACAACGATTACAAGCACAGGTGTCACATATAATTTTTGTTAAATGTTTTATTTTTCTTTTAAAAATTATTTTAAAATTGTTAATAAAAATACATTAAAAATTGTTATTTTTTTCAAATAGGTTAAAAATTAATTAAAAAAAGTTATATTTTCATAAAATTAATTAAAAAAAGTAATACCTGTTACAGCATTCAGGCCAACGGATAATTCAGAAACAAATGCAGCCATGGAGTTTGACATGTAAGTCTGGTTCCCGTTTAGAGTGTATATGATTGATGCTAGTTTCGAGTTCGTAACAGTGAAGAACTCTACGCCCCGCTTGCGGTATGCACATATAATGTATATATGTGTTGGCGCTTGGGGGGCAAAAGTGAAAGTGCACTAATTTTAACGTTCTTTTACTAATTTCGTGAAAATAATGTTAAAAGAGGGGGATGGTTAATCATGCATCATGTGGTGGTGTTGATAGCCGAAAGACAAGGGAGTACATGCACTAATTGACCTTTGTCTTAATTGCCGAGTGTTATGTGCCTTATGTCCAAGGTTTGATGCAAAACTACCATCAAGCCGAGGGTCTCACTGAAAGCAGCCTCTCTATTCCTATGGGGTAGAAGTAAAGTTGTCTACATCTTACCCTGCTCAAACCCTACCTTAGCTTTGCTATTGGTGACGATGACGATTGCGATGACGATGATGATGATGAAGGGTGAAGAACTCATGATTATAGAGAGAGAGGAGGTCGAATTATGTGTGATGTTATTATGAGAGTTTAACCTAAAACCCTCTGTAAACATCTCATTAAATACACCTAAGGGGAAACCTTATTAGTTAATAAAGATAAATGGTCCGTCAACTATTACCAACTAATATTAATAAGGTATAATAATTATTATTTAGATCTATTTATATTATAATGGAAACATCATTAAATACTTATAATTATATTTTTAGGGAGTGTTTGGGATTGTTTTTCAAAATAGATTATGAGTTTTGAATAATCAGAATCAGATAATCAGCTGTAACAAAACGTGCTGCAAAAAGATAGTGTTTGGATTTGATTATGCTGTTTGATATCACAATAATCAGATAATCAACTATTGAGTGTTTGGCAAATATATATATATTTTAAAAAATAAATAAGTGAAATGACAAAAAAGGACATTAACCATCAAATCAAACAAACAATATCAAGAAGCCAAAAACAACAAACTCCAGTTCAATCGCTACGCCATATGATTTCGGTACAAGGTACGTAAACAAATTATTCACTATTCTGCATTAGTACCGCAATTGCAACAGATAAACATTCAATTAGATTGCATAATATCTTTTGCAATTCTCTCTCTTACCAAACTCATACATAGATCGTCTTGCCTACGACATGTAGTTATGTCTTCTTGTGTTCCATTAATTCTGATGGATGTATCACTTTCAACATCTCGAGTTGGATGATAAGTTTCTTGTTGTGCTTTGTTAAATGCTTCATCAAAATGACCTTTCATCCTAATGCCATGGATGCTATCACAATATCGACCTGTGTTTCATAAGAGTAATTAACATGGATATCTTTTAATATTGCCCACCTTGCCTTCCATACTCCAAATGTTCGTTCGATCACATTTCTTAAAGATGAGTGATAGTAGTTAAATGTCTCTTTTAGTCCTTTCGGAGCGCATTGGGCAACTGTTTGACCTCGACGAAAATTAGGTATATGATAACGAACATCATTTCCTTTATAAGGGGCAAGATAGCCTCTAAATTTTGTAAGTTCTGGATCCGCCTTTAAATTGAAGTGAACAAAAGTTAGTACCTAAACTACGATGAGATTGTGAAGAAACTACTTGATCAAACATTACCTGTATTTTTTCATCCCACCACTCACTCGTTGCGTTTATCGTCTTTTTCACAGGATCCCATCCAAGCCCAGATTCAATTCTCATCAAATGGTCGTATAACTTCCAATCCCTCTTCATTGAATCCCAATGGTTTTTAAGTTGCAGTTTGGTGTAATCTTTTCCTGTTCGAGTTTTTAGATTATTTGCTAGGTTCGTCCACCCAACCTTATTGAAGTGGCTCGCAGGTCTATTGCCAATTTTTACTTCCTCAAGACACAACTCAACAAATATCATATGGGTACTAGAATCCCAAACAGTTTTTCTAGCACTAGCCTTGGTAGTTGAAAGCTTATTTGTTGCATTTTCATGGTTCAAATCCATTCCCTATTAGATGAACATATTTGGCATGTATCAGCGATATGATGTAATTATTGTGCCAATCTAATCCGACGTCTTTGGCTATTAAGACCCACAAAATTGTTTTCTACCAGTCATTCATTTCCACCTTTCTTTCTAACAGTCAAATATAAGCACAGTTCTATTCGAAACGGTACCGGTCGAAATATAAGAAAGTAAGTTTTATTCGAAAGGGTACTTTTGGCAGAATTAGAAAGTAATGACACGAAACAGAAAATAAGTTTAAGTCAAGAAGAGATTAAAAAAAGGTCGATTCGGATTGAAACCATGTCTGAAAAGTTAGATGAAATGGACCGTTTTGCATCGAGTACAAACTCTATTTTTGAATGAAATGAGACAACGGGTTGAAGCTTTTTGAACGGTTAGTATGTTTGTTTATCTA
Source organism: Helianthus annuus (assembly GCF_002127325.2). NCBI lineage: Eukaryota > Viridiplantae > Streptophyta > Magnoliopsida > Asterales > Asteraceae > Helianthus > Helianthus annuus. Next base: position 64,859,387 of record NC_035442.2, read on the forward strand.
AATTGGAGATTTAGTATATATGCTTTATTAAGGTTCTTATATTGCTAAAATAAGTTTAAATAAACAGGTTAGTTGTGAAGAATACACAGCTGGAGAGTGAAAAGGTGCAGAAAGAAGCTGAAGTGCAGAAAATTATGGATGAATTCGCTATAACAATTTTTGGTAGTTAGGTGATCTTTATAAGTATGATACAGGCTCCATGATCATGATGTTAGAACGGTTAAACTGAAAAGCGAACTTGACACGTTACACAATAACTATTAATAAGCAAGTATATGACCATGGGGCTCATGAGGATAGAATACGTCAACCCGACCTAACCAGTGATGATGTTGAGTTTGTAGGAAATATGTGACGTAAAGTAAGTATTATAGCGGTACTACCAAAGATGACTAACAAGCCTGAGATTACATAACTTCCTTAAACTGAAGTGATCAAGAGTGTACTAGTGTGTGTTTTGTTGTATGGCATGGAACAGGAGAACTCATCTCTTTGTTAGTTTGTAATGAAAGCCAACAAGATAGAGTTCTATCTCTCTACATTAGAGGGCGAATGACGCCAGATGGTCTGAAGTTCACTGAAACTGTTTTACGGTGTCGGTTGACAGGGCCGTCTCCGAAAATCTTAAAATAGGTTAAGGCCCTGTGCGAGATAAAAGTCGGGCCCTACCCACTCTAGTAAAACAAGAATTTTGGACCGTTGTTGCGTCACTCAATAATTCGACCAAACCGTATTATGGGCATTATAACAACCCGAGTAGACGCGGGTCAGTTTGAATAATTTGTTAAAAGAATAATTTTTGAAGTTAAGAGAAAAACAAATTATGTTTATAATTAATAATAATATTAAAACAATAAAAGAATTTAGTTGTTTAAAAAAAGGAAAAAAGATAACTTAAGTGAATAAATGAAAGGGTGGTAGATCTGCAGCATTAAAGAGTTTATTCACTAAAGACGTGTAACATTAAAAGAGAATTCAAAAAAAGCTAAAAGCAACTCTCGAACACCAAACTATAGGCTTAAAATGCATGGCGACTACCACTACACTGCAGGTGGTAGTATGTTACAAACATGGAGTTTTACTTATATGTATATAATATGTATATGTGTAATAGTTCTATTCGAAACGGTACCGGTCGAAACGGTACGGGTCAATACGGTCCGCGTCAAAACAGTTCTATTCAAAACGATACCGGTCGAAACGGTTCGCGTCGAAACGGTTCGATTTGAAACCGTATGGGTCAAAATGGTTCATGTCGGAACGGTTCGATTCGAAATGGTACGGGTCGAAACGGTTCTATTTGAACGGTACCGGTCGAAACAGTTCACGTCGAAATGGTACCGGTTGGAACGAGGAAGGATCTTTATGGGTGCCTACACTTGTTATCCTTAGGCTTAACCGTGCTGCACTTTGTGTGCAGTGGAGTCCTAAAGGTATTCTAACCATCCAAATGACTTCTAATGTTCTTGATCACTGTTTGTTAAAAATATCTAAAGCAAATGTATATTATACATTTATACGTGGTAATTATGGTTTACAGGAAACAAGTTTGTTGTGGGAAGTGGAGCTAAAACTTTAGACGCCTCCAATCATATGTATGACAAGAGCAACAACTATGACTGCTGCTAATTTGGCGAGTAATGGCAAGATCATTATTACTGGCTAATATTGCAGATTTAAGGAGGTGTTTTAGGAGATGCTATATCAAGGCTCTGGCAAGATCATTATTACGAACTTTAATGGGTTGACACAAAAGATGACTCGAACACAACACCATTTTAAATGGATCCAACACGACACGAATAAATATATGGGTCGGGTTACGGTTGAAATACTCAACTAGTCAATCCACCAACCTGAAACCCATTAACTCGCTACCCCCCCAACCTGACAAGATTGACACCCCTAATTTTGCACCATATCACTCATTCACATGCATTAGAAGAGCAAGAACTAGTACCGCTTCTTTACAGAAGAATGAGAAGACCATTATAACTTATTAGCAACCCAAATCTAGAAGACACCATTGGCCATCCTCTAAATAAAAAAAACAACAGATTATACCAGCATAAAACATAAACTAGATCATACCACCATTATAATAACCATGTATCTGGTGCTATACGTTTACTTCAATAATTTTATTGGGTTGTAACCTATCTGTTTTATTAATCGACAACAAACCCTAAGTTAACTCAGCCTCTTAAACCTATCCGGATCCAAACGAGGAACAATCAATAGCAATTTCATTGAATTAAACCAATTGCACCAAACCGAAAACAAAAACGATTAACAGGACGAGTACCTTACGTAGGGCAAACGGCAGATGCTAGCAGTAACAAAAGGAGAAAATTAAGAGACGGGAAAACCTAAAGCACCACTTTCAATCTTTTGTGTGGGAAACGAATGGCTGAATATCACGCACCAAGAAGAGAAAAATAGTTAGAAAAAAAGAGTGAATTTATACGATTAATGTGAAGAGAAGAAATAGTTAAGAAATAGTTGTGGTGATCGAAAGTAAAGAGGATGATTGGGGATCATGATGAAGAAGCATACCTCTTGATGAAGCGAACTACTGCAGCTGTGATCGATCAAAGGATCGTGATGAAGAGGTCAACTTCCATGGGAATTTTGGCGGCAGTTATGGCTCTGTATTATGTGGAATCACGTTTTCCTGCAGTAAGGGGAGACCTACTTATGGATTATCACGTTTTGAACTCTACAAAACGTAAAAAATCACTTTTTATTAATTTTTTAGCAAACACTCAAAATAGATTTTTTGCGATTTCAAAAAACAATAATCAGATAATCAGGTTAAAAAAGCAATCCCAAACACCCTTGTTGATGCAAAAAATATAAGACCAATAATAGTGAGTACCCTGGTTAGGCAAAAGTCTTGGAGGGTTCCTGTTTGCCTAATACAGGTCGTGGGGTGCCCCCACATTTTCAAGACATGGAGAGAGGTTCACTAATTATGTTTATTGATTGTTCAAGATCTTCGGCTGAAGGGCGTCCAGCCTTGGAAGCAAGAACAGTAACGTTGTGTGTGTTGAATGTAAAGAAAGGAGACTTGTATGGAATAAGTGCTCGAGAAGGAAGATCGGTGATCCCAAGAGAATCAGAGCTGATCGGAATTCCTGAATGCACTAAATGAAGTGTCATTTATAGAGGAAGAGATCGCCCAAAGAGGAATCCTTGGACTAGTGAACCCTGCTTGCAGTGGAGGACTTACCCTTTTAGGGGTTGAAGCGTTTGGACCTGTGGACAAAAGACTACACTCTGTGTACACGCTCTGTTTTTGCGGCTGAGAGAGTCGTTCAAGTAATCAGTGAAATAACTGATTACTGTACAAGTGTTGCCTTAGCTCATTTCCCGGGCTTTAAACCTTTGAACCTTTTAATCCTTCAAGCTGTCATGTATTCTTAGTCATTTTATTGAGGTTTGAGCTACCCCCGTCATCAGCCCCCCAAGTCAGAGGTTTTTGGGTGTAAGCATAAATACTTCTGACTTTTTGTACATGTGTTTTAATTTGCTTGAAGGCTTCAAGGCTTCAAAGCTTGAAAGGTTGAAAGCGGTTGAGCTTTTTGATTTTTGAATTTTGACAAGACAGTTGATATGACTTCTGGAAGTTTCTTTTGTGTCAGGCGGCGGTTTTAATAACCTTTGTGTAATTATAACATTTTTCCTTTCATTAATTTACATTTATCCTTTAGAAGAGAAACAATTACTCACACATTTTCTCTCAAGTTTCTTTCCTTTTCTCCTTTCAGGTTAGTTCCGATTCCATATCTCTGGTAATTTTCTTATACCATGGGTGTTCGTAAAGATCTAGCAAAATCGTTTTCTCGATTAACCGAAGAGGAAGTAGAAAATTTTTGTATGGAATGGGGGATTGGGTCGAGGTTTAAACCGGTTGCTCCGGGATGTGATATGTCGATCGATTAATGTCCCCCTGGTTCCATCGCTTTCTATTGTCGTCATCTTTAATTTTCAAACCTCCGTCATCCTTTTTCGAAGTTTGTTTTGAACATCCTAGAGTATTATCGTGTGTCGTTTGGCCAGATACATCCTCAGGGCTTGGCTAGGGTTTTGCACTTTGAAGTATTGTGCCGGGCTTCTGGATATGATCCCACCCTTTTATCCTTCCGTCGCTTTTTCCTGTTGGCCAAGAATGGTGATTGGTTTACATTCGAAACATCTAAGGTTGACACTTGTTTAATTTCGTCTATGGTTTCTAGTCTTGGTGTTTGGAAAGACCGGTTTTTTTGGGTTTCCGATGAAAATTGTTCCTTTTAAACTTGTTTGGAGGCATCCGGATGACGTTTTAAATGAACCTGAACCCTCTGCTTCTGAGATAAATACCCGTTTTCTTGAAACTCTCAGGGAGTGCCCTTCGAGGCTTCATCCCTTTCCTGAGCACTTACTGGTGTTTTTGGGTCTTAGTAAGTTGTGGGACAAACTTGATCGAGATCCAGTGCCTATGAGAGATGGGCAGGGTATGCATTTATCATGTTGTTCTGTTATGTTCCTATTTTTGTTTGCTTATACATTTATTTTTGTTTTTTTTTTTGTAGTTATGTCTGCACTTGATTTTATTAAGAGTGACGATACTTCCGATGTTGTGTTTTGGGATGCTGCGGCTATTCCGGGTGAAGATGCGGTTGTTAGGGGATCTAAACATAGGTTCCAAGGTTTCTGTCCGTCGTTCAAACCGTCGGTTGAAAGGTGTTGATCAACCTTCTGGCTCAGAAGCCGTTGACATTAGTGATGATATTGAGGTATCTGCAGAACAGGTTCCTGAGGTTGATGTAGGGAAGGGTAAGGAGAAAGAGTTGGTTGTTTTCGGGAAGAAGAAGAAGAAGCTGGTTAAGAAAGGTGTCACTCCTGTCTTCCAGGGTTCATCGGGCAAAACCGTCGAGAGCTTCGAGGGCCCTAAAGCGGAAGAGGTTTATGTTCCCAACTGGGATGTGAAGGTTGGGGATAACTTTAAGTATCCAGCTGTTTGTGCTGATGTATTGGCCCATTTTTCTCCCCTGGTGTCCGGAGTGCGATTTCTGAGATGGAAGTTGATCATTTTATTTCAAGATTGATGCTAAGTTCCTGCAACCTTTCGGCCCTGTTGGCCGAAGGTGTTACCCGTTTTACAAAGGGTATGCAGGAGTATGAGGAAGCTACCAACGAGAAGGATAAAATGAAAGCTATGGCTGCGATGAAGAACGAGGTTGAGGGGTTCTCTAAGAAAGAGGAGGCTTGGGTGAAGAAGGTTGGAGAATTGACAAGGAGACTTGAGATTGAGGTGAACGATCTCAAGAAAAGTTTTGAAGTTGTTCGGTTGAAGCTGAAGGCTGATAGGGAAGCCTTAGATGTTCAGCAGAAGGCCTTTGATGAAGAGAAGGAAGGCTTGAAGGATTCGGTTGCTCAAGCCACTGGTGATAACCAGTTGCTCAAGCCACTGGTGATAACCAGTGGCTCATTGAGAAAGGCTTTCACCAAGTTGTTACCTATCTCCTTCACTCCAAGGAATTCAATTATGCTCTTGGAGAAGTCTATACCAAACTGCTAAACTTAGGGAAACATCAGGGCCTTATTGCTGGTTATAAACTTCATGAATCTGGTAAGCCCTTGGAGCAGTCTCCCATGTACCGTCCTGAAGCTTCTAAGGTTTTTAAAGAGTCCGTTCAACAGATGGAGAGGTTGACTAACCCATATGTAAGTCAGATTGCGACTTGTTTTGGTAAACCTCTTTCTGTCTTACAGGAGCTGAAATTGGATGGGCTTAATGAAAAGGTTTGTGCTGAAGTGCTTGACTCCCTTTTGAGGAAGCGTTCTCGTTCAGGGGATAGTGAGGAGTCCTTTTCAGGAGAACCTGATGCTTCCAAGGATGCAAGCCTCAAGGATTCAGCAGTTGGTGATGATGGTGGTTCGAAAGCCGAGAAGTCGAAGAAGGCCAAGAAGGCTAAAGGTAATGGTTCTGGGGCTTCTAAGCCTCCTTCTGATGTTTGAACAATATCGTAGCTTTCTTAGCACCATGAAACAATTTGATGGTATGTATGTTTCTTTGAACAAATTAGGTTTTGCAGAAACCCTTAAGGTTTCTGTTGATGGTTGTTAGCCTTGGTGGCTAATTTGAACAATTGTTATGTTTACAAACCGTTAAGGTTTGTTTTGACTTGCTTGAACATCTGGAAGCCTTTAAGGCTTGTTATCTTATGTTATTAACTTTCTACTACTTTCCTTGTGTTATGGTTTTTTAGTTGTGGTTGTATACTTTGTAAAGCGGCTTTGTGGGATGCTTGTAGCTTGAAGCCTTCGAGGCTTCCAACTGTTACCTTGTTTTTATGACTTGATGCCTTGGTTTGTATTTCTATTTTTGGGTTGTATACAACCTTTGTTGTGCTGTTGTGTTGTCCCTTTAATTATTTTTATGTTTGTGGCCTTGTCTTTGTTGGGTTTGTGTTGTCTTTATGTTTTTTATACCTTAAAGGGTTTAGTGTTGTAGTCACTTAGCCTTGGTATTTTTAACAAGAAGACATAGCGCCAATCCTATTTATCACTTTCCTTAGTTTGATTTTGGTTTGTAAGCCTGTTGATAATAATTTGCTTTTTATAAGTTTTCTAAGGCTTAAGGAACATTTGGCGAAGGCTGTTCAGACCCATCTTTGAGACAAGTTTATTTTCTTTGATAATTTTACAAGTCTCATGGAGTATTATTGATTGAGGAACTCATCCCTTATATAGGTTCATTCAATCCCTTGAACCTATTGAGCGATAGGGCCTGGGAGCTCATCCCCTTACATGGCCCTTGCCATGGAGTTTTTTGCTATGTTCACAACCTGATCTTAGGATAGAAAGACAAATTTGATAAAACATCATCATTCATTCAAGAGATATTGTTTTACAAAAAGTGGGCATGGGACAACTCTTGAAATACAAACTAAACTTTCTTGATCAGACATGGAACCTTTTAAGGGTCTTGCCATTCCAATGTCTGGGAAGCTTTTTGCCTTCCACGTCGGCCAGTTTATAGGATCCACCCTTATGTGCTTCAAGGATTGTGTATGGCCCTTCCCACTTTGGGCCCAGTTTTCCTTGGTTCTCTTTTATACTAGCCTCATTGTTTCTGAGTACGAGATCTCCTGGCTTGAAGCATTCATGCTTGACTCTTGTGTTGTAATTAGCTTCCATCTTTTGTTTGTACTTGGCTTCTTGAAAGGCAGCTTGATCGCGTGTTTCTTCGAGGAGTTGCAAGTTCAACATGGTCTCTTTGAGTGTTCTTTTAGTCACAACTACTATTTCAGCTGGGATCACGGCTTCTGATCCGAACACCAAGCTGTAGGGTGTTCTTTTGTGGCTTGTTTTTTTCGTTGTTCGTATAGCCTATAGAACATTTGGCAACTCTTCTAGCCAATTGCTTTCATGCCTTCCCAATCTCATCTTGATTCCTTCAACAATGCTCCGATTCGTTCTTTCAACTTGGTCGTTTGATTGTGGGTATGCAACTGAGCTGAATACCTGAGTTATTCTGAATTCTTTGCACCAAGTGCTAAAAGGCTTCTCAGCGAATTATTTCCCATTATCTGTGACCAACACTCCCGGCAGCCCATATCGACAAATGATGTTTTCCCAAACGAAGTCAATGACTTGTTTGCCCGTGATTTTTGCAAGTGGTATGACTTCAGGCCACTTGGTAAAGTAATCTACGGCCACCAATAAAAATTTAACTCCACCATTGGCTGGTGGGAATGGACCAACAATATCCATTCCCCATTTGTGAAATGGCCAAGCTGAAGATATCGGGACAAGATCGTGTTTGGTGCTCTTAGGCACCGGTGCATGTATTTGACAAGCTTCACATTTTCTTTATTGTTCGGTGGTGTCTTGGTGCATTGAAGGCCAAAAATACCCGATATTCATTAGTTTAGCAACCACCGTTCTTGTTCCAAAATGAGCTCCACATATCCCCTCGTGAAACTCTTTGACCAGGTACTGGCTTTGTTCCGGACCAACACATCTCAGTAAAGGTGCAAGGTAACCCTTTTTGTAGAGGATCTCATCTTGCAACAAATACTACCTGGATTTGATTTTAACCCTTTCAGCCTCTATTTGATCGGCAGGTAACTCACCATCTTTGAGGAATTTTTTAATAGGAGTCGTCCAATTGGGGCCTTCTTCGGTGATTACATCTTGAACCTCCAATTCTTGAATCGAAGGAGTTTTCAACACCTCCACCAGTACCTTCTTGGTAAGATGGGCAAAGGTGAGAGCGGCAAGTTTGCTCAAGGCATCGGCTTTCTTGTTTTGAGACCTTGGGATTTGCTTGATGGTACATGTTTGGAATGTGTTCATCAACTCTTTAGACTTTTATTTGTACCTTTTCATGTTGGGCTCCTTTGCAACATAGTTGTCATTGACTTGACTTGATACAAGCAACGAGTCTGTGAAGACTTGAAGCTTTTGAACCTTCATTTCTTTGGCTATCCTTAAGCCAGCTATCAATGCTTCGTATTCAGCTTCATTGTTGGTGGTCTGAAATTAAAGTCGGATAGCATATGTAAATTCTAGCTCTTCAGGGTTGATTAAAATGAGCCCAGCCCCTGACCCTTCAACGCTTGAAGCCCCATTGGTAAAGAGCTTCCAAGCTTCAAGGTCAGAGGGTTCAGCGATACTTGTATTAACTTCCGTAGTGGCTTGTTTTGGGACTTCCACAATGAAGTCAGCCAAGACTTGGGCTTTGATGGCTTTTCTCGGAACATAGGTGATTTTATGTTCACCTAGTTCCACAGCCCATTTGGCTAATCATCCTGAGTTTTCTGGTTTTTCAAGCACACTCTTAATGGGTTGGTTGGTGACCACCTGTATAGGGTGTGCTTGGAAATACCTTCGAAGCCTTCTAGCCGTTTTGACTAGGGCTAGAGCAAGCTTCTCCAGGGGAGGATACTTGATCTCTGCCAATTTTAAGGTTTTGCTGAAGAAATAAAGGGGTACCTGAACTTTGTCTCGTTCGATGATTAAGACCGCACTTATAGACAGAGATCAGCTCTCCTGTTTCTGGGGCTGCAATATCTGGGAGTGAAGCCAAGTGCTGCTTCATTTAGTTGAAGGCTTCTTCTGCCTCTTCAGTCCATTTGAAATCTTTTTTGTCAGAGCATCCTTTAAGCGTTTTAAAGAAGGGTAAAGATTTTTCAGCCAGTTTTGAGGTAAAACGCTTCAGGGTTGCAAGCTTTCCATTCAGACTTTCCACCTCCTTTTTGCTTCGTGGTGGTTTGGTTTCAAGAACAGCTTTGACTTTGTTTGGGTTGGCCTTTATACTTTGTTTTCCCACAATATGCCCTAGAAATTTGCCTTCTTCAAACCCAAACAAACATTTCTCAGGGTTGAGTTTCATGTTGACCTTCCTTAGGTTCTTGAAAGTTTCTTGTATGTCATCAAGCATTTAGTATTCTGTTTTGCTTTTGATTACCAAATCGTCGATATACGCTTCCATGTTTCTACCAATTTGACTAGCAAAAGCTTTGTTAGCCAGGCGTTGGTAGGTTGCACCTACATTTTTTAGGCCAAAAGGCATCTTTTGATAGCAAAAGATGCCCTTATCCGTGTTGAAAGCGATCTTCTCTTCATCCTCTTCTTTCATAAGGATTTGATGATAACCCTTGTAGGCATCAAGAAAACACTTGAAAGGGTAACCAGTAAGGGAATCAACCTTAAGGTCGATTTTCGACAACGGGTAACAATCTTTGGGACAAGCCTTGTTCAAGTCCTTGAAGTCGATGCACATTCTCCAAGAACTGTCAGGCTTTCAAACCATGACTGGGTTTGCAACCCAGGATTGATATTTGTCTTCCCGAAGAATTCCAGCTGAGATAAGCTTTTCTACTTCTTGGCATGCTAGCAAGCTTCTTTCGGGTGCTAGATTTTGTTTCTTTTGGGCAACAGGCTTAACATCAGGTGGTATCTTCAGCTCATGTTCAGCAATGCTTCGAGGGATACCCGTCATGTCTTCCGGCAACCAAGCAAAGAAATTGTGACACCCGGCTTTTCAGGCCGTACCGTACAATTGTAGCACATGTTGTAAATAGGTAATAGGGCCATATTTGACTGATTATGATGTTTATATGTGAATTTAATGAGTTGGTAAATTTAAACATTGAAAAAATTATTTTGGCAACGGTAAGATAAACGCTTATCGTGTAACGACTAAAATGCAAAACGAACATCGGTGACCACCCGATCAGTGTTAAAATCCTAAAAATAGTTTGTTATGGTTAGAATAATTATTTTAATCATATCCGTGTGGAAAAATAAATTAAAACGCCAAGAAACTCTATTTTTCGAGTTTAAGCGCGTACCGCGCAACACAGCACGCATATTGCCAAATACCGACAACGTAGCCAGTCCAGGCAAACAAAATATCGTTTAGTAATATTTTGGTGAGTTTATTTTTATAGAGTATTAAAAATAATTTAAAACGCACTAAAACGGGATTAAAACACTAGATAAAATGCCTGATAACCGGTTAAATACCAGTTTTTACTCAATATTACATATATATATATATATATATATATATATATATATATATATAAATATACGTGTATGCGTGTATATATGTTGGAGTGTGCAAGAGGTGGCAGCCATGCATATCTCCTCTCTCTCCACTTGATTGGATAGAAAAAGAGGTGCACATTATTCTATCTTCTATAACCTTCTCAATTTGTTAAAACCAAGGGAGATGTCTCAAAATCAACTTCATCTCTCTCTCTCTTTACAATAAGTTTCGACCGAACACCCCTATACATCATACATTTTCGAAATTTCAATCTAGTTCATGAAGATCCAAGCTCATTCTAATGTGTTTTCAAGTAATTTTAAGGATCCAAGGGTAATTTCAAGGTGTTTTAAGAAACAACCAAGCTCCATATCATCAACCTTAGCTAAAAACACATCAAAATCTTGAAAGGTATAAACTTGTTTTTAAAACCATATTCTTGATTTTAGAGATGATGATGGAAGGTTTCTCTTGATTCTTAAAATATTTCACAAACTTGAATTCTTAATAAATGGAATTTTACACAAAATAAAAATGGAAGAGTATGTATATGTATATATGACCATATATATATATATATATATATATGTATGTATATATGCATATTTTATATTGAGTTTGATTTTTGATAGAATCTTGTTTGATTTATTCTTGAAAAGTGAATGCATGTATGATCAAAAGATGTTATATAAAGGTTCTTGTGATTTGAGTTACTTATGTGAAAAATTAAATTTTTGGAATTATATATATATATATATATAGATATATATGTATGCATGTATCGTGTATGTATATATGTATATATACACTTGTGAGTTTTGTTACTTAGTAAATAAATGAAAGATTATTGCACGCAAATCATGTAAACATGATGAAATATGGTGATAATGTTTTTGAATTTATGAACATGAAAAAGATGTGTTCTTGGATGCATTTAAGTTTAGGAAGGATGATGATGATATGGTATGGGTATATTGGATGCACTTACTAGAACATGCATGTTGAAATATGATCATGAAATGATGATTTGAGTGTTTTGATAAAAATAAATTTTAATCAGATTATAAACACTAAAATAAAGTTATTTTAAAGTGTTTTGTGATTTATAACTTTGACATAATGTTTGATAGCTTTGCATGTTGTACTCGGTGCTTTAAAAGTTGTAAAATACGTGAAATCGCATGTATTTGACTTACACAAAAACTGCACTAATCTGATTATAACCACTATTTTAATCAGTAAATAACATGTATTGTGTTAAAATATCAAGTCGTTTCGAGTTGGGATGATTATAGTAACGTTTAACGCAAAACTATGCGTTAAAACGGTCAAAAATCGGCTTTTCGAGTGATTTTTATAAAACTGAATTAGATCAGTAAGTAAACTGATATTTTTAGGTCAAAAATAAGTATTTTAACTAATTTTAAGTTTACTTGGTGTTTGGTTAGTCATACGTGACTTCCGACGCCCGAAACCGTTACCGAATCGCTAAAATACGCATTTTTCAATGAACACTAGTAGGGGTAAATTTTGAGTGAACCTTATGTGATAAAATGTATTATGTGGTTTAAACATGATAATGTGAAAATATGTTAAGTTTTAACATGATTTAAAGATTTGGATTATGCATGTATATTTGTACGTTTTGTGCGGTAGAAACGGTAAAAATCGCGTGAAAGGTGTAACTTGTTTGTCGAGCATGAAATTTGATACTTATGAAATGTTTTATGTATATTTGCTATAAAAATGATAAAATGGATGAGTTAACAAGATTTCGCGTGTTTCGGTGTTAAATTATGTTAACATTTGTGTGTGTGTGTGTGTGTGTATATATATATATATATATATATATATATTACGACACACAACATATTGCGTATAAACGGGAGTGTTAACGGATTTACACGATATTGGTCACCAATAAAATCGTTCAAGTCGCAAAATCATAAAAATATATATATGGACTCATATATATATATATATATATATATATATATATATATATATATTAATGTGCCAACATAATCAAAAATGACAACTTTTCGAGAAAATCTCAAAGTTATGTGATAATTCTAAGAAACGGAGAAACTTAGGATTTTTGTGTTAAATATATATGGAAAATTGGTTTTTAATAAACCAACATTTGTCCCGTTGGTAAATAATAATCTTACCTACGTAATTGGTATACAATAATCCTACCTATCAACATGTTGGTACTCAATGAACTTCCGTTAATTTTTTTTAACTGAAGTTAGTTTTTAAGTTTTATTTATTACATAAACAGTCCCTGTAGTGGTAATTTACTAGTTTTAACTATTTTAAAACTAGTAAATTACAGTCCCTTGAGGTTTTTTGTTTTATAAAATAGTTAAAACTAGTAAATTACAACTAAAGGGACTTTTTGTGTAATAAATAAAACTTAAAAATTAACTTCGGTTAAAAAAAATTAACGGAAGTTCATTGAGTACCAATATGTTGATAGGTAGGATTATTGTATACAAATTACGTAGGTAAGATTATTATTTACCAACGGGACAAAGGTTGGTTTATTAAAAACCAATTTTCCAATATATATATATATATATATATATATATATATATATATATATATATATATATATTGATTTAGAATTGTTCCTATATTAGGACGTATATAAAAATCAATCTCTGGGATTGCGGTATTAAATACACACCCAAAGGTGAGTGTCACTAAACCCCTCTTTTTACTACTTTGTACATATTTTGGGGGTGGAACACGTTGTTAAAAGGGTTTAATAATGTTTTCGAAATAAAACATAACTTTTACTATAAAATATATATTTTTGCTGAAAATATATGAGATTTGATAAGTTATACGTTTCGAAGTAAAACGTTTTTGATGAATGAATATTGTATGTACGGTATTTCTTAAGTGATACAAGACCGTACGGTTGGGGGACGGATGCCGGCCTTGTCACACCCTGACCGCGATAAAACAACAAAACCGCGCCGGAAATGTCGGGGAGTGTTGCAACAGAATTATTGTTTCACAACCATGGATACAAAAAGTGTTTCGTTTTATTGATTCACTAAGTAATTTACATTGTTTTAACACAAGACAAACGAGTTACATAACGACTAATATTGTTATTACGTCACTAAGGCCTCGTCCAGATCTTATGTGACTCATGCATGCTAGTAATCATCATCAAGCATCAACACCTGAAACATATGTGAAAAATAAAGTCAGCAAAGAAATGCTGGCGAGTATATAGGTTTTGTAGAAGTGTCGGATTCATGGCTAGTTTAAATGTTGCAATACTTTATTAAAAACTTTGTTTTGAAAAGAGTATAATATTGCAACTTAATTAACCAACTCAAATCAAGCGGGTTATAGTTTATAAAACCTCGTAGCCATGATTCTTAACCCAAAAACATTTGTTTTAGTAAAGCAATTTGTAAAACATCTCGTATTAAATCGTTAATAAAATCTCGTTAATAAAATTCGTATGGTCTATATCATTTCGAAAACCTCGTTTGTGTGATATCGTTCCAAAATCGTTTACCCAAGTGAACTAAATAACGCCACGATATGTAATATGTTGAAAACACTTATATATAAGAAGTACCAGCGGCGTATCTACCATGTTTTCACCATATTACCCCCGTCCCGTTATCTAAACACTTAACCGAAAACCAATCGTTTATCAAATTAATTTAATCTTGTACGAATCGTTCCCAAATCTTTAACTCGTTCAAATCGTTTAAATCGTCCTCGTTTTAAGTGTGAAAACTATTTGTGGTCGCCTCGCTAATAACATTCAAACCTTTGTGACTCGATCACCTCGCGTATCGCTTCTCGAATTAACAAACCACCAAAGGGTAAGTTAACAAACATCAGATTCAGTCGCTACCCACAACCCCCACACATAACCATGGGTGTAGTAAAGTAACGGGATTTGTCAGATCCTATGGTACCATAACCTAATACTGGTCGGTTGGGCCAAAATTAATGAATGCCATTCGTTATGTAAATACAATCAACTAGTTTATTCACTTTATTGAAATCGTTATTTGTTTAGTACAAACCATCATAATCGTTTTTGAAATCATCGTTATAATATCGAAAATCGTTTTGAAAACCATCGTTAAATCCTTGAAAACATTTAGCACATATGAATCACCCCAAAACAATTGAAAATAGTAAAATAGGGGAACTATGTACTCACATGGAGTGCAAAGTATCCTCAATCAATAGAACTTCAACAAACTCGAGCAAACCAGAGAAATCAAACAGCACCTAGTAATCGAATCACTAGTCAAACAATAGACGCCTAAATCGGAAGATCGGACAGAATGAGGTCTTGTAAACCAAATGAGTGTTGGAACTCATGTGATATGGTTTAACAAAGCCTACATTCTAAATCGGAACCTAACCTAAGTGCTTTCGACCCATTGCGACCCATTAAGGTAGCTCATGCTACTTTAACGCGTCGTGCGCGCAAAAGCGCATTCGAGACGTCTAACTAGTCCTATGACAAGTGCTATATGCCTAAACATGTTTAAATATGTTGCATAATCAGTTACGTGACAAAAGTTTATGTTACATATGCTTAATTACCAATTATGCATGAAAAGGACATTTTGGTCATTTACCTAAGGCATGTAAACTACTTATCATACAACTAATTAAACCTAAGTGACCATAAGGTATAACCTCGGAAGGTTATTCCCTATGCTACTATGGTCACTAAACATGTTTGGTCGGATCCTAACGATCGACCAAACGGGTCGTGTTCGAAAGTCTAAGCGGGTGTTTAGTCCGCTTGACTTACGACTCTACACAAGCATCAAACTAAAAGTGACGAGCTAAACATGCTAGAACATGTTTAGTTAAGTTAGAAAGCAGATTTTGATATCAAAACAAACGATTTTGATACCCTAGAGTAGTTTGGTTACAAAATACGCATAAACACGCATTTTGGCCGAAACTACGACTCGTCACTACGCCTAGTCAACGTGGTAATCAGTAGGTATAGTCACAAGGGACTATAACCATCGTGATTACGCTCACGTTGCAAAGTTCAATGGAACTTTGTGTTGACCATTGACTTGGTCAAATCTGAAAGTCAAACTTGTTTGACTTTCATGCTTGAAATATAAGAACAAGCAAGAAGAGGACTTACAAAGGGTCCAAGAAGGATGTTTGATCTAAAATAGCTCAGGTATGAAGTGTAAACACCCCAACTTAGAGCTGAATTCAGATCAAGTGTGAGAATGAAGTGAAGTGGGGGGTTGCTATTTATAGTAAGTTAGGATCAATAGGATGATTCCAAGTGGTTTAAGGGAGTAATCTTGGCCATACATGTGGGTTAATGGTATTAGAATACAATGGGAGTCGAAAACCAGCTCCAGGTATTGCAAATATTACATTAAAACCCCTGAATTTAGCCCAGATTGCTGATTCTGAAGTTTCTGTCTGACATGTCCACACGGCCCACGTAAGATACACGTTAACTCTTACGCGGCCCGTGTAAGGATGTTTGGCAGAATGTCAAAACAGGTCCCTGCACATCAGAAACTTGCAATTTGGCTCATTTTTGACACGTTTAAGCCCCGTTAACCTCATTTCAATGCTCTAAGATGATGTTAAAGTATAGGGAACTCAAAACATGCTCAAAAATAACTCGGATGTCGGTTCGTTTGGTCGTATGGTTGCGTTGTTTGGTTAATTACGACGGAAGTCGTAACGAACGCAAAAACGATCTAAATTAAGCGATGATTTTATCATGCCCAACACTAAAGCATAATATTTTAATGATTACATGAATTTTTGGATGTCCGGATATATTCAGAACGTAAAATATGCGCGAAAATGCAAACTTGTGCACTTTTTGACGCTTTTAGTCCCTATCGATCAATAAAGTTTATTTTAGCATACCGAACCCCTCAAAGCCTATTTCTAAGCTATGTAAAGGATATTTAGGGTATGTTTAACTTATGATCAAGTACCGGAATGTTCGTTACTATACAAATCGGTATAGTTTCGCAGTTTGACACAAATAGTCCCTACGATCGAACATAGTTGATTTCAACACACCAAACTATCCAAAACTTATTTCTAAGTTATGTGGAGGTTATTTAAGGTATGTTAAGCCTATGTCATTATTCCGGAATGTTTATCACGTTATACTAACTGCGTTTACGCACCAGTTTGCGTATAACTTTCCAGAAAACGATTTAAAGCTTGAAATTGGAATCGAATCGAATTGTAAAAATCACCAAACACAAATACACACATAATAACATCAAAACACATATAATAACACCAAAGCACATTGTTTTATTAATAATCAACATTTTTTTACATCGTACATTGATTACCGAGCACAGTTGTCACAGTCTCCCCTACTTCAGGAAATTTCGTCCCGAAATTTTAACTAGAGGAAGCTTGTGAAAACAAATGCGGATATTTCGTCATCATTTGGTCCTTAAGTTCCCAAGTAAATTATGGGCCACGTTTGGACTCCCAACGAATTTTAACGAAATGAATCCGTTTGTTCTTCAACTGTTTGAATCTACGGTCCACTATCTCCATGGGTTTCTCGACAAAGTGCATCGTTTCATCGATTTAGATCTCGTCGAGAGGAATGTGAACATCAGCGTCAGCTAAACACTTTCGCAAATTGGACACGTGAAAAGTCGGATGAATATTTCCAAGCTCTGGAGGTAGCTCTAGTCGATAGGCAACTTTTCCAATTCTTTCCACAATCTTGAATGGTCCCACATATCGAGGTGCAAGTTTTCCTTTCTTTCCAAATCTCACGACTCCTTTCTAAGGTGAAACCTTGAGTAGGACACGATCTCCGACTTGAAATTCTAAGGGCTTGCGTCGCATATCCGCATAACTCTTTTGACGGCTCCGAGCTGTCACAAGATTATCGCGAATTTTCTTGATTTTTTCTGTTGTTTCAAGAACGAGCTCAGGTCCAGTAAGCGGAGCTTCACCGGTCTCATTCCAACAGACAGGTAAACGACATTTTCGACCGTAGAGAGCTTCGAATGGTTCCATATTGATGCTAGCATGATAACTATTGTTGTAAGAGAACTCGATCATTGGTAGATGAGAGTCCCAATTACCACCAAAGTCTATCACGCATGCTCTAAGCATATCCTCCAAAGTTTGAATCGTCCTCTTGGATTGTCCATCTGTTTGGGGATGATAAGCACTGCTTAGATTTAGTTGGGTTCCCAAAGCAGATTGCATGGTCTTCCAGAGATGAGATGAAAATCGAGCATCACGATCGGAAATGATATCCAAAGGAACACCATGTCGTGAAACAATCTCATTAACATAAATCTTTGCAAGTTTATCAGCAGATAGATCCTCGCGAATCGGAAGAAAATGAGCTGACTTCGTTAATCGATCGATAATAACCCAAATAGCATCGTGACCTTTAGATGTACGCGGTAACTTAGTGATGAGATCGATCGCAAGGCTCTCCCACTTCCAAACCGGTATCTCTGGTTGTACAAGCAAACCAGAAGGTCGTTGATGTGCAGCCTTGACTTTGAGACAAGTTAGGCATTTCGATACATACAAGGCAACATCTTTCTTCATACCAGGCCACCAGAACTTAGTGCGAAGATCCTTGTACATTTTATCAGCACCAGGATGGATAGAATATCGAGACTTGTGAGATTCGTCCATCACTAGGGTGCGAAGATCGTCTTGTTTCGGAATCCACAAACGATCCTTGAAGTAGAGTAAACCATTGCCTTTCCTTTCGAGTTTAAGCTCAAGTTGAAGCGGTAGCTCATCCTTCAATAAACCCTTGATCACACAGGATCGTTGAGCTTGAAGGACACGAGATTGGATATTGGATAGAGCTTGGACAGAGTGAAGCTTGACTCTCTCTTTTCAACTAAGCGCATCGGCTACGACATTCGCCTTACCAGGATGGTAGCGAATCTCGCAATCGTAATCGTTCAGGAGTTCAACCCAACGTCGTTGTCTCATGTTTAGCTCTTTCTGATTAAGAATATGCTGGAGACTTTTGTGGTCTGTGAAAACCACACACTTCGTTCCATAGAGGTAGTGTCTCCAAATTTTAAGTGCGAATACCACAGCTCCTAACTCAAGATCATGTGTCGTATAGTTCTTCTCGTGAACTTTCAATTGTCTAGATGCATATGCTATAACCATACCTCTTTGCATGAGGATGCAACCAAGGCCTAAGTTGGACGCATCGCAATAGACAATGAAATCATCGCTTCCCTCGGGCAGAGATAGAATACGAGGATTACATAACTTCTGCTTCAGTGTTTGGAATGCTTCTTCTTACTTAGGTCCCCACTCAAAAGGATTATTCTTCTGAATCAAAGCAGTGAGTGGAACCGCAATCTTTGAGAACTTTGAAATGAATCGATGATAATAACCAGCAAGACCAAGAAAAGATCGAATCTCTGTAGGTGTTGTCGGTGTACTCCAATCCTTAATAGCAACAATCTTGGATGGATCCACATGAATACCCTGCTCGTTGACTATATGACCCAGAAACTGAACTTCTTTAAGCCAGAATTCACACTTGGAGAATTTAGCGAAAAGTTGTTCCTTCTTAAGGAGTTCCAACGTTAAGCGAAGATGTTGCTTGTGATCGGCTCGAGTCTTCGAATAAATGAGGATATCGTCGATGAACACAATAATGAACTTGTCTAAATAAGGTTTACAGACCCTATTCATTAAGTCCATAAAGATAGCTGGAGCATTCGTCAAACCAAAAGGCATGACTGTGAACTCGTAATGCCCATATCTCGTGCGAAAAGCAATTTTGGGAATATCTTCTTCGAGAACAACAAGTTGATGATACCCAGAACGCAGATCGATCTTAGAAAAACATGAAGCACCTTGCAGCTGGTCAAAGAGATCATCAATTCGGGGTAGGGGATATCGATTCTTGATGGTAAGCTTATTAAGCTCACGATAATCGATACACATTCGAAATGACCCATCTTTCTTTTTCACGAAGAGGACAGGAGCTCCCCAAGGTGAATAACTCAGACGGATGAGTCCTTTATCAGATAGCTCTTGAACCTGTTTTGATAACTCTTGCATCTCTGAAGGTGCAAGACGATAAGGTGCTTTCGCAATCGGGTTGGCATTGGGTACAAGGTCGATATGAAACTTAACTTGACGAGCTGGAGGCAAACCAGGCAGTTCATCAGGAAACACCTCTGGATAATCCCGAACAATTGGAATATCCTGAATACTCTTACTCTTGTCTTTCTCCTTGGTGACATGTGCTAGAAAAGCAACATATCCTTTTCTCAAATAACTTTGGGCCTTTGTACACGACATAAGCTTCAAACTATCTGGTGGTTTCTCGCCACGAACTTCCAGAACATCACCAGACGGAAGAGGAATACGAACAATCTTATCGAAACAAGCCACCTCAGCGTGGTGTTTGGTTAACCAATCCATTCCAACGATAATGTCGAAGCTCCCAAGTTGCATTGGCGTGAGGTCAATAGGAAAAAGATGGTTATCAAGGTTCAACTGACAATCACGAATAACAGAGTCGAGGACAAGAAGTTTACCAGTAGCAACTTCGACAGATAAGGGTTTCCTCAATTTAGTTCTAGGTATCGCAAGAAGAGGCTCAAATGACAACGAAACAAAACTTCTATCGGCACCAGAATCAAAAAGAATAGATGCGGGTCGATCGTTAACAAGAAACGTACCATTGACAACCTCGTTGTCAGCCCTTGCTTTGTTTGCATTCAAATTGTATGCTCGCCCTCGAGCAGGATTCATGTTGGCGTTGACGTTCGCATTCAGATTCGCATTAGCATTCGCGTTTGCATTTGCCAGCCTCGGACAGTTGTTGCGGAAGTGACCAAACTCTCCACAATTGAAACATGAACCTGGTGGGAATCTAGCAGCATTCCCTTGTACTGGAGCTTGAACCTGGGCAACCTGATTTTGTCCTAAACGACAAACATTGGCCAAATGCCCAAGTTTACCACACGTCGTGCACTGCTTACAAGCTTGCTGTGCAACATGATGACCGTTGCAGCGAGCACAATGAGGTGCGGTACCAGCATATGCCTTCTTCGCAGGAGGTTGAGCTGGCGGGTTCTGGTCAGTCTGTGACGTAACAGCAAAATTCTGGGCCCCCTTTCGCTTCCTCGATTTCCTCGACGACTCACCTTCTTTACCCTTACCCTTTTTCTTGTCCTTCCCAGAATCAGTCGCCTTCTTTTTATCACCCTTTTGGGTGAGTTTACCCTTTCTGACTTGAGTCTCAGTCAGGGTAGCAGACAACTCGATTGCTTGACGAAGGGTAGTAGGATTAACACCAGTCACAATATCCAGCATAGAATCGGGTAGACCATCGATATATCTTTCGATTGCTTTGTCTGGTGGGGTAACCATGGTGGGACACAATAGACTGAGTTCCTCAAAACGATCCGTGTACGCACGGTGCTCAGCCCCATCTTGCTTTAAATCGTCAAACTCTCGTTCCAAAGCTCGAATCTCGTGACGGGGACAAAACTCTTTCATCATGAGAGCTCGAAGCTCTTCCCATGTTTGTGCTAATGCCACTTCGGCACCCCTATCGCGCATAATACCATTCCACCAGGTAAGCGCTCGCATCTCAAACACGCTCGAAGCAAATTCAACCTTACGCGCATTCGGACACTGCACATGCCTGAATGTGCTCTCGATACTCTCAAACCACTGCAGGAGCGCAGTTGCTCCTTGCGACCCAGAAAACTTAAGCGGCTTAGCAGAATTGAAATTCTTGAAATTACACTGTGCATTGTTGTTGTTATTATTGTTATTGTTGTATATCTCGTGGACTTGAGTCACAACACCGGGAAGCACAGCAGCCACTTGCTGAGAGACTAGGGCTGCGATTTCTTCAATAGTAAAAGATTGTGCTTCACATCGAGGAGGCATTGTCTAACAAGGAAATATGAGAAACGAGTAAGGTTGATAATTAGGAAAAAGCAAAAAGAGGTATCGACAAAACACAAGGAAGGCGATCATTTGTTCGTTACCTCGAACAAACAAACGACGCATAGTGACTAATCAAAGTAAATGAATCAAAATAATGTATCGCGAAGACATGCTTGCCTATAAGTGAACACTCACCCCAAGAGTTCCCAGGTAAGAGTGACTGGTCCGATTATGTGGATTTGTACGAACACTCTAGCCTTAGACAGAAAACTCAGAGTACAGGCATTCACCCTTCCAGTTTGCACGTGTTCACACTATTTAGACCCAAACTTTGACGAGATTTTGAAAACTTCAAAAGGGTTCAAAACCATATAACAGAGGGTTCAAAACCTAGTAATCAATCATCCTAGAACGGATGATAAATTTTCGAAGCAGATTCGGGTTTGTGTTCTCGTTGTGGTTATCACCTAAGGATAGGTGACGGTTTTGTTTTAAAATCTAAACACAAGTAGACTTGTGTTAGGGTCCTAAAGTTATAGTCTAGGTCAAAGCATTACTAATAACCTAATTCCCTATAACCAGT
This sequence comes from Helianthus annuus, assembly GCF_002127325.2. Taxonomy (NCBI): domain Eukaryota; kingdom Viridiplantae; phylum Streptophyta; class Magnoliopsida; order Asterales; family Asteraceae; genus Helianthus; species Helianthus annuus. The sequence continues at coordinate 64,881,458 of NC_035442.2, forward strand.
AGCTCTGATACCAACTTCTTCTGTCACACCCTGACCGCGTTAAAACAACAAAACCACGGCGGAATCGTCGGGGAGTGTTGCAACAAAATTATTGTTTCACAACCGTGGATACAAAAAGTGTTTGGTTTTATTGATTCACTAAGTAATTTACATTGTTTTAACACAAAACAAACGAGTTACATAACGACTAATATTGTTATTACGTCACTAAGGCCTCGTCCAGATCTTATGTGACTCATGCATCCTAGTAATCATCATCAAGCATCAACAACTGAAACATATGTGAAAATAAAGTCAGCAAAGAAATGCTGGCAAGTACATAGGTTTTATAGGAGTATTGGATTCATGGCTAGTTTAAATGTTGCAATACTTTATTAAAAACTTTGTTTTGAAAAGAGTATAATATTGCAACTTAATTAACCAACTCAAATCAAGCGGGTTATAGTTTATAAAACCTCGTAGCCATGATTCTGAACCCAAAACATTTGTTTTAGTAAAGCAATTTGTAAAACATCTCGTATTAAATCGTTAATAAAATCTCGTTAATAAAATTCGTATGGTCTATATCATTTCGAAAACCTCGTTTGTGTGATATCGTTCCAAAATCGTTTACCTAAGTGAACTAAATAACACCACGGTATGTAATATGTTGAAAACACTTATATATAAGAAGTACCAGCGGCGTATCTACCATGTTTTCACCATATTACCCCCGTCCCGTTATCTAAACACTTAACCAAAAACCAATCGTTTATCAAATTCGATTAATCTTGTATGAATCGTTCCCAAATCGTTAACTCGTTCAAATCGTTTAAATCGTCCTCGTTTTAAGTGTGAAAACTATTTGTGGTCGCCTCGCTAATAACATTCAAACCTTTGTGACTCGATCACCTCGCTTATCGCTTCTCGAATTAAAAAACCACCAAAGGGTAAGTTAACAAACATCAGATTCAGTCGCTACCCACAACCCCCACACATAACCATGGGTGTAGTAAAGTAACGGGATTTGTCAGATCCTATGGCACCATAACCTAATACTGGTCGGTTGGGCCAAAATTAATGAATGCCATTCGTTATGTAAATACAACCAACTAGTTTATTCACTTTATTGAAATCGTTATTTGTTTAGTATAAACCATCATAATCATTTTTGAAATCATCGTTATAATATCGAAAATCGTTTTGAAAACCATCGTTAAATCCTTGAAAACATTTAGCACATATGAATCACCCCAAAACAATTGAAAATAGTAAAATAGGGGAACTATGTACTCACATGGAGTGCAAAGTATCCTCAATCAATAGAACTTCAACAAACTTGAGCAAACCAGAGAAATCAAACAGCACCTAGTAATCGAATCACTAGTCAAACAATAGACGCCTAAATCGGAAGATCGGACAGAATGAGGTCTTGTAAACCAAATTAGTGTTGGAACTCATGTGATATGGTTTAAAAAAGCCTACATTCTAAATTGGAACCTAACCTAAGTGCTTTCGACTCATTGCGACCCATTAAGGTAGCTCACGCTACTTTAACGCGTCGTGCGCGCAAAAGCGCATTCGAGACGTCTAACTAGTCCTATGACAAGTGCTATATGCCTAAACATGTTTAAATATGTTGCATAATCAGTTACGTGACAAAAGTTTATGTTACATATGCTTAATTACCAATTATGCATGAAAAGGGCATTTTGGTCATTTACCTAAGGCATATAAACTACTTATCATACAACTAATTAAACCTAAGTGACCATAAGGTATAACCTCGGATGGTTATTCCCTATGCTACTATGGTCACTAAACATGTTTGGACGGATCCTAACGATCGACTAAACGGGTCGTGTTCGAAAGTCTAAGCGGGTGTTTAGTCCGCTTGACTTACGACTCTACACAAGCACCAAACTAAAAGTGGCGAGCTAAACATGCTAGAACATGTTTAGTTAAGTTAGAAAGCAGATTTTGATATCAAAACAAACGATTTTGATACCCTAGAGTAGTTTGGTTACAAAATACGCATAAACACGCATTTTGGCCGAAACTATGACTCGTCACTACGCCTAGTCAACGTGGTAATCAGTAGGTATAGTCACAAGGGACTATAACCATCGTGATTACGCTCACGTTGCAAAGTTCAACGGAACTTTTTGTTGACTTTCATGCTTGAAATATAAGAACAAGCAAGAAGAGGACTTACAAAGGGTCCAAGAAGGATGTGTTATCTAAAATAGCTCAGGTATGAAGTGTAAACACCCCAACTTAGAGTTGAATTTAGATCAAGTGTGAGAATGAAGTGAAGTGGGGGGTTGCTATTTATAGTAAGTTAGGATCAATAGGATGATTCCAAGTGGTTTGAGGGAATAATCTTGGCCATACATGTGGGTTAATGGTATTAGAATACAATGGGAGTCGAAAACCAGCTCCAGGTATTGCAAATATTACATTAAAACCCCTGAATTTAGCCCAGATTGCTGATTCTGAAGTTTCTGTCTGACATGGCCACGCGGCCCGCGTAAGATACACATCAACTCTTATGCGGCCCGTGTAAGGATGTTTGGCAGAATGTCAAAACAGGTCCCTGCACATCAGAAACTTGCAATTTGGCTCATTTTTGACACGTTTAAGCCCCGTTAGCCTCATTTCAAGGCTCTAAAATGATGTTAAAGTATAGGGAACTCAAAACATTCTCAAAAATATCTCAGATGTCGGTTCGTTTGGTCGTACGATTGCGTTGTTCGGTTAATTACGACGGAAGTCGTAACGAACGCAAAAACGATCCAAATTAAGCGACGAATGAAATTTTATCATGCCCAACACTAAAGCATAATATTTTAATGATTACATGAATTTTTGGATGTCCGGATATATTCAGAACGTAAAATATGCGCGAAAATGCAAACTTGTGCACTTTTTGATGCTTTTAGTCCCTATTGATCAATAAAGTTTATTTTAGCATACCGAACCCCTCAAAGCCTATTTCTAAGCTATGTAAAGGATATTTAGGGTATGTTTACCTTATGATCAAGTTCCGGAATGTTCGTTACTATACAAATCGGTATAGTTTCGCAATTTGACACAAATAGTCCCTGCGATCGAACAAAGTTCATTTCAACACACCAAACCATCCAAAACTTATTTTTAAGTTATGTGGAGGTTATTTAAGGTATGTTAAGCTATTTCACTATTCCGTAATGTTTATCGCGTTATACTAACTGTGTTTACGCACCAGTTTGCGTATAATTTTCAAGAAAGCGATTGAAAGCTTGAAATTGGAATCGAATCGAATTGTAAAAATCACCAAACACAAATACACACATAATAACATCAAAACACATATAATAACACCAAAGCACATTGTTTTATTAATAATCAACATTGTTTTACATCGTACATTGATTACCGAGCACAGTTGTCACAGGCCTGGGTCTCGAATGATGGAGAATCAGGGGATTCATACCACATCGTGTATTAAATTGTCATATTAGTAGGATATATGTATTGTACGTGAGGCATACATCATATTTTTCTTCGAGAAAGAACCCTGCGCCCATGATGTCGTTTAATCAATTAAGTATTGCACGCGATGAATTGTTGGTAGATCTATCGGGTTGACAACCCCGTCGTGACCGGTCGCCCCGTGTCAATGTCAAACGACGAATTAATATTCTGTTTATTGTCTAGCATTGATTATCCCTGCATGGTTAATATATAGTTCGTATTGTCTAGCTAACATACGAGTCTGAAAATTGACGCAATAATTTAATATACAAAACCTGGGCAGTATTACTGTTGTCGGAGTAATGAACCGACAGAAGGCCCATGGATTTTAATAAGAAAGTAAAATGGACTTTCTAAGAATTAAATGGATGTTTTAAATAAACACCTAAACATGAAGTTTTCCTTGGAATAAAATCTGTTAGTAAGCGAATAAGTGAACTCACCTTCCTTTGTAGTTGACACTTGATTTTAACGTGTTCTACAGGTACTTGAGTGCGGCTTCGGGAATTATGGCATATCTTGTAGTTGTTGATGCATGTTTTGTCACTTAAATATGTTGGACTAATTTTAAACCTTCTGGGACAAATGTAATAAGATCCATAAGGATCAAAGACAATTTAAGTATGCCATGGTTGTATCATGTCTTAAAACGTAATGTTTAAATAACTTACATCTAAAATACACTAAAATTTCCAACAATTAAATGCATCGATCGACAAGATATAAATGGGTACTAGCTTCCATCACCACTACGTTTTATATTCCGCTGCGACGTTTTTGGGGTGTGACAGAAATCGCTATAGTGTACTAGCAGTTTTTCGAGGTATGAGAGGGTTTCTTTAGAAAGGCTTGGATTAACCCTTATACTTTGTTTTGGATATTTGGGGTTTATGATCGGCCCTTGCTTGTCGCCTTCATTTTTTGAACTTTCTCCCTCAACCATGTAAGCTTCTTGAGTGGGTTGAAGAGTTGCAATCCCTCTCTCGGTAGGTAACTTCACTGTGCCATGACCAACTGAAACAACCATATAGAATGCACATTGCCCTGGCCTTCCTATGATGACATCATAGTTGGAAGGTATATTGATAACCACAAAAGTGAGAGTTTGAACTCTTTCCATCTTGCCTTCACTGAAACGGACATCAAGGGTTAGTTGCCCTAAAGGCTTGAGGGGTATATCAGCAATACCTTTTATAGAGGTTCCAGATGGTTGAAGCTTTGAACATTCCTCATTGCTCAAACGATTGAAGAACTTTTCAAACACGATTTCAATAGCTGCTCCGGTGTCTATGTAGGCTCTGCTTGTCTTTAATGTACCCACAGTTGTTTCAACCACAAGAGGGCTTGAGAGTGGGTCCCTTTCTGTTGGCGGGAAGCAGACACACTGAAGCTCTCAAGCTTCCAACCGTTGCCTTTTGTGGGGAAACTTACCATCGAAATTCACCATGTTAACCTCCTTGCCTTTTCCTTCGGCTATCTTGTCCCTTACCCCCTTTACCAAGTAGGCAAGCTCTCCAGACTTGATGGCCTGCTCAATCCTCTTTTTGAGTTGAAAGCAATCGTTAGTATGGTAACCCTTCTCCTCATGAAATTCACAGAACTGGGTGGAATTTTCATTTCTTCTGCTTTAAGGGAGAGGTCTAGGAGGTCGGAAGCTTTGTTTCACTTCCTCTGTAGCAAGGATCTCCTGTGGGGTTTTTGTAAAAGCTGTAAAGTTTACGGCCTTCTCCCTGCTTGGAGGGTTCTGACCTTCAGACCTTTGTTGCTCTGAACCCCTTTGACGTCTGTCATAGGAATGAAAATTTCCCTTCTTTCTAGCGAGGCTATTTCCTCGCCAGATAGACCCCCTTTTTCTCTGTTCCTTTATGTCTACAGTCTCCTCTCCTCTGATGTGGGCTTCGACCCTTTCGAGAGCTTCTTCCAAGGTCTTTGGCAGGGACTTGTTGAAATCCCTTGTAAGATATTTGGAGGTGATGGCGATCATAAAACAGACCACTCTCATCTTTTCATCTGCACCCACGTATGTTAGACCATCCTTTTAATACCTTTCTATGAACTCTCGAAGGCTTTCATCATCTCTTTGTTTTAGCTGGAAGATCACCATGGCATCTTTGACAAATCGCCTTTGTTGGGAGAAGTTGGCCAGGAACCCTTTGCTAAGGTCATCGAAGCTTCAAACACTTTTGGCAGGCAGGTCATTGAACCATATTCTGGCTGACCCAACGAGGGTTTGCATGAATATGAGGCAGCATTCAGCGTTAGACCATTTCTCGATCCTAGCAGCACCAGTAAAGATTTGGAGGTGATCGTCTGTATCTTCAGTCCCATCATATGTTTTGATGTGGGATGACATCTTGATCTTTGTTTGGAAATCATAATCAGCGATTTGTTGGGAGAAGCATGACAAATTTCTTGGTTTATATGGCTTTGCCAAATCCTCTTCCACTCTTACACCTGTGTTGTTGTTACTGTTGTTCCCTTGGGTGGCCAACACTTGATTAATAAAGTGTTGCCAAGGGAAGCTTGCCATCATTTGAGGCATAAGGTTGAAGCCTTGAAGGCTTCTAGGTGCAACTGGGCAGTCTACCCCTAGAGGAGTGCTCATGACGGTAGTTCGTGCCAAAGGGAGCACAGACAAAGCTTGTTCCCACGTAGTTGTCGCCGAAGGTGGAAGGCTTGCTACTGGAGATTGTAGGAGCTAGTGCAAAGTTAGCTCGTGCCCCAAGGGAGCACCGATTGCAACTGGTTGGGAAGAAAAGAGGGGAAAAGACGTTGGATCTGACCTCGTGTATAGATATGGGTTAGGATTTGGAGGAGGTTTGCTGGGACCAGCCTCATTCCGGGACACGGTCGGCTGTGAGCTTGTAAAAGGAAGAGCGGGTGGCCCATGAGATAGTGAGGGTTTTGGCTCGTCATAATCCAGACGGATCCTTACTCTGTTGTCTCTTTCCCTACTCGCGTATTGGTTAAGGAGAGACCTTAACTCTAAAAAGTTATTGGCAACCCGATCAGGAGTAAGGTCAACACGTGAGGGGGTGTTAGAAGCACCAACGTTGGGGGATGGCACTCTGGAATGAGATGGTGTCGGCGTTTGGAAAGTGAGGAACTCGGGGTAAGTTGCTCCAGTTGGAGTGCTTCCCGGTGTTGAGATGGAAGTTGGTACAGCTGCATGCGTTTGGCTGGTGTTTGGGGTAGAGGTACGTGGGATTTGGTTTACCTCTCCTGGAGATTCACTTTCTGACATGATAATTCTTGAGAGAGAATGGAGCTACACTACTAGGTCTTTTGAAGAAAGTAAGCGGCGTAGCCCAATGGTGGGCGCCAACTTGTTGATGCAACAAATATAAGACAACAATAGTGAGTACCCTGGTTAGGCAAAAGGCTTGGAGGGTTCCGGTTTGCCTAACGCAGGTCATGGGGTCCCCCCACGTTTGCAAGACGTGGAGAGAGGTTCACTAATTATTTTCGCTGATTGTTCAAGATCTTCGGCTGAAGGGCATCCAGCCTTGGAAGCAAGAACAGTCACGTTGTTGGACCGTTCTATGACCCGAAAAGTCAGTCAAGGTAGTTCATCTTCATGTATGAAGGCGGAATCAACATATATGAAGTTACAACAGCATATCCTTTCAATTCCGATTGTTTCTATTGCTTTCTGATAAAATTTTGGCAGAGTTTCAGCACCGTAGCACACACATTTACCGTTACAACTAATGAACCGCTCACCCCTATATATAGTGTCTCAGGGTCGCTCTTAAGACAGGACACATGAGCGATCCTGATCACCTGACTAATAAGCGATCCAGGGTAAAGACATAAAAGCGGTCCAGAACATTACAATGACATATAAGCGATTCTAAACCTATTTCACACAACATTTACATTTTGACCCCCTATTGACCAATATTGACTTCAGACTTTTTGTAGACGCAGTCAACAGACATTCCGTGCATCAACAGACTCCCCCTTGGATGTTGACGTAGTCTTTATCAGTCTTCAGTTCCATAGTCTTCAGTCTTTGTCTTTTCACAAACTCTGTCTATCTTCACAAGCATTCTTTACAGGTTCCAGGACTGTCTCCTAGCTCTATCTACAAACTTCCCATTAGCTGTTGATCCAGACTCCCCCTCTCATTGACTCCCTCTCTCAGTATGCTGGAATCTTGAGATATCTGGTTCAAGCTTTTGCAGTTTGCCTCCGTTGGGAAATATCGTCCAAACCTGTTACTCAACCAATAACATTACAATCTATCTTTTCAAACAATAAACACAAATTCAATCAGCTTTAGAAATCCACTCAAGTTTTCAAGTTCAAGTTAATGACCCTGAATACTTGATTAATCTACCAAGTTCTATTTAATGACCCTGGTTGATCTGTTGACGAATCAAACTGATTTTTAGAAAAATCGTTTTCAATTTTTTTCTAAAAATAACAAATATCAACTTAATGAACTTGTTTGTGACTTTGAAAACAAACAAATTTTCAACAATGTAAGCTCTCCTCGATCTTCAGCTCAGAATCTCCTGCATATGCTTCATCTTGCTAGAATCCGACAATCAACTTTCTACTCTGGTTTGTGTAAAATAAAGCAGAAATAAAATCTTTTTGGATTTTAAAATGATCTAAACTAAAAAATGAAATAACAGGAAACTTAAATTGCAGAAAATAAACTATTTACAGGTTTGTTTTTGGCGAGCGTTTCAGGGAATCATATCAGCTTTTCAGACAGATTACAAGTACCGTTAAGCTACATTACATACTCAGACTTAAACAATTCACCTCGATTGTCGATATACTGATCCATCTTAAATTCTCATACAAACTTCAATCTATTCAGGATATCGTTTAAGTGTTTTAAGAGCTTAGATCAATTCATGTGTCCCACCTCTTGAATATACTCCCGTATCCAGAATCCCAGTATTCAGTCTTACAGGCAAGAATACTACAATGATGTCTGTACATAAATTAGGGGTTAAATGCGAGAACTGAGGGATCTCAGGTCAGAACTTCCGTTCAGCAGAGAGATATCAGTTTCGACTTTGCAGTGTGTCCCCTTTAGAGGATCTTTTTAGCTACAACAACTGATTATCAATTTTATTGTCTAACCAGCTGAGGGCTTTATGCTATATTTCAAGCATCTTTGGATAAAGTATTAGCCAAGGACTAGGTCAGAACTACCGTTCAGCAGAAGTCCCGGAATAATACCCCAGACATCATAGAGTATAAACACCTAGTATATCAGAATACGAGACCTTTCAAACGAGATTTCAGGGGTTACCTATATATCCAAGTAGTGTTCCCCACGAATTTCACAAGTTTGAAATTTTAGGTTTATATCCCGAATAAATCTACTAAATGTACGAAAACCTATCGACACATCGTTAGTGAGACTGTTTAACTCATTTTGTCTTTCCAAATCTTTAGCATACTGTAATTGTCTAGCTGATGTACTATCATTTTCCCTATATACACAAGCTCTTTTTCAATTTTATCATGTTTTTGGATTTTTGCATTTTTTACTGTTTTTGTATTTTTCTCAAAATAAACTATGTACAACTATCTATCTCCCCCTAAATACCAAAACACGTAAAAAATCGACAAACCATCGCAGATTGTTTCTCATCTTCATCCGCAACAGTACTCTCATCAACGCTCACAACCCCATCCGACACCGAAAGCAATTTCATACCATTAAGTTTTAACAAATATTGGAACCGATTTTTATCAAAAGCTTTGGTATGCAAATCAGCTTTTTGTTCGTCAGTGTGGATTTTCTCAATTCGTATCAACTTTTTCTCGAAGCAATCGCGAATAGAGTGATGACGAATCTCGATATGTTTAGTTTTAGCGTGATGTACTGGATTTTTAGTTATATTAATTGCGGCCTCATTATCAACAAACAGAGGTGTGTTAAGAAACTGCAAACCGTAGTCGCGCATCTGTTGCTGTATCCACAGGATCTGAGAGCAGCAACTGCTAGCAGAAACATACTCCGCTTCACATGTAGATAGCGCCACAGATGTTTGTTTCTTACACTGCCAAGTAACCAATCTCGGACCAAAGAACTGGCATCCTGCAGTTGTTGATTTCGCGTTGATTTTGCAGCATCCGAAATCTGAATCGGAAAACCCTTCGAGTGTAAAATCTCCTTTTCTAGGATACCATAACCCCAATGACGGAGTACCTTTCAGGTAACGTAATATCCTCTTGACAATAATCATGTGCGATTCTCTCGGGTTAGACTGAAATCTTGCTGCGAGGCACGTTGGGTACATGATGTCAGGACGTGAAGCAGTTAGGTACATCAAAGAACCTATCATGGATCGATAAAGTGTCTCATCAACCCTGTCTCCGGTGAGATCTGGGTGAATCCCATGATTAGTCGCAAGTGGGGTAGCAACTGGAGTAGAACTTGACATTCCAAATTTCTCTAGAATATCATGCACGTACTTCGTTTGATGAATGAAAATTCCTTCAGGAAGTTGTTCAACTTGTAATCCCAGAAAGAATTTCATCTCCCCCATTGAAGACATTTCAAATTTCTGCTTCATCACTTGTTCGAAATCTTTGCATAATTTCTCATTTGTTGACCCAAAAATTATATCGTCCACATAAATTTGTACTATCAGAAGATGACCATCAACGACTTTAGTGAAGAGAGTGGCATCCACTTTTCCACGTATGAACTGGTTAGCGAGTAGGTGTTGAGACAAAGTCTAGTACCAGGCTCTCGGCGCCTGATGTAGACCATACAACGCTTTGTCCAGCAGATAAACTTTGTTCTTGTGGATTGGGTCAGTAAAGCCCGGCGGCTGACCAACATAAACCTCCTCTTTGACCTTCCCATAAAGAAACGCTGATTTAACATCTAACTGGAATACTTTGAAATTCTTCCAAGACGCAAATGCTAGGAAAATTCTGATAGCCTCTAGTCGTGCGACAGGAGCATAAACTTCGGTAAAATCAATCCCCTCCTGTTGACTAAAGCCCTGAACAACGAGTCGAGCTTTGTTTCTTACAACCACTCCTCTATCGTCCCTCTTACATTTGAAAACCCATTTTGTATTGATTTTTCGTTGACCCTCCGGCAAATCCACTAACTTCCACACACCTAACTTCTCAAACTGACCTAACTCTTCTTGCATTGCTATGACCCAAGAGTCTTCAGTAAGCGCCTCTTTGTAAGTCCTCGGTTCGACCTGCGAGATAAAACAACTTAATGAAAATTCAGTTTGTAAAGGTGCTACTGTAGTATAAAAACATGTTAAGCCCTGGTCAATTTGACGTCTCGTCCGAACGCCCGATTGCAATTCTCCTATTATCAACTCCTCTGGATGATAAGAAAGAGTTCGCGGCATCACTTCACTTGGAACTTCTACATTTCCCTCCAGATTAGTAACATTCTGCTCTGCATCTTGATCACCAACTTGGTTTGTTTGACTTGACAACTGGATCTGCTCCCCCTCAAGATCTGAATCACCATGGTCAAAAACTGGCATATTTTCAGCTTCTTGATCATCATTCACCTCCGACTGATTACCAGGAGCAACTTCATCATCATGTTCACCAGCGTTACTAGGACCTGCTTCATTATCATTTGAAGTCTCCCGAGGTCTTCTAGAATACTCTGCTGGGAACCTGAGCGTCGATTCATACTCTCGTAAAATATCCAGCTCATCAAAGAAATCTTCCTCTTCCTCTGATTCTTCTTGTTAGTGCACTACATCTGTTGATTCCGTCTAAGGGTCTAGGATCAGGTCTTACATTGTATTGTATAACATAGGGCACGTTATACGAGAAAACGAGAGTCTGTATAGGTGTTAGGAGCTAGGATCGCTTATAGGGTCACACAAGACTTGAGTCGCTTATATGATCATATGTGGGTCGCTTATGTATCAAGCCTGGACCGCTCATGTGACACATGACCACATGAGCGGACCCAGAAGCCTATATATAGGGTTGATTGGGGCGATCCTCATAGGGAAGTCCTTGTATTCCACGCCGAAGCTCTGCCGGTGTGACGATCGAGCTGTAAATCGTTTCTAATCAATACAAAAGATAGTTAGGAGGAAGAACAAGCTATATCTACTTGCTTTTCTTATTATTCCGCATCTGAATTGCAAGAGTAAACCTCTGAACGACTCGTTCGGGTTAGCAAACGATCCTACAAGTGGTATCAGAGCTTGGCAGGAGGTTTCCTGCAGATTATAGCCGGATTTCACTGTTTCTTCTCACTTCTACACCTTCTTTTCTCATTTCCAGGAGATTTCACAGTTGAATTTCATTCAAATTTTCACAGATTGTTCATTATCATACCGAGACAAACCCTTGGAAGTTTCAGACCAAAATTGAGCTTAAAAACAGATCAAAACTTGTTCGTAATATGGACCACTCGAATGACGTCATAGTGAACCGCTCATAATTCAGTGTTTTGGACCGCTTATTAATACAAAATTGCCTCTGAACCGCTCCAAAATTAATCACCTGGATCGTTCATAGTACATTCATGGACCGCTCGAAATTTTACTCTTGAACCGCTCTTGTGAACATTGTTGGATCGCTCGAGTAGTTATTTCTGGATGGCTTATAAGACAGTTTTTAGATCGCTCAAAATCAGTTTGAGGACCGCTCTTAGATTAAGATTTCTAGACCGCTCCAAAGAATTGTTTTGGGTCGCCTTTCTGTTCACTGTAGAACCGCTTTTCTGACAGTTGTTTTAAAAATCGTGTTAAGTCATCATAAATTCTGAGTTTTACAACGCCTTTGCTACATCATCATCACCAGCCGCGATTGCTCAAGCTATGAACCTGGAAAATGAGACTGGAACCACCCAGAAACCCCCGAAACTGATGAGTATTGAAGAATACTACGGGTGGAAGGATCGTTTTGAAAACTGGGTACAGGCAAATCATCTCAGATCGTGGGAATGCATATTGGAAAAGTACACATTGCCTCGAATAGAGTTGCAAGTCATTAAACAGATATCTGAATTCTCAGAACAAGAACGTGCAATGTATAAAGCAGAGAAAATGATGATCAATCTGTTACAACAGGCGATTAAAGAAGATATATTCATTCTGCTACAACACGACAAAACTGCAAAATCAATTTGGGATGCTCTTAAAGTAAAATTCGAGGGTAGTGAAAGTATGATCAAAAGCAAGAAGGCATTGCTTAAAAAGGAATTTGATTTGTTTAGCCGTTTGCCAGGAGAGGATACTAAAAAGCTTATTAAGAGATACTGTCACTTAGTGCGTTCGTTATCGATGTTGGGAGTTGAAAAAGGTCGTGAGGAATGAGTTGATAAATTGGCTGATGCGTTACCTCAGAAAGAGTGGGGAACGTATTTGATGATACTGAAAAACACAGGTGTTTATGAAAAACTTACAATTGGTCAGTTTATTGAGAAAATGGAGAGTCAGGATCTTGAGCAGCAAAAGATCGCGAGGATGAATAATCCTAGTGGTCAACAAGATGTTAAAATGTACTATAAAGGTAGTATTCTAGTTTCTGAAAATGAAAGAAGTCCAAAGATTCAAACCGCTTTCAATGCTGGAGATTCATCAGAAAAAGTTGATCAGGGTTCAAACAAGAGCAGCAGCGGGTTTTCATCGTTTCCAAGTGTGAATCCAAAAGAAACTAACACAAGTTTTCAGTCTCAGAGTACAAAAACTGGAAACGGATATGTGATTCAATGCAACATAGCTCTCAACCTTCCAGAAGGTCAAAGCTTCTTCGAAGACACTGCTAAAGATCATATGGCACTTCTAGGTTCAGTTCTGTTATCTTATGAAGGTCTTGTTGCTGGTCGGATCGGAAATCCTATGCTCACCAAAGAGGATTACGATCAAATAGACGCCGAGGAAATGGAACTTATGGATATCAAATGGTGTCTTGCGAGTGTTCTTCGTCGGGCTGAGAAATTCAAAACCATTACCGGGAGAAATGACTTTCTTGATGCACATGTTTCTACTTTAGGTTTTGATAAATCTAAAGTTACTTGTTTTCGATGCAGGGAGAAGGGCCATTTCAAGCGGGAGTGCAAAGGAAGAGAAGCTAGCGGAGCACATAATCCATTCGGGAAAGATGATTACTACCGCAAAGCTATCTATCAACAAGTTGGTCAATCCCAAGAACCGCAGACAGCTCATGGGAGAAAGATTGAAGATTCCAAAAGAGCATGTGTTGTAGATTTCAGCTGGAGTGATTACATATCAACTGAAGCCACAGCAGAACGAGTTATCGATCAAGATGATGAGAAACTACCAGAAGGTTTCAGTTGGGATATGTTCGTGGATGAAAAGGGAGGTTTTAAAGCTTTCATTGCCAAGATCGTCCGAGAGCCAAATTTGTTTGCTACTTGGATGAGATCTATTGGAGAGAATGTGTCAAGTGGAGATGAAAAGTCTGTGTCATCTGTTGAAAGTTCAGATAATACTGATAGACTTTCAGAACACTCTGAGGATGTGTCAGATAGTTCAGATGAAATTGTACAAGATGAAACTGTTCAAGAACAGAATGTTGTATTTGACAAAACACCATCTGATTCTGGTGTTTTTGATGATGATTCTGAAAAATCTGTTCAATTTGATCAATCACCAGATCATAGTAGCAGTGATGATGAGGAAGAGAAACATATAAATATTGCAAAATCTCATATGTCTCCTGAAAGTTTTCATTTTTATTTTGCAGAAAAAATGTAGAAACTAAAAGAGAAACAAGCTGCTAAAGAACAACAATCTGAATCTGAAAGTGATGTTCAGAATGCTGAAAATGTTGCTGAGAAGATTGGTGAGGTTGTGAAAGAAATAGAAAAGGTGATTGAAGTAGAAAAAGTGATTGAAGTTGTAAAAACAGTCGAAGTTGAAAAAATTGTTGAAGTCGTCAAGCCATGTGAGAAGTGTCTGGAAGCCTGCAAAGAGTGTGCAGCAAAAGATGATATCATAGCTGAGTACGAGAAAAAGAAAGAGCAGTTACTGTTTAATCTCAATTATGTGAAGGAATCGTACGATGTGTTGAACAAAACAGTAACTGGTCTCCAAAAGACAAACACAGAAAGAGAACAGGCGCTGACTATGATGAATGCAACTTTAATGTCGAAGCAAAAAGCTATAAATTTCTACATTGAAGAAAGTGCAAAATGGAAGCAAGAGTTGGAAACTGAAAAGATTGAAAATGAGAGGATTAGGAGGTTATTGTTGAGCTATTCTACCTCTGATTATGTTATTGATCGTGTTTACCCAACTGTTGCAGGTATGGAAGCTTTTCAAGATGAGAAGCCGAAAGAAAAGAAAGACTGTGGTAAGAAAACAACTGTTAGCTATAACAAGTGTCCGCCTCCAATTTGGGATTGGTATTCACCTAGGAAACCAAATGAGGAGCAACTTGCAAAAGCAGTCAATATAAAGCTTAAAACCGACACAAATGACATCTTACCAGAAAACATTGATGTGACGTTTACCTTATCCGATACTGATCATGAGTCTGAAATAATCAAAAAGGTGGTAGATCAGGTGTTGGATACTGATGAGGAGACAGAGTCGAAATCTGAGTCTGAAAAGCCAGAGTCGTCTGTCAACAGTCAAAATTCGTCGGTTAAACGGTCTTATAGTAAAGAATTTTTGTTATCAAAGGCAGATTTGAATAATGAAACATTCGAAGTTGTTTATACTTTGAATGGTTCTGACAAATTATATTATAACAAAGAGTTTCCGATAATGAGTATCAAAACGGAATTAATCAACAAAATTTTTAAACTAATAGAAGTTAATATTCCTGAATTAAAAGTTTTGAAAAATTTTGATAAACCTAAAAAATATACTTCTAGAGTTCAACAACGTTTAAACAAGAAAAAAAGGTTACAATTTTGGTCCTGGTTTTCCAAATAAACCTAACCAAAATCGTAGCTACAAAAAGAAAGGTTTAGGTTTTGTTCCACCAGAAAATTACAAAAATGAGAACAATTCTAAATCAAATACTGAATTTGTGACAGGTGGAAGCTCGGAAGATGAACAGCAGAAACCATTTTGGAGACAGACTAACAAAGAGTTTCTTGCTGAGAGGAAAAAGAATGGAACTGGAGTATTTCATCCGAGAAATACTCAAACCTGTTTTAAATGCAGTGAAGCTGGTCACAATGCATCGAATTGCTCAAAAGAGACCAAAGCAAAACAGGAAGAATCTCAGAAGTTAAAAGAAAAAGTAGTTGAAAAATCTGAGAAATCCAAAATTTTTAAAAATTCGAAACATGAAGTTGGGGAATGTTCAAAAACAGAAAAAAAGAAAAAAGAAAAATTTTACAAAAGAAAAGGAAATGACAATCAAGTGTGGGTTGCAAAAAGGGTAGAAGAAAAAATCGGCGATGAATCTGGTTCCACAAAACCAGAAGAGCCATAAGTTGTGGAGAAAGTTTTAGTGAATGATGATGTTTTTCCATCATTGAAGTTTGAGGAGGTTAAAAAGAAAGTTGGAAAAATTGAAATTTCAAATCAATTTTATAAGGATGAAAAAGAATTTGATGTCGAGAAAACATTCAACGGGAATGTTAAAAATATTTTTGGGAAAATGTTGAGTGGGAGAGCTAAAGGGGTAAAAGATTTTTACGCAACTAAAAAGGCGACATACAACCCTACAGCTGAAGAGTTGAAAGCCCTCAAGTCTGAGAAGACTTGGAGGGAAGTTTGTTTCCCAGAATAGTCAAAGGACTATGCCGGAGATCCCAAGTTTATATCGTGGATCATGAATCGGCATCTTTCTAGTATTTGAGAAGTTTGAATGTTTGTGTTAAATGTTTGGATGTTTTTACAGGTGAAAGGACTACGCCGGAGCTTCCAAGTGGTTAATTGCGAAGCAGGAATCGGCATTCTGATTGGTAAAATGGTGATGTAGACGTAATATTCCTACAATTGGTAGTTTTTGGGTATCTACAAGTGGTAATCTTGATCCCACAAGTGGTATTTGTGGTCAAATTTTGAGATGCTTAGATACTTTGAAGTAATTACATTTACAAGTGGTACAGGAGGTTATTAAATGCAAATGGTAAATCAGGGACATTAAATTGTACTTGATTCACTATTCATGGCAAAAGATAGACAAGATGATGAACCACATCCCCGTTCTTAATATTGATACTCTTACAAGTGGTTGTTATCAACACAAATTCATTTTCCGGAAAAATCATTTTGATTAAAACAAACTTAAGTGTTTTGTAATCTAAATGAGAAAATGATTTGTGAAAGGGGGAGTTCAGATTGTTTATGCCTAGTGAATGGCGATTTGATGTGATTCAGTGTCAGTTGTCAAGTTTCTGTACAGTTTGTTTTGCATTTTATGTTTCTAGTAGGTCAAGAATCTTGTAGTTTTCAAATTTTCTTTAAAATGTGTTTGCATTTTAGGGGGAGTAGGGAAATTTCAGAAAATCCAAAAACATTTGAAAAATTTGAAAAAAGCCAAAAACTCGATAAAATTCAAAAATGAGTTTTTGTTGCGAAAAAGAGGAAATGATAGTATATCAGTAGACTTTCACGGCACGCTAAAGAAATGTAAAGTTAAAAAGAGTTAAACAATCTTACTGCGGGTGTGTCAGTAGATTTTTGCACATTTAGTAAATTGAAACGAGATATAAACCTAATTCAAACTTGCTTAATTCGTGGGTAACTATTCTTGGATATATGGGTAACCCCTGAAATCTTGTTTGAAAGGTCCCGTATTCTGAGATACTAGGTCTTTATACTCAGTGATATCTGGGGTATTATCCCGGGACTTCTGCTGTATGGAAGTACTGACCTAGTCCCGGGATAATACTTTCTGCTAAAGCTTTGAAACATAAGCTTCGCCCTCAGCATGCTGATGAAACAATAAAATTGATAGTCGCTGCTGTTGAAATGCAAAAAGATCCTCTAAAGGGGACCCACCAAAAGTCGAGCCGTCATCTCTCTGCTGAACGGAAGTTCTGACCTGAGCTCTCACGGTTTCGCATTTAACCCCGTTACAGATATCATCTGTGGTATACTCACCTGTAAGACTGAATATTTGGGATCTGGATACGGGAGTATATTCAAGTGGAGTGATACACAATTAAGTTTAAGTCTCTAAAACATTAATATCGTATCTCGAATCGATTGAAATTTGTGTTGAAAATTTAAGAGGACAAACATACTGACAATCTAGGTAAATTGTTTAAAGCTTAAAATGAAATCTAGCTTAACGGTGTTGGTGATTTGTCTCATAAACTGATATGATCCTCTTGCACGAACTCACAAAAATATTGTCTGTAAATATTTTATTTCTTTATGTTTTTATTTTCTAAGTGGTGTCAGATAATGTCTCTCAGAAAATCCAAAAAGATTTTTGGGTATTTTAGTTTAATTTTGAAAAAGTCAAAAAGATTTTCGACAACTGATGTTGGAAAACTGATTTTCAAAATTCCAAATGCTAAACATGATGAGCAACATTTGAGGGGGAGTATGTGTATAAATCAAATTGTTTTCGATAAATCTAACCTTCTTCAAGTGGTTCATCATAGATTGTTTTGAGGGGAGTCATATGTTGGTGCAGAGGTATCTGATATGTGATAAAATTAGAAAATTTATTTCTGGGTTAAGATTGTGCAGGTAGCCAGGTTTCGATCCCAGAAATTAATGCTAAAGATCTTTGATAGAGCCAGGATATTCGATTCTAAAAGTCTGTGAAGATCAGATTCTGATTCTGAAGATCATGTCAAACTGATGATGCTGATGAACTTAAGGAATCAAGAGATCTGATCAAGAGAATTAGAGGAGTTTACTGCCAGACAAAGATCCTGAAGATGTTACTGAAGAACAAAATAATACCAGTAAATCTAGAAGGGGAGTCTGAAGATAGAGAGAAAGAGAAAGCCCAGAGACTGATCAAGACTAAAGATGAGAAGACGGTGCTCAATAGTTGACTCCATCAACATCTGAGGGGGAGTCTGTTAGTGCACTACATCTGTTGATTCCGTCTAAGGGTCTAGGATCAGGTCTTACATTGTATTGTATAACATAGGGCATGTTATACGAGAAAACGAGAGTCTGTATAGGTGTTAGGAGCTAGGATCGCTTATAGGGTCACACAAGACTTGGGTCGCTTATATGATCATGTGTGGGTCGCTTATGTGTCAAGCCTGGACCGCTCATGTGACACGTGACCACATGAGCGGACCCAGAAGCCTATATATAGGGTTGATTGGGGCGATCCTCATAGGGAAGTCCTTGTATTCCACGCCGAAGCTCTGCCGGTGTGACGATCGAGCTGTAAATCGTTTCTAATCAATACAAAAGATAGTTAGGAGGAAGAACAAGCTATATCTACTTGCTTTTCTTATTATCCCGCATCTGAATTGCAAGAGTAAACCTCTGAACGACTCGTTCGGGTCAGCAAACGATCCTACACTTCTCTCATGTCAAACGATTCCCAAAGTTTGTCATAATGATAACGCCATGAATCACCAGGATTCTGTGGCGGCATAGTGTACCCCTGACATTCAACATTCGCTGCTTCAATAATACGCTTTTCACTTGGAACAAAGACACGCCGTGTAGGACCTGAATATCCAACAAATATTCCTTCAAAGCTCTTTGAACCAAACTTGCCATTAGGCTCTATCACCGTACAGGGTGACCCAAACGGTTCTAGATACTTCAAATTCGGCTTGCGTTTATTGATTAGCTCAAAACACGTCTTGTTGAACTTCTTTACAGTAAGAACTCTGTTGAGAGTATAGCATGCAGCAGAAACAGCTTCAGCCCAGAAATTAATTGGTAACTTAGAATCTGCAAGCATCGTTCTGGCTATCTCGATTAGCGTCCGGTTCTTGCGTTCTGCAACTCCATTTTGCTGAGGAGTGTACGGAGCACTAAACTCATGCAGTATACCTCTTTCATCACAGTATTCCTCCATCTTACTGTTTTTGAACTCAGTACCATTATCACTTCGAATTCTACAAATCGGTCTCTAGTACAGATTCTCAATTTTCTTAAACAATACCATCAAACTATCAAAGGTTTCGTCTTTTGTTTTCAAAAACATGACCCACGAAAATCTGGAGTAGTCATCAGTCACGACCAAACAGTAGGAATCTCCTGTTATACTTTTGACGTTCACTGGACCAAATAAATCCATATGAAGTCTTTCCAAAGGTCTTGAAACTGAATTGACTTGTTTTGTAGGGTGTGACTTTTTCTTTTGTTTGCCTCTGACACAACTTATGCACTCCCCTTCCAGATGAAAACCTTTAATATTCACTCCAGTGACCAAGTCGTTATGCACTAAGTGATTCATTTTCCTTAGGTGAATATGCCCCATCTTTCGGTGCCATAACCTTGACTCTTTTTCCATTGCTCTGGACACAAAACAATGAGCCTGACCCGTGGTTGTAGTAGCAACGCTCATGTCCAACACGTACAGATCGTTGACTCTTGGTGCCCTCATGATGATCCACTCTTCAGGTATCACAAATCCCGGTTTCAAGATCAAACATTCTTTGTCAGTGAAATGAGTAGTATACATCCTGTCACAGATCTGGGAGATACTCAGTAGGTTGTTCTCCAACTCAGCGATGTAGTTAACTCTCTCAAACGTTATAACGCCATTTGACAACGTTCCTTCACCTGTGATCCTGCCTCCTTGATTACCCGCAAAACCCACATAACCACCATTAATGTTATTCACATCATACAGCAATGCGGTCTTCCCTGTCATATGCCTTGACACTCCACTATCCATTATCCACCTGGATACAAGTTTTGGAAGATCCTGCACATAACAAATCATCATTTAAACAACGTCAAGAAAGATGCCGATTCATGCTTCGCGATCCAGGAAGCTCCGGCAATTCAAACTGTTTAGTCAAACATGGTATCCACCCAGGCCTCATCAGCCTTAGGTGTAACCGTGACTTTAGCAATTTGAATTTTGAAATTCTTAGACTTAAGAGGTGGAAATTGTGCATCATAATCAATCGTAATTGATTCTTCAGCCTTTTTCACCTCAGAAGTTGAAACTTTCTTCTCAACTTTAGGTTCAATTTTAGGTTTCCACACCTGTTGACCTACTGCAACCCTCTTATAAAATTTATCATTTTGATTTACCAACTTCTTTACGGGTTCAGTTTTTACTGTCAAGTTGTCAATTTGAACATTTTTCTTCCCAACAACTTTCTTCCCAACATATATCGGTGTTTTACCCTTTACATCAACTTTCTTTTGTTGAACCTTCACAGCTTCAGTCTTAGGCTTCACATATGTACACTTTCGTGCAATATGACCAACCTGTTCACATCTAAAACAAGTACGAGTATCAGCTACCCGACTCGTGCCTTCAGACTGAGCCTGTGACGCTCTCTTTTCAAAAAATTCTTTGTTTGATTTTGAAAAAATTACTTTTTCTTCATCAGCAAGTGAACTTGAACTATTCACAAACTTTTTCTTTCGACAAACCTCTTGTTTGGAACATTTCTTTTCTGAAATGGTTTACCCCCCTGATAACCACCCGACCAATTGTTTCTGTTGTTATTGTAAAAACGTGGTGGATAAACAGTTTTCTTGTTGTAAACCCTCTCTTTCTTTCGACTCAGATTGTTCACTGCTGACAACTCGACTTCGACCAGTTTGAAAACATTTGTCAATTTGTTCAAATTAACATTCTCTAATGGAAACTCAGAATCCGAAAACAACTTATCCGATCCTGACATCTTGTACATGACAAGATCAGATTCATCATGTAAGTTGTTTTTGGACTTTTGCTTCGGAATGTATTTGTCTAGAAAACACCCATCCTCCTCAGAAGTGTCACAATCCGGTTTAAGCACTTTGTCTACCACACTTTTCACCACATCACTTTGGACACCCTCGTCATTGGAAGACGTGAACGTGACATCAATGTTTTCAGGAAGTGTAACATCACTTTCTTCCTCAAGTTCAACCAACCCAGATTCCTTTTTAGTGTAATTGTGCAATATCGGCGGTGGAACTTTGTGAAACCCTACACCGGTACCATCTGAAAACACATCCTCTCCAGCTTTGTTTTTTCCTATAGGTTTAGGAACAATATTCTGCAACACAAAGCTTGCAAAGTTATAACTGTTAAGTTTCAACTGAATTCGCTCATTCTCTATTTCAGCTTCTTGAACTTTGAGTTTCAATTTAGCGATCTCATCCAGTTGTTTACTAATTGATTCTTCTTTTATTCTCACCACAGCTCGCAAATGTTCATTTTCTTTAAACGTTTTACCATTTCGTTCATCACTTTCTTTAACTGTGGTTTTGAGCTTTTCAAATTTTTTAGAAATTTTACGGTTTTCAAGAATTAACTTTTCATTTTCAGTTTTAACCTTTTCATGATCAATTTTATCTTTTTCCATTTGAGAAGTTAACTCTTTGATTCGTTCAGTTGAAGCTCTCACAGTTTTGTCACGACCGAGTATTTGATCCTCAACACTGCTGACCTTGGCTGTCAGGCTTTTAATTTTCTCATTGTTGAGGTACGTGACAGTACTACAGAAATTGCATTCTTTTGTGCAATTTTTGCAATCAATGTTTCCATCAATCTTCTTACCTAACGCATTAGCTGACACATTTTGACTGAACTGATCCTTAGACTCAGAAACAGAATTAGGATCTACCTCAAGTGCTTTTGCAGCTAGCACTTTGTCAGCCATCTTTCCCAGATTTTCAGCTGTCAACTCTTGCGCAACATCGATCAAACCCGTATCAATCTTCTTCACTTCATCAATCTCTTCTTTTTCTTTCTTTTCTTTCTCCTCTTTTTCTTTCTCTTTCTCTTCTTCAATCATCTTTGACGTTGGTGTTCCCCACCACTTGTGCTGCCAATATTCATCTTCTTCTTTATACTCCTTGATGATGGCCTCGATATCAAGCGTTTTGTCATCAATTGCAATGTTGCCATACTTATCAAGATAGCACTCTCTGTCTGGATCCCATCTATTCGCTCTTTTTGCCTCTAGATATACACCAGAAAGTCTGATAATCTTGGTTTCAGCAACCATCTTCCGGTATTTATACTTCTGTTCGTCTGTTTGATTATCTTTCCATGGAATAGGCTCATTCTTCGCCATAAAAGCATAACCAACAGCATCATCTTCTGGTAAAACCTCTTTGCTCCAATCGTAACCCTCATCATCATAAATCACAGCTAAAGCCCTCGATTTGTCTCTGTTCTCTTCCTGCTGCTTCAATCTGGGCGGATCAGATTTATTCTGATGGTAGATTGCCTTCTTGTAATAGTTATCTCGAAACGGATTTTCTGACTCATCAGCATACACATTTCTGCATTCCCTCTTGAAATGACCCTTCTGCTTACATTTAAAGCACGTCACCTTCGATTTATCAAACCCCAACTTTGTAGACGGACCACCGATCGTTTTTCTCCCAGTAATCTCCATGACACGCTGAGCACGTCGAACAGCACTCGCCATCGCCCAACGAATATCTATTAGTTCCATTTCTTCAGGGTCTATCTGATCGTAATCTTCTTTCGTCAGATTTGTGTTCCCTATCTTTCCGGCTACCAAACCTTCATAGGACTCCAACACAGATGCCAGAAAAACCATTTGTTGCTTGGCCGACTCTTCATCAAAATTCTGTGCGTTCTTCAGATCTATAGCGATGTTGCACGAAAACTTCGCATCAGAACGATTTGTAGAAGACGTAGATCCACTGTGATAACCACTGTGGTTTCCACTGCTTGAACTGCTTTGACTTTCTTTGTTAGCTGAAGAAACATTCTCAGCAGAAAATGCAGTTTTCGGAGAAGTAGCTTTCGGCATCAAGCTTTTCGGATAATAAAGATCCAAGTTTTGCTGATAGGATGAGTGATTGACTTTGTAACTTTTCTTCAATTCAAGCTCATGACTTTCAAGTTTCTCAATCACCAAATCTAGAGTCAACCTTTCAGGAGAAATAGTGTTCTTCAACATTAATGCGTAATATCTCCAATCCACTTCATCTGGTAAGGAATCGAACAGTTTATCAACAAGTTCTTCCGGAGAATACTTAATATCATGTCGTGCCAGTTCCAGCTTCAGATGGCCGAACCTTTCAATCATTTTACTAACCGATTCATTTTTAAGACAGCCAAACATATCAAATTCTTTTCTAAGAAGTTTCGTTTTATTTTTTACAATCTCTTTACTTCCAATACACTTCGTTTCGAGCTTTTTCCACAAATCTTTAGCATTGGTGTAATCTATCAGTGAAATGATATCATCTCGCACTGATTGAAACAATAATGCCACACACTTTTGCTCTGCCACAAAGGATTCAATTTCGTCAGCTGATGATAAAGTTTCTCCACTTTTGTCTTCATGAACATATCCAGTTTTCAAACTCTTCCAACTTGCATATGCGAAAGCCTTCAACCAATCCTCAAATTTTCTTGACCAACGACTATATTCATCGATTGACATAAGCTTTGGGGGTTTGTTGAATGTACCGAATGCACTCTCAGACTCCCAAGCTTCCTTCTTTTTCTCCTTTGATTGATTCTCATTCGTATTGTTCGATGTCGTATCATTGTTTCCCGAACTACCCGTGAATGCATACATATCACTGAACGGATTCATGAAAATATCGTCCATCGTGAACGTACCTGCAAAATCAGACAACACTTAGTAAAATTTTGATTTTGAAAGATAACAGAACCACAAAAGCGATCCTGTCTTATCAGCTTGACAGAAAAGCGGACCAATAGATGTCCGAATACACGGTCCAGACAACAAAGTCCTTTAGAGCGGACCACAAAGTGTCAGAAAAGCGAGTCACAAGAATCTGTTCGAGCGGTTCAGACTGTAATCGTTCGAGCGGTCCGAATATGATCGTTCGAGCGGTTCAGTCAATTTTGTATAAGCGGTCCAGAAGATAATCGTTCGAGCGGGCCAAGAAACGTCCGTTCGAGCGATCCTGATGGTAAAATTGTCCAAAAGAGCGATTCAAAAACTAAATTTAGAGCGATCCAAACAGATTATGTCCAGATAAGCGATCCGAATGTCCGAAAACGCAACCCACTGTTTTAGCTGTTTTTTTACCATTTTTAGTCCGTATTTTCACCTGATTCTTTCTAGGGTTTGTTAATAGTGTGTTTTACACGTTATACTCGAATTTTAGACAATTTTGACCGTTGGAACCACTAGAAACTGAAAAAGTATGAGAGAAAGTGAGTAGAAAAGAGAGATTTCTGCAGATCTATGCTGTCGTAGTATGAACTCCTTGTCCTGAGCTCTGATACCACTTGTTGGACCATTCTATGACCCGAAAAGTCAGTCAAGGTAGTTCATCTTCATGTATGAAGGCGGAATCAACATATATGAAGTTACAACAGCATATCCTTTCAATTCCGATTGTTTCTATTGCTTTCTGATAAAATTTTGGCAGAGTTTCAGCACCGTAGCACACACATTTACCGTTACAACTAATGAACCGCTCACCCCTATATATAGTGTCTCAGGGTCGCTCTTAAGACATGACACATGAGCGATCCTGATCACCTGACTAATAAGCAATCCAGGGTAAAGACATAAAAGCGGTCCAGAACATTACAATGACATATAAGCGATTCTAAACCTATTTCACACAACATTTACATTTTGACCCCCTATTGACCAATATTGACTTCAGACTTTTTGTAGACGCAGTCAACAGACATTCCGTGCATCAACACACGTTGTGTGTGTTGAATGTGAAGAAAGGAGACTTATATGGAACAAGTGCTCGAGAAGGAAGATCAGTGATCCCAAGAGAATCAGAGCTGATCAGAATTTCCTGAATGCACTAAATGAAGTGTCATTTATAGAGGAAGAGATCGCCCAAAGAGGAATCCTTGGACTAGTGAACCCTGCTTGCAGTGGAGGACTTACCCTTTTAGGGTTGAAGCGTTTGGATCTGCGGATAAAAGACTACACTCTGTGCACACGCTCTATTTTTGCGGCTGAGAGAGTCGTTCAAGTAATCAGTGAAATGACGGATTACTGTACAGTGCTGCCTTAGCTCAGTTCCCGGGCTTTAAACCTTTGAACCTTTTAACCCTTCAAGCTGTCATGTATTCTTAGTCATTTTATTGAGGTTTGAGCTACCCCCGTCATCAACCCCCTTAATCTTACAGCTTGTACATCATATAAATCATCTTCTTCCATTGATATCTCCTCAATCTCTTCTTCTTGTAACATTATGTCTATCTCTCTTAAACTATTATGAAATCGCGTCAAACTACCAGTCGCGGTCGGATAAGCTTGACAACCGTTGTCGCCAATAATTGTATTCACCTCTACTCGCTGATGCACAAATAACCGACAACATATTGCAACTCACCACAACAACGATCTCCCCTGCAACCTGATAGTCATTGCAACTTAGTTCCCCCGCACACAGCCGCAAACATGATACGTTGAGGATTGTTATGGTTATTTTAGTTTAGTTTGGGGTTGTCATTGTGAATTGTTTGGAATATGTATATGGTTACCGGTTACCTATGGAATGGACTGGGGAGGCTTTTGAGACAAAAGTCACTTCCTTCTTCGTAGTTGGCTGAACCACAGGGGGTCAGGAGGGTCCGTTAACCCTCCGGCCGGCCAAATTCTATGTTAATCTGTATAAGCAGCGAATAAACTTTTTTTTTCATTTTGCCGCTTTGACCTTTGAACATGTATCTGTAGAGAAGTTAAAGTGATGAAAATATAATGTAGATAAGACTTTTGTTGTTTTCCGGTGGCCACCGACGAACTGTATGGGTGAAGAGAAATAAAATGAAGAAGATGAGAATAAATGATTATTGAGTTAATATTAAATAACTAAAAGGACAAAGCAAATATTTTACTAATATTTTAACCAATAGACTTATGAAGTTGCCAGGGACCCATACGTTACCCTCTTATTTAAATAAAAACTCATTTTCTCGTATCTTTTATATTTTATCGGTTTTAAAAGAATAAAAGATGGGTCATGCTATTTACACACGTTTCCCCTTATTTTCACATCCCAAAGCACTCCACTATGGCCAAAGATGGGCGCTTAGGGCTTGTCTGTTGACCAAGCCCTAAGCGCCCCTCTGTGGCCAAAGCTCTGTCAGTCCTTTAGTGTGTGTTTGTGTGTTGTGTTGAAATGGGGCTAAAACGAGGGCCAAAGCGCCCCTCTTTGGCCATAGCGGTGCGCTTCGGTTCAAAATTTTCAACTAAGCGTCGCTCTTAGATCATGGCGGGGCGTTTAGGGTTTTTTTTAATTTTTTAAAATTGTTTTTAATTCACAAACGCATTGATACTTGGCTAAATTTTACGTTTTTTTCCATTACACATCATTTTTTAATATATATGGACTATACGGCAAGTTCCGGATGTGTTCGGTTACATGTGATGTCGTATTCCATTATATCGTATCATTCTGGTTTGAAACCACAAGTACTACTTTGTGTCGTGTTATGTGTATACACCCCGTACCGGATAAGTACCTGGCGTATTTTGTCATTAAATGTAGTATTATGACGTATATTGTCATTTTGGGTTCGTACAAGTGCGTATTTCATCCGTATGGGTCGTGTCGGTGACATTCGGGTATCGAGACGTTATTGTCTATTGGTGCCCGTATAAGTACGTAGTCTGTTGCTATGGAGTATTATATTTCTATCTGTCTTATTATGATGTATTTTTGCCGTATGGGTCTTGTCGGTGACATTCGGTGTTGTACAAAAGCGCACATATTTACCAAACACAAACACACACTTGGATTGTAAATGATTTAACGCATATATTGAACAAACACAAACGTACTCTTAGATTGTAAATGAATTAACGTGATTATTATTACACACATTTAACCTACAATTTTCCCTCTGTTGGGCGGGCCAGACGAATCCGAGCAACCTCATCAGGTGGTTGCGGTTGTGTTCGTCGACGGTGGTCATTTCATCCATATAGAGCTTGGAGGATGGTATCCAATGCCACCCCCAAACATACTGTGGACAGCGAACAGAACAGAGAGCGCAGCAGCCTGGCATACATTATACAGGGATCAGATCAGCGTGTACGAAATGTTTACGTACAAACCCCCGGACCTTAATGTAACGCCATATGTTCAAGATGTAGGCTAAATGTGTGTCATAATAATCACGTTATTCATTTACAATACAAGAGTACGTTTGTGTTTGTTCAATTTGTGCGTTAAATCATTTACAATCCAAGTGTGTGTATGTGTTTACTAAATATATGCGCTTTTGTACAACACTGAACACCGAATGTCACCGACACGACCTATTCGGAAAAAATACATCATAATAAGACAAATAGAAATATAATACTCCATAGCAACAGACTACGTACTAATACGGGCACCAACAGACATTAACGTCTCGATACCGAATGTCACCGACACGACCAATACGGATGAAATACGCACTTGTACGAACCCAAAATGACAATATACGTCATAATACTACATTTAATGACAAAATACGCCAGGTACTTATCCGGTACGGGGTGTATATACATAACACGACACAAAGTAGTACTTGTGGTTTCAAACCAGAATGATATGATATAATGGAATACGACATCACACGTAACTGAACACATCCGGAACTTGCCGTATAGTCCATATATATTAAAAAATGATGTGTAATGGAAAAAAACATAAAATTTAGCCAAGTATCGATGCGTTTGTGAATTAAAAACAATTTTAAAAATTTTAAAAAATAACCTAAACGCCCCGCTATGATATAAGAGGGGCGCATAGCTAAAAAATTTGAACTGAAGCGCCCCGCTTTGGCCAAAGAGGGACGCTTTGGGCTTGGTCAACAAAAACACCAACAAAAACACTCTGATTTGTCAGTCCTTGTCTGTTGACCAAGCCCAAAGCGCCCCTCTGTGGCCAAAGCGGGGCGCTTCAGAGTGTGCAAATAGACAACCAGCGTGTGTGAATAGACCAGGCCTAAAAGATACATACAAATTTTAGTTTTTCTTTCTTTGTTATTTGATTATATATTTTTATTAAGTTATGATTTAACTTTCTTTAGCATCTTATTAATATATTTTTGTCACATTTTTTTTTATCTTGGATAAAAATATATTTAACTAAGTTTTTCCATGATAAAGATATATTTTTAGAAAGATAATTAAAATAAAAAACTCGTATAAGTATCTCTAGCATTTTATTTTTCAATAAAATTTCTATTGCATATATATCTAATCTAATCTAATCTAACTAGTATAATAAAAGAAACCACTTTAGGGACACTTGTCATCATATTAGGCATCTCTTATAGATAATTATTATTTTAATTTAATCTCTTCTAATTAATTATAGATAATTCTCCTACAACATATTATTTAATTTTATATCTTATATTATAGTTAACTCTCCTACTAAATATTATTAGTTTAATATCTTATGAATAATTATTATTTAGTTTAATCTCCTTCTCATTTATAATATTATTTATTTGAATTAATTATATTTGAACGTTTTGTTTAGTTTGGTATAAAATAAATATTACGAAACTTAAAATAAAATTAACTAATATTATTTATCATTTATACATTTACGGAGTTTTAAATAAAGGGTTAAATTATTGAGACTTCGTTAACAAATTTTGCAACAACAGAATAATCTATTTTTATCACGAAAACCAAAATTTGTATTAATATATTAAATATTTTTATTTTCACTGTATAAAATAACATTTACTCGACCCATGTAACACATGAGGTTTTTTAAGATATAACTTTTTATTATTTGATATATAAAATTAGATTTACTCAATTCGTACAATACACGGAGTTTTTTAAGGATATATATTTTTTATTATTTAGTATAGAAAATTACGTTTATTTAAACCGTGTAAAATACATATTTTTAAAGATGTAATTTTTTTATTGTTTGGTATATAAAATTACATTTATTCAACCCGTGTAATAAATGAGGTTTTTTAAAGATGTATTATTTTGTTATTTGATAAACAATATGACATTTATTTAACCCGTGTAATACACGTGGTTTTAAAGATATAACTTTTTTATTTTGTATATAAAATTACATTTATTCAACCTGTACAATATGGTTCTTATAGATATAATTTTTTATTATTTAATATATAAAATTATATTTATTAAACCCGTAAATAAATGAGGTTTTAAAAATATATTGTTTTATTATTTAGTATATAAAATTTATTTATTCAACCCCGTGTAATACACGGGGTTATAACCTAGTTTCATTTATAAAGAAAAAAACTATAAAAAACTCACACCGAACATAAGGGGTATCAAGTTTATTAGACACTCGACCCATGTAACACATGAGGTTTTTTAAGATATAACTTTTTATTATTTGATATATAAAATTAGATTTACTCAATTCGTACAATACACGGAGTTTTTTAAGGATATATATTTTTTATTATTTAGTATAGAAAATTACGTTTATTTAAACCGTGTAAAATACATATTTTTAAAGATGTAATTTTTTTATTGTTTGGTATATAAAATTACGTTTATTCAACCCGTGTAATAAATGAGGTTTTTAAAGATGTATTATTTTGTTATTTGATAAACAATATGACATTTATTTAACCCGTGTAATACACGTGGTTTTAAAGATATAACTTTTTTATTTTGTATATAAAATTACATTTATTCAACCTGTACAATATGGTTCTTATAGATATAATTTTTTATTATTTAATATATAAAATTATATTTATTAAACCCGTAAATAAATGAGGTTTTAAAAATATATTGTTTTATTATTTAGTATATAAAATTTATTTATTCAACCCCGTGTAATACACGGGGTTATAACCTAGTTTCATTTATAAAGAAAAAAACTATAAAAAACTCACACCGAACATAAGGGGTATCAAGTTTATTTCCATAATATAAATTTGCAACAAATTGTTGCATTATATGTTGTACCCCAAGCATTGGGGGTTTTTCAAAAAAAATTGTGATTTTTCTTTTTTAACCCAAAAGTTTTAATCATTTGTATTTTAACACTTTTAGTTTGTTTAGTTTTAACTCAAAACTTTACATCTTTTGTAATTTAACCCAAAACTTTTTTATTTACAACTTTGGTCCCCATACTTTTTATCTTTCGCAAGTTTTTCGTTTTACGTTTCGTTCTAAATTTTGCGAGCTAATACGTCCCGACGTGCGTGTGTGGTTCAACGTTTTTCGTCTATTTTTTTACATTTGACAGGTATGTCGCAATGTGTCTATTTTCCCCCTTTGGCAAGTTCGCTGCAACGGGCGGATCCTATATTGACTTAGTTATTCTTCTCTACGTTATTTTGCAAGTTAACACGGCGCAACGTGCGTGTGTGGTTCAACGTTTTTACGTCTATTTTTTCCATGTAACAACTTTGTCGCAACGCGTGTGTCCTAAATCGACATAGTTATTTTTTCATGTTATATGCTTCGGTCTTATATTTCCGCATTAACACGCCGCAACTTCAGTGTTGGTGGTCGCTACCAGCGGTGTGACATTGATGTTATTTGGCATAGTTTTAGGCCCCCGCCGCAACGCGGGGGGGGGGGGGGGGTGCTTAATCCTAGTTAGACAAAAATTATACAAACAATATAAAAGTTCAGCGATTAATTCATATATCTAACGAATATAAGACCATGGGGTATGGAATGGATAGTCTCTTTGGAGACTACCCGTCACGTAGGCGCCACGTTATCATGGGAGGAGGAGCAACCTCTTAGGGACTACCCAAGGGTGTGGAGGACTACCCAACCCCACAATAAAAATCAATATAATATATAGCCCAGTTGGCCACCGACACCCACCTCTTCCCAGAGGTACCGGGTTCAAGTCTTAGAAGTGGCATATGTCACCCAGGGTAAGAACTCGGCATGGGGAAGTAACCGCGGAGCTAGCTTGGTCGGATAGCGGCTCCCGAAGTGAGATCACTCCGGCGATTGGGAGGACCGTGCACTATCCCCTCCCCTATTATATAATAAAAGTGGAGAGAGAGAGAGAGAGAAGTCAGAGGGCCCACCACCTTGGTCCGTCTCCAACGTCTTGGAGAAGACGGAGAAGCCGCGACAGAGCAGTCGGGGCCGGTGTGCGACGACCCGGGACGGAAGCGACGGGGCGGAGACGAGGCCCATACCGGGCGGTCTAAGAAAATATATTACGACCCCCCTGTCGAAAAGTTCTTGTTCCGCTTATACAACTTAAAAACTATGATTGTATTGGCTTACAATGGGTTCTCATTATGCTATTAAACTTGCAGGAACCTCTACTATCATCTTAGAAAGTATTTGGTATAAATGAGCCCTTTCTACCACTTCAAGGACCTTTACTTCTTAACTTAACTTGAGTTGAAGTTATCCGATTAAGTTTGGAAAGTATTTGACTAAGTTTCTGATGAAGCAGCGGATGATGACATGGATATGACGTACAATTATTACATTTTATATGTTAGGTAGTTTTATGACGTATTTGTGAATTGTGACTTAAAACGAACCCGGATAGTGACGTTTGTGGCGTTTATGCTTATGTTTTTTTAAAGGCAACCATTTATGCTTACGTTTATACTTATTAGTTTATGTTTATTTAGTTTTTGTGTGCCGTGAACCGGAAATTGGCAGTTTTGAATTGGAAAAAAAGGAAAAAAAAACGTATTTTAAGCATCAACGACGACAGGGAAATAGTGACGATTGCGACGACAGGATAACAGCGGCGATTTATATCATAATATCAAAAGACGGTGTTCATCAAGTATATCAAATTGAACACCAAAAGACGGTGTTCATCAAGTTTAAGCCGGTGTTCAAATTGAACACCGAAAGACGGTGTTCATCAAGTTTAAGCCGGTGTTCAAATTGAACACCGTTTAATAAGACTTGCTTTTAAACCGGTGTAGTTTAAGACGGTGTTGAAAACACCGTCTTAAAACCTATATCACCCCGTCTAAAGCTCTGTTTTGTAGTAGTGTACCGAACTCACCATCATCATCACTAGATTCACGAACAGCCAACATAACCGCTACTTCTGACACATTTTTTCTTCTGCCGCAAAAGTTCATCTTGTAAGCTTACAAAAAACATACAAATTAAATAGTCTACTAACATTTTAAACATTATTTAAAGCTTATTGTATTTAAATAACACATTTACCACATCAACCATCTAAATAAGCTAATCCAAACAACAATGAATGAGATGATCCAGTCAATTAACCTAGAAATGGATAAGAAAAACCCAACTGATTCAACACTTTACAAGTAATATGCATTGTGGACTTACCTATAGGATCCAATGTAAAGAGACCAGCCTTATTTTACATATAATTATAATGTATATTATCGTTTTTTATTGACCCCAAATATTTTGAACGAAGTTGTTGTGTCATTGAGATTAACAATGATAAATAGTTGAAGTGATTACCCATCTCTATTGAATCTATTTTTTTGAACGGTGGAATATTGTATTAGAAATACTAGCAATGAAAAGAACCCTAACTCGACCACTCAATGGAATACATTTTTCTCTATTTTTAATCCAAATGAAACTTGTAGCCTTTATGTCCGCCATTAGCTTGGAGAGATCCATCCTTGTGTCCGAGAATACTACTTCATTCCTTAATTTCCAAATGTTCCGGCAGGAGACCAATATAATTGCATGTATCATACGTCCTTTAGCTCTGCCCCGTGTGTATGCTTATGAATGTTTAGAAGGTCATCAACCGAAAATGTGAAGGCTGTGGAATGGATAACCAAGTGGACATCTTTTGCCACATAACTGAGCAAACATAGTTAGACGTGAACAAGTGTATAGCTGTCTCCTCTAGGTCGTTGCACAGTGGGCAAAGCATGGATGGCATGGTGATGTTCCAAAACATTCTCTAGCCAAAAATGTTGATTTTACGCGGCACCCAACTGTTCCATTCGTATACCTTTGAGTCAGTAGTATTATTTGTACCCAGGATAAGTTTCCGGACAGATTTGACCGTGAAAGGACCAGATGGGGCTGCAGCCCATGCCCACTTGTCACAGCCTGATGACAAGCTGATTTGTGACTGTTGTTGGATAGAGTTTTTTTCCCTTGACAAGGTTTCAAACCTTATATAGGGATTATCTTTTTTCCCTTGCCGTCTTCCAAATTATCATGCCCAAATTAGTTTTAAAGACTTTATTTTCTGATGATTATAAAGGTTAATAACATGGATTTCAAAAAGTTTCAAGAAGATTTCAACAATTTTTCTAGAATTAGTAATCCGTTCATTTAATGACATTGTATTTTGTTATATGACTCGATCCAACTTAAAATTTCTGACGTTGAATCGACAGACTTCCAAATAGGGATGAGATGGTACCCGCTCGGTATCGAATCGGTACCGAAAAACAGGGAAAATATGTACCGGTATCTAATATACCGTTGTTTACCCGTCAGTGCCGTTCCTACGTTTTCGGATGCCCTAATCGAACTACGAAGTGGTGGACCTTTGCAAAATTATCATTTTCAACATATTTAGTAACCAAGCCCTTTCTTCATCATCATCTATGGTTGCGTGCACCGTGAGCCGTGAGCGTGTCTGACAACAGACAATAGGGGTGTTCAGAAAACCGTAACCAAATAAAAACCGTAAACCGAACCGTAACCGTAACCAAATAAACCGATCCGAATAACGAATTTGGTTTTTGGTTTGGTTTCTAACCGAAACCGAATTGTGAATATGGTTTTTGGTTCGGTTTATGGATCCACATTTTATTTTATTTGGTTTATTCGGTTTATTTGGATAACCGAATAAACCATTTAACTTAATTAATTATTAAATAAATATAATAATATTTTATAAATCATATACAATTTATTAACCCAAAACAGTTATTTTTTATGCAACCCAAAACATCAAATGTAAATCTAAAAGCCCAACTAAAACCCACTCATTTCTAAATAATAGAACTTTAGACCTTTAGTATAGAAATTAGGGTTTAGGATTTCTACATTTTCTTGATGCATTTAGCATGGGAGGTAGGGTGCTTGATACATTTAGGAGTTTTTAAGTCCTCCAATTGTTGAAGCTTTAATTTGTTGTCAAGATTGGATTTTTCCAGATGGTGATGTTGTTAACATGAAAGAGAACATGCATGATAAGCTGGAAAAAGGTTATTGTATTTTACCTGTTTCTCATTATTCTTTTAACAAACATTATTTATATTATATTTACAAGTTTTAACAGCTAGACATCTATTGGTTTTCTTGTTTCTTGTAGAAATGAAGGGTTATGCGTGATTGGGGGAAATGGTTATGTATGCAGGTTCACTTGAGTTGGAGAAAGACTCATGTTTGAAGATTATTTATATTTTGTGCCATTAGACTTGTTAACTATTTATAGTTTCTATGATCTATGTTTTGAAGCTTTAACTTTGCGGTTGTGTCTATGACTACTTTATGGATGTGTTTGTTTTATTTCGCAATGAAACTTTTTTGTATTCATATATTGTTAGGTGTAAATTAGTTGGGAAGTTGGAACACAGACTCAAATATAAATTAGGAAAAAAATACTTAGGTACAATTTAGTTAGATTTGGATTATTTGGTTCTAACTGAAACAAAACCGAATTGAATTTGGTTTGGTTTGGATCGGTTCGCGTATTCCTTATTTGGTTTGGTTTGGTTTTTGGTTTGGGGTACTAAATTTTGAAAACCAAATAAACCGAACCGAATAAACCAAATAAACCATAAACCGAACCAATGAACACCCCTAACAGACAAGGTAAGAAAGCAGAGAAACCCTAAGTTTAAAAATGATTGGACGACTCTGTATAATTACAAAGGCGGAAGGAATATTGGGCATTTGGGCTTGGAGTTGAAAGCTAATATTATTGAAGAAGGAGGCCCAAAATACAAAATCTTGAGGCCCTTAAAATTTGGAGGCCTTGGACCGTTGCCTAGATCCACAAGCCCATTGGGCCGGCTCTGTTACCCGTAAATACCGGTACCGAAAAACGGGGAAATAGGTACTGGTACCGATTATAACCGACACGGTACCGTAACGTACCGGTACCAAATGCTCATCCCTACATTCAAACACGAAAAAATCTCAACCCCAGTTAAAAAAATTCTAGTTCCGCCCCCGATAACATGTACATTGTTAATCTTAAATAGTGGCATCTTGTACTTGATAATACCATACAATATGATATCATTACACACATTGATACATCAAACAACAGTAGCTTTGTCAAGTACCAATATGAACCATATATAATATAGTCCAGTTCATATTAGTATCCCCTTAAAACTCCAATCATCATGGATCATATATACACTAAGATAGTCAAGATGCTCAAAAAAATGAACTCTTAACAGGAGCTCTCCCCACAGCCTTCATCAAGTTAGCTACTTCAAAAACCCTAGCAATTTTGGTCCCCCTTTTTGCTTCTTCTGTTGCTCTCCTTTCTTCGGCCTTCTGATGCGCTTTTGCAATCTCGTTTTCCATTCTTTCTATTGCTTTCACTCGCTTCTCTTCAAGCTTTCGCTACACAAACAATACAAATTATCAACCCAACATATTTGGTTATACCATAGACCTTAATTTGAATGTAACATGATGAACTTGACCTAATATTTTCTTGTTGCAATATTAACAGCAACGAATATATAGCAACAAAAAAACCGAAACACAATTGTGCATCTCCTTGTTTCCGTCGCAAAGTTTTAGCATAATCAGCAACGAATACTACCCGCCGTAAATGACCTCGCTAATACCTGTTTTTGTTTTGTAGTAGTGATAATTCTCCGTAAGAGTTATTTTCATATCTAAGCGATAAACTGAATATGTTATAACAAAACAAATAAAATACATTAAAAGTCACATAAAGGGTAATCCTAGTAGACAAAACACCCCAAGTTATTTATTCATTACTACTACTAAAATGGTACTTTTTATGATCATACTTCACAATCTAATTATTTATATAAAGGGTCGATTTATTTTATACAATGGTTAAACTTTTGGACAACGGGCATTTCTAAAAAAACCTAGATTACCTAATATTGATCATGACCCGAGAACGTTATAGCGTTACCCAACCCACTCTACTCTGCGCGTTTTGTGACTTCTAGCAACAACTTTAATTTTTTTTTATACTATCATAACAAATTGTTAGATGCATTACAATTTTTTTCCTTCTAGAATATGCATCTGCATACCCTTTGATTATGCATGTAGGTTTGCTTAAGATCAATACCTCAACTTTCTGCATCCGAAGTGTAGATCGCTGAGCCTGCTCGTCCTCCCATCCACTGATTATCGCATCTTCGCACTTAAATCTATTGTTAATCTCAGCAATCTTAGCATTCTTCCAAGCCGTTATCTTGGATTCAACCTCCTCCTTCTTCAAGCTCCTCATCGATACCACCACCTCTCTACCACCACGGACAACAAACGTACCATCTCCTGGAGACGGAGATGATGAAGGATGCGATCCCACACCCCAGTTGCTAGCACCATCATTGTCAATTGTGCTGCTTGCAATAGGGGAACCTACCAAAACTAGTGTACTATTGGTAACACTCATTTGAGAAAAACCACCATGTGAAGCTTGATCACTTGTAGCCATTGAATTAGAGTGAAATGGTGGAGTCAAAGTATGCCAAACCCTAATATCTTCACTACCATAAAGATTTTGAACCCTTTGGTCATGGTTAGGCATTTGAAAAAAAAATTGAAGTGGGGTTTAAAGACTCAATTCCTTAGTTTAGTATACAAAAAAGGTGATTTATAATGGACCAAAATTGCATTATATTAACAAGACAAACAAGATCTATAATTGACTCCTTTCCATGATATTTTTGGGGTTTCTTGAATAATTTAATGTAACTTTTTTCTGCATTAGGTAAAAGAAAAGGATTTGAATATATAAAGGTTCATATCATGGGTCCTTTATCAACAATTAAATGTTTAATCTCACGTCATTTTGAACAAGTGATTGGAGTGGTTTAGAGTATAAATGGTTTATAAAATAAGGAAAACGCGTTTTTGTAGAGATAAATCATATCTACCAACTCCATGTTTGTGTATATTACTTGTACCTCCAAATGATCCGACAATTATACTATTACATTACGTTTTCATCCAACTATAGGCGTGGCAGTTGATCACGTCATAGAGGTGTGATTGTTAATTTGACGATAAAAAAAGTAAATCCATGAAAGGTAATTTAATTAGTTAATAATTTCATATCTTCATCTTAAGGGTTGAGATATAAACTAGTCAAGATCTTTGTAAGCTATTAAGATTGGTTTGTTAAAATCTTGAATTAAGTTAAGCTTAATCACATACGAGGGGACTTTTACCGACGGAGATATTCGTCGGTGAAAATATGAACTGTCTGTCGTTGAAGTTAGTGAGAAATCATGTTGTTGGTAAAGACTTCATTGATAGGTCACCAAGGGATTACCAATGGTCGACTTTACTTTACTGATAGAGCACCGATGACAACTTAGGTGCTGTTTGACAACATTTGAATGGTTAAGTACTGAACTAGTAAAAGGTCTGAACCATTAAGTGCTAAACCAGTAAGAGATCTGAACCATTAAGAGCTTGTACAATGCTTAAGCGTTCAGAGGCAAATGTCTTTCCAATTCAGATTAGAGGTCTTAACCATTCAGACTATGTATAAATCTTAACCATTCAAAGGTAATTAAGTGTCTGAACCATTCAGACATCTGCTCGTAAAACAAACAGTCTGAACCATTAAGTGTTGAACCAGTAAGAGGTCTGAACCATTAAGAGCCTCATTAAGAGGTAAACAAACGGCCCCTTACATTGGTTTCACGACCACTGTCTCCAACGAAATGCCATTCATAATAGTTGTTTTTTCTAAATAAAAAACTACAACAGAAACATATCCCCAGTCTACAATATCAGGTTAACTTGTTAGTTATTTAAAAAATATATAAGAACAAGTCAGTAGACTTGCCACTAAATAACAACGCTCTACAACACAGATCACCCTCGCCCCTCACCCGGTGGGCCTAGACGACACCTTCTCAAAGTATGCTTCTGATCTATTACAAACATGACATGCAAACTAGTAATAAACAAATATTACAATATCATAAATACGTAAACGTACCATGTACCTGGTTGATCATCTCACACAAATGTGCCTCTAGGATCACAAGAGGGTGGTTTGCCTTGAGCAAGTGACATTCTCCTCATTGAACCTCACCCGTTCGATAGCAAATGCCCATTTCTTCTCCATGAGTGTGTTTCCCACATCTTGTGACACCCGTCTCATTTATTTAAATTATTTAATATAAAATACGCATTTAATAAGGAAATACTTTGCATCCTTAATTAGTTAAACAAAACGGAAGTTTACATGACAACAGTATTCGAGTTACTAACAACTACTTTAAAACATTCCAAACGACATGTTAAATATTTACTACATAAACATTGTTTTCAACAAGATTTGATAAGCACGGAAGCTTCAAAAGATAGTGTTCGGTTCTTGAAATGTTGCTTGATCGTCACCCGGAGCATGATAAACATCACCTAAGGTCAAAACCACATCAAATGTTAGTTTTAATATCATAATATCAAGTATGTATAAGTTCTAATACCAAACACTGAAAACAAACAAGAATTGCAGCGAAATGGGTCTGTCGCGCCACGCGATCGATCATGTCCGAGCTTTCGCGGCCCGCGACAATCGTCGCGTGACGCGATGGTGAAAGTGTACTGGCGTCGCGTAACGCAACAGCCTATTTTTCCCAGAATGTTGCTTATTTTGAGCTGCAACTTCCCAACTCTAAGTTTTGGCACAATTCCAACTTCAAACGTTCATAACTTTTGATCCGAAAGTCCGTTTTTGGTGATTCTTTTTCCTATGCGTCCGTAATAAAATTACCAACGCATCTATCATAACCATTGTGTCAAAAATAAGATGTACGGGCTGGAAGTCTATAAATACATAAAGTATTTATTCGACCCGTATAAATTCCGCACTAATTTACTCACTAACAATTTTTATGGCCGCAAGGCGTATTTCCCCAACATCCGGGGCTTATAATCACCAGCGTTTCATTACCAAATCTATGGTTTCGCGCTCTTGTGATTCGTTCTCGCCAAATGCAAATTCAAAACATACTTTTACTACAAATTAAATAATTATTCAACCCGTTTGCCTCATTTATGGAATCCTCCATTTCTAATGACTACCAAACGTTTCTCTATACTTAATTAGTTCGTTCAATGTGGTGATGATCATTATCACATTGACTAATACAATATCTTAGTCTAGAACACAATTATGAACGATTCCAATATTAATTTACTCAATGTAACGAAACAAGTTACATACCTTCAAAGCACACATTTCAAACGCGCGTAGCCACCAGCATATCCACTAGACGCTCCGGTTTCCTTCCTATAGAGTTCAACCACAACATGTTTAGAACTCTTCCCTTAACATATATCGCATAGTTTGCCGAAACTCTACAAATATGCGTTTTAGCTCAAATCTCAGTGTTTAAGCCTTCTTTGAGGCATTTTTACAAACACCTTAAGGGCATAATTTCTCAAAATTTATAATCAAGTTCATGGCTTGCTATTTAGCCAATATTAACATCAACTAAGCATGTTCATATCAATTTTCACATTATCAACATCTGAATTTACTTCCTTGAATTCAAATTACACTAGAACAACAATCAAATTCTAGTGTTTAACATGTTCCTACAAAACCCACTTATCACCTTAAATGGTGATTATGAATTCACAAGATTTAGGCATAATTTCAACAAGTGATTGACTAGGGTTTTACTCCTAGACACAATATCCTCCCTATCTCATCCAAAACAACATTCATGCAACATGAATTTCGAATTTCTTAGGTTTATCCAGATATTTAGACAAAGCTTTTCTATGAGGTTTACATACCTTATGACCCCTTCGCAGTGGAGATCACTATTCTATGTTCGGATTTTGATTTGGGACTGAATTTGATCTTCAATTTTGATCAAGTAGCAAGAACTAGGGTTTTGAAAGAACTCTGGTCGCCCCTCTGTGTTTGATCGAACCCAGCACACACACAAGTGTGTGTTTTAGGTTTAAATTATGTTTTATTAGAACTAATTTCAATTTAAACACTTTTGGTCCCTCTACTATCATTTAGTTCATATTTTTAGTGTTTTTAACGCACTTATAAGTCATTACAAGTCTTTTATCTAACTAGGTTATTTTTAGTCCTAGTTAGTTCACTTGTTTATTTACCGACACCATATTTAAAATAAAAGATTTACATTTTCGGGGTGTTACAGGTCCACCCCCCTTAAAAGGGTTTCGTCCCCGAAACTGGAATACGTACCAAATAATGTCGAGTATAGACGCCGCATCTCCTCTTCGGATTCCCATGCTGTATCCGAACCCTTTCTATGCTCCCACTTGATCTTAACTTTATCAATTTTTTTATTTCGCAAATCCTTAACCTTCCGATCTAGAATCTCAATTGGCCTTACCGCATAGTTAAGGCTATTGTCCACCTCGATATCATCGTAGTGGATATAAGTCGTTTCCTCCGCTAAGCACTTTCGGAGTTGTGACACATGAAACATGCCATGGATTCCACTCAGTTCGTCCTGTAATTCAAGGCAATATGCTACCTTGCCAACCCGTTCAATGATTTTAAATGGTCCGATAAACCTCGGGCTTAGTTTCCCTCTCTTTCTGAATTGAATAACGCCCTTCCATGGGGAAACCTTTAACATAACCATGTTGCCCACCCGAAATTCAATCGGTTTCCATCTTTTGTCGGCATAAGACTTTTGTCTGTCTTGGGCCGCTTCCAAATGAGCCCGAACCACGTCGATTTTCTCGTTAGTGGCTTGAACTACGCCTTTATGGGCCAATTCATGCGGACCCACTTCACCCCAACACACCGGGGTTCTACATTTCCGACCATACAACATCTCATACGAGGCCATGCCGATGCTGGCATGATAACTGTTGTTATAAGAGAATTCTGCTAACGGCAAATACACATCCCAACTGCCCCCGAAATCAATAATACATGCCCTTAGCATGTATTCTAGTGTTTGTATCGTTCTCTCACTATGTCCATCCGACTGGGGATGGTATGCAGTGCTGATAAAAAGTTTCGTTCCCATCTGTTCTTGGAAATCTCGCCAGGAGTGTGAAGTAAATCGGGTATCCCTATCCGACACTATAGATACCGGTACTCCGTGTCGTGCCACTATTTCATTGGTATATACTTCTGACATCTTCTCTGACATATAAGTCTCGCGTATAAGAATAAAGTGTGCACTTTTCGTCAGTCTATCAACAACCACCCAAATGGCATTGAATCCTCGGTTCGTCCTAGGCAGTTTGGTTAACAGGTCCATGGTGATATGTTCCCATTTCCACACTGGAATTTCTAATGGTTGTAATTTACCATACGGTTTTTGGTGTTCCACCTTGACTTGTAAACAAGTCAAACACTTCTCTACATACTTTACAACATCCCTCTTTATTCCGGGCCACCAATAGTTTCGCTTTAGATCATTATACATCTTGGTTGCTCCCGGATGGATAGAATAACGGGATTTATGAGCTTCGTCAAGTAGAAGCGTCTTGACTCCACATGAATTTGGGACCCATATTCTTCCAAACCGAGTCTTTAACCCATTGTTACCATTCAACAAGTCTTTCAATTGACCGACTATCCTTTCCTTTTTCAAGTTTTCCTCTTTCACCGCCTCGGCTTGTGCTTCTCAGATTCGTTCAAGTAAACCCGAGGTTACAACAAGCTGCATCGACCGTACTCGTATGGGGACATAGTCTGTTTTCCTGCTTAAGGCATCCGCCACAACATTAGCCTTCCCAGGGTGGTAATGTATCTCGCAATCGTAGTCTTTTACCGTTTCTAACCATCGTCTTTGCCGCATGTTTAACTCCTTCTGACCGAAGAAGTATTTTAAACTCTTGTAGTCAGTAAATATGGTGCACTTTACCCCGTATAAATAGTGCCTCCATATTTTAACGCAAACACCACTGCCGCCAATTCGAGATCGTGCATGGGATATTTCTTTTCGTGTATCTTTAATTGTCTCGAGGCATAAGCTATCACTTTGCCTCGTTGCATCAAAACACATCCGAGCCCCGAATGTGACGCATCCGAGTAGACTACCAAGTCTTAGACTCTATCCAGCAACGTTAATACCGGAGCATGAGTTAGCTTCTCCTTTAGCGTTTGGAACGCCCTTTCTTGTTCATCGCCCCATATAAATCTTTCCTCTTTTCAAGTTAATTTAGTTAACGGGGAAGCAATCTTGGAGAAATCTTGAATGAATCTCCTGTAATATCCCGCAAGCCCTAAGAAACTTCTAATTTCTGAAGGATTCTTCAGAGGGCTCCATTTCGACACGGCCTCTATCTTTGATGGATCTACCAATATTCCGTCGGCACTTATGATGTGGCCGAGGAATTGCACCTCTCGTAACCAAAAGGCGCACTTGGAAAATTTCGCATACAACTTTTCTCGTCTGAGTGTCTCTAACACCTCCTATAAATGATGTGCATGATCTGTCTCACTTTTCGAATACACTAGAATGTCGTCGATAAACACGATTACCGACTTGTCCAACATTGGCTTGCAAACCCGGTTCATGAGGTCCATGAAAGCCTCGGGTGCATTCGTCAGCCCGAAGGACATCACGAGGAACTCGTAATGTCCATATCGCGTGCGGAAAGCCGTCTTCGGTACATCCTCTTCCTTGACCTTCAATTGGTGATATCCCGATTTAAGGTCGATTTTTGAAAACCAATTCGCACCTTGTAATTGGTCGAATAAATCGTCTATTCTCGGAAGCGGGTATCGATTCTTTACCGTGAGTTTGTTTAACTCCTGGTAATCGATACACATTCGCAAGCTCCGTCTTTCTTTTTCACAAATAGTACCGGTGCGCCCGAAGGAGACACACTCGGCCTTATAAACCCTTTATCGAGCAAGTCTTGAATCTGCGACATTAGTTCTTGCAACTCTGATGGCGCAAGTCGGTACGGAGCTTTATCTATGGGTTTCGCGCCTAGAACCAATTCGATTCCGAACTCTACCTCCCGTTAGGGTGTGACACCTGTGTCACTCCAACCATCAAACAAATGCCAAACCAAGGAAATATTGTATTTCATACTTGGGATTTGTATAAATATGTGTATGCTTTGCACATATCAATTCTTGTTCAATTTCATACTCTATAACGCTTTCTAGAGAATTATACGCAAACTGGTGCATAAACGTACTCAGTTTAATGCGACAAAT
The DNA here is from genome assembly GCF_002127325.2 of Helianthus annuus. Lineage (NCBI taxonomy): Eukaryota > Viridiplantae > Streptophyta > Magnoliopsida > Asterales > Asteraceae > Helianthus > Helianthus annuus. The sequence continues at coordinate 64,925,248 of NC_035442.2, forward strand.
ACTCCGGGAGACCATCATACACTTAACATACCTTAAATAACCTTTACATAACTTAGAAATAAGTTTTGAAGGCTTTGGTATGGCAAAAACAAGTTAATTCGCTTACAGGGACTAAACTTGACAAACTGCGAAAGTATGCCAATTTGAACTGTAACGAACATTCCGGAACATGTCCATAAGTTAAACATACCATATATATCCTTTACATAGCTTAGAAATAGGCTTTGAGGGGTTTGGTATGCTAAAACAAACTTTTGGATCATTCAGGGACTAAAAGTGTCAAAAAGTGCATAAGTTTGCACTTTCGCGCATAACTCACGTTCTGAATACATCCGGACATCCAAAAATTTATGTAAGCATCCTAATATTATGCCTTAGTGTTTGGCATGAGAAAAATCCATTCGTCGCGTGATTTGGATCATCTTTCACGCTTATGCGCATTCCGTCGTAATTAAGCGAACATCGCGATCGTACGGCCAAACGAACCGACATCCGGAATATTTTTGAGCATATTTCAAGTCCCCTACACTTTAACTTCATCTTAGAGCCTTGAAATGAGGTTAACGGGGCTTAAACGTGCCAAAAATGGGCCAAAATACGTGTTTCTGAAGTGCAGGGACCAAAATTGAAAATTCTGGTCTGGGAACCTTAGGCGGGGCGCGTAAGGATTTGCCAAATCCTTAGGCGGGCCGCGTGAACATGTCTGACAGAAAGATTTTGCATTTAATGCAGAATCTGGCCTTTCGTTCGATCAAGGGGCGATGCCTTTTCACCCAATGAAGAGCCAAGGGTCAAGTTCACTGAACTTATCCACTGGACACATGTACGCACGAGATCAAGGCACGATATTCGATAAAACGATCCTAACGGTTCCACTTTTCCTATAAATACCCCCCCTTTAGTGTAAAAATCACAAAATCAGATCTTAAAGCTCTAAGTTGAAACCATTGTTTCATACCTGAGCTATTTGGTCTTGATTAGCACTCGGGGACCCTCCGTAAGTCTTCTTTCGCTCTTTTATTCGCTTTTCGAGTCCGAAAGTCAACGTTTTGTTGACTTTCTGCATTGACCAGCTTATGGTCGATGCGAAGTTCATGGAACTTCATAACGTGAGCGTGATCACGATGGTTATGGTCCATAGTGACCATACCTACTGATCACCACGTTATCTAGGCTCGGTGACGAGTCGTAGTTTCGGCCAAAATGTGCATTCTTGCATGTTTTGTAACCAAACTGCTCGTGGGCATCAAAGCCGTTTGTTTTGATGTCAAACCTGTTTTCAAACTTAGTTAAGCATGTTCTAACATGCTTAGCTCGTCACTTTTAGTTTAGTGCCTATATAGGGTCGTAAGGTAAGCGATCTAAACCATCGCTTATGCTTTCGAACCCGACCCATTTGGTCGGTCATTAGGACCTGACCAAACACATTAGGTGACCATAGCTATAACCTTCCGAGGTTATACCTTATGGTCACGATGTTAGGCGTTCCATACGCGTTCTACGCGAATGACGCGTTAGGGTGGCATAAGCTACCTCAACGGGTCGTGATGGACCGTAAGCACTTAGATTAGGTTTCATTTTAGTATGTAGGCTTTGTTAAGCCATATTACACGAGTCTCCATACTCGTTTGGTTTACGAACCCGCATACTATCCGATCCTACGATTTAGGTCCGGTATATTAACATAAGCTACCTATTAGGTGCCGTTGATATTCCGTGATCTCTGGCATTATCTGGTTATTATACAAGAACTCCAAAGCAACCTCAGGTGAGTACATAGTTCCCCTCTTTTACTGTTTTCTGAACTGTTTTGGGGTGAAGCATGTGTACCTATCTGTTATTTTCATGATTTCAAAGTATAATTGATTATACATGATAGTATTTATCTTTTGACAAACTAAATGACTATCTATGGTTTAAACACTGATTTCTCAAAAATTACAAAAGTAATTGTTGGAATAGTACTTATTTTGTTCACCAGACCGATTGGTAGTATGATATAGCGCTATAGGACTAGACACCCCATTCCTGTTGTCATGGAATGTCTGAAACCAATTCGTTTCTCCATCCAAATAGGGATTTCCTTTGTGGTATCCCTATAGTCTCAAAGGTGTAGTTTGATGCACCAGGTCTGAATGAATTCTTAAATCGCACCTTTAAAGTATATTTTGATATACTCCCAAAAAGTATAGTTTGATATACTCTCATGTGTGGTATTGTACAGAACCAACATATATTTTGTAATCATCCAAAGCATACTGCGATATGTTACTCACATAACTAAAACATAGTTTACTATGTTATTTATCACATCCAAAGCATATACTGATATGTTAGTTACAAAACTAAAACATGGTTTAATGTGTTATTTATAAATCCAAGGTATACTTGTAATATACTACTGAAAACTATTATTTTGAACAACTAAAGTATATTTAATATACTATCTAACAAACGATTTGGTTTTGGTTAGTGTTTAGATAACGGAACGAGTGTAATGTGATGAAAACATGGTAGATACGCCGCTGGTACTTCTTATATATAAGTGTTTTCATTGCATTGCATACCGTGGCGTTATTTAGTACACTTGGGTTAACAATATTGGAACTGAAATATATTTTTATATATTACTTATTCAACTTTCTTAAAACTAAGGTATATTTTATATATACCATAAACGTTTTATTAAAACATTGTTTTTTTTTCAAACAACTTAACTTATACAAACTCATTTTACATGGTTATTCAGTTAACCATACATTATTCTCTTATTTATACATATCATCTGATCCTATCGTTTTTCAAATGATTTACAAGACAAACCAAAAATACGAGGTTCATGACTAAACATTTTCTCAAACTCAAGTCATGAACTCCGTTTTCACAAAACCTATGTATCTCACAGGCATTTTTATGCTGACGTACCTATTTTTACACATGTTTCAGGTGCTGTCTTGAGATGATTGTTGATGCATGCTACATTTAGGATGGACTCGTGCCTTAGCAACTTTAAAACTTGGAAGATCATAGTTGTACTTATGTGATTGTAATAGAATAACGAGTTCATTTAATCAATAAAACAATATTTAAATTTCCATGTGTTATGAAACAATGATTCTGTTACAACACTCCCCGACGTTTCCGCCACGTTTTGTATGTTCTACGTGGTCGGGGTGTGACAGAAAAGTTGGTATCAGAGCTCATGGTTATAGGGAATTAGGTTATTAGTAATGCTTTGACCTAGTCTATAACCTTCCTAGGACCCTAACGCGAGTTTACTTGCGTTTAGTCATAAAACAACACCGTCACCTATCCTTAGGCGACGACCGCAACAAGAACATAAACTTCAAAACCGCTTTGAAAACTAATCATCTGTTCTAGGATGATTGATTACTAGGTTTTGAACCCTCTGTTATAAGGTTTTGAACCCCTTTGAATTTTCAAAACTCCCGTCAAAGTTGGTCTAAATATTGTGAACACATGCAAACTGTAAGGGTGGGTGCCTGTACCCTGAGTTTTCTGTCTAAGGCTAGAGTGTTCGTACAAATCCACATAATCGGACCAGTCACTCTTACCTGGGAACTCTTGGGGTGAGTGTCCACTTATAGGCGAGCATGTCTTCGCGATACATTATTTTTGACCTATTTGCTTTGATTAATCACCAGGTCGTGTGTTGCTTTGTAGTAACAGACAGACGGCCACTATCCTTGCTTTCATCAGATTTGTTTCATCTCATTCTTTTCGTCTAATTCTCTCACTCGTTTCCTCTCATGTTTCCTCTTTTAGAATGCCTCCTCGACGCGACAATCAGATGGCGAATGCCGACCTGGCGGAAATCATCGCGCAACAAATGGCTGCTGCCTTCCCAATTCTTTATGCTCAAATAACTCAAGCCATCAACAACAACAATGCTCCATGCAATTTCAAGATTTTTAACTCAGCTAAACCGCTCAAGTTCAATGGTTCTGAGGGAGCAACTGGTCTTCTTCAATGGTTCGAGAGCATTGAGAATACTTTCCGTCACGTTCAGTGTCCTGAAAATCGCAAGGTCGAGTTTTCTTCGAGTGTGTTTCAGAAGAGGGCTCTTACATGGTGGAACAGGGTTATGAGAGACCGCGGTGCAAAGGTTGCATTAGCACAGACTTGGGCCGAGCTTAGGGCTCTTATGATGAAGGAGTTCTGTCCTCGTCATGAGCTTAGGGCTCTAGAAAGGGAATTTGATGACTTAAAGCAAGACAGTGGGGAACATCGAGCCTATACTGATCGCTATGAGGAATTGAGCTTGTTATGCCCTACTATGGTTACGCCTCTGGATAAGGCGATTGAGAAATACATTGATGGGCTTCCTGACGTAGTTCAGGACATCGTTACTGGCAGCAACCCTACTACTGTCAGACAAGCCATTGAATTGGCTGCCACTCTGACTGAATCCCAAATCAGGAAGCGCAAGCTGTTTCGGAAGGGCGACTTAAGACCATCTGACAAGACTGCTCATGTGGAACCAAAGGAAGAAAGTGCTGAGGTGTCCAAGAAGAAAAAGCGCAAAGCCTCTCAAAGCTACGCTGTAACTGCTCAAGACAAACAAGTTGCACCAAACCAGCCAACACAACCTCGTAAAAGACAAAACTATGTTGGTACTGCACCGTTGTGCAACAAATGCAACCGTCATCATCTAGAGCAAGAGCAGTGTCACAAATGTACCCACTGTGGGCGGTTGGGACATTTGATCAATGTTTGTCGTTATGCAAATCAAACTGCTGCAAACCCTGCTGCTGTTCAAGCACGGTTCCCTCCAGGGTCATGTTATAACTGTGGTGACCTTACCCACTACAGAAACAATTGCCCAAGGCTTGTTAACATACCTCCAGCACGTGGACGAGTGTTCAACATCAATGAGGCAAACATGAACAATGAGGCAGCAGTGAACAATTAGTGTTTTGTATTTCCTTAGTTGCTATCTTTTGACACTTCAAGACAAATCCGTTGCTACATAAATAAAGATTTGTTGTTTTTATTTCTGCAAAATTTATGCGTTTGTGTGAATGCTTGATGCAACTTTATGATGTCAACCCAAAAAACAAACTACTCGTATGGTTCTGTCATATTATGATCACTTGTGATCTCCCCAAGAACCTTAAACTCTCGTTTCTTTTAAGAAACAAAGTCAAACACTTATTGAGAATCCCTCTATCTTTATAGATAGATCTTCATAAATCGTTAAAGTGCCAAATGAAATCCATAGGTTGGATTCCTAGTGTGCCTTAATATCCATACCTAAGGATAACAAAATAAAGAATCAAGTTAACTAAATTTGTGCTTATGTATTTTCTTACATGTTTTGTGGTTGTATGTGATCCATCCAAATCCTCATAGAATCTTTCATATCTTCATACGAGAGATTCATAATGGGATATCTAAAGATACTATCTTAAACCCTCAATGGATTTCAACAGTGTAGTTAAGTCCCTCGGGTTATAAAGTATTGTTCTATAATTGGACCTCTTGAAAGGTCTGCTTAAACAGATTGATTTTGAAAATCTGATTAGAAATATCATGTGATGATATAAAAATGATCCCTTAAGCGGTCTATTTAAAGAGATCGTACGACGGTCTAGTTAAGAAGATCATGTGTTGATCTAGTTAAAAAGATCGTTCGTTGATCGAATTAAAAGGATCCTTTGGTGGTCTAGTCAAATCGCTTCATATTTATTCAAGTAATTTTTCCTACGGATTATGAAATGGACTGTGCGGACTGTGCAAGGAATTACGTAATTATGGAGGCCTACATAGTTATGGAATTCAGTGCACAGGAACCACAGGAAGTTTCATCATGTGTTAAGACCTAGTGACAAGAATAATGATACGGGAGAAGTCTCGGACCTCGACCAATGTCATTTATTCTCACACTCCCCCAATTCTGATCTCAATCACACACCAAGTTTTCCTATGATAAGCCTTCATAAGAAACGTTCGTCAATCAGTAGTTCAAAATTTCATGTTTTACTATTTCAAGGAATTCACTCTGAGGGTTAACAAATTCGCTAAGAATCCTAACATGGCCCAGGGTTTTACCTAAGGGTTCAATGGATCTATTATAAGGCGAAACCTTCACAGCTGTCCTCACGAGTTTCCTCTAGAATTAAATTTCGGGACGAAATTTCCTAAAGTAGGGGAGACTGTGACACCTGTGTCACTCCAACCATCAAACAAATGCCAAACCAAGGAAATATTGTATTTCATACTTGGGATTTGTATAAATATGTGTATGCTTTGCACATATCAATTCTTGTTCAATTTCATACTCTACAACGCTTTCTAGAGAATTATACGCAAACTGGTGCATAAACGTACTCAGTTTAATGCGACAAATACTCCGGGAGACCATCATACACTTAACATACCTTAAATAACCTTTACATAACTTAGAAATAAGTTTTGAAGGCTTTGGTATGGCAAAAACAAGTTAATTCGCTTACAGGGACTAAACTTGACAAACTGCGAAAGTATGCCAATTTGAACTGTAACGAACATTCCGGAACATGTCCATAAGTTAAACATACCATATATATCCTTTACATAGCTTAGAAATAGGCTTTGAGGGGTTTGGTATGCTAAAACAAACTTTTGGATCATTCAGGGACTAAAAGTGTCAAAAAGTGCATAAGTTTGCACTTTCGCGCATAACTCACGTTCTGAATACATCCGGACATCCAAAAATTTATGTAAGCATCCTAATATTATGCCTTAGTGTTTGGCATGAGAAAAATCCATTCGTCGCGTGATTTGGATCATCTTTCACGCTTATGCGCATTCCGTCGTAATTAAGCGAACATCGCGATCGTACGGCCAAACGAACCGACATCCGGAATATTTTTGAGCATATTTCAAGTCCCCTACACTTTAACTTCATCTTAGAGCCTTGAAATGAGGTTAACGGGGCTTAAACGTGCCAAAAATGGGCCAAAATACGTGTTTCTGAAGTGCAGGGACCAAAATTGAAAATTCTGGTCTGGGAACCTTAGGCGGGGCGCGTAAGGATTTGCCAAATCCTTAGGCGGGCCGCGTGAACATGTCTGACAGAAAGATTTTGCATTTAATGCAGAATCTGGCCTTTCGTTCGATCAAGGGGCGATGCCTTTTCACCCAATGAAGAGCCAAGGGTCAAGTTCACTGAACTTATCCACTGGACACATGTACGCACGAGATCAAGGCACGATATTCGATAAAACGATCCTAACGGTTCCACTTTTCCTATAAATACCCCCCCCCTTTAGTGTAAAAATCACAAAATCAGATCTTAAAGCTCTAAGTTGAAACCATTGTTTCATACCTGAGCTATTTGGTCTTGATTAGCACTCGGGGACCCTCCGTAAGTCTTCTTTCGCTCTTTTATTCGCTTTTCGAGTCCGAAAGTCAACGTTTTGTTGACTTTCTGCATTGACCGGCTTATGGTCGATGCGAAGTTCATGGAACTTCATAACGTGAGCGTGATCACGATGGTTATGGTCCATAGTGACCATACCTACTGATCACCACGTTATCTAGGCTCGGTGACGAGTCGTAGTTTCGGCCAAAATGTGCATTCTTGCATGTTTTGTAACCAAACTGCTCGTGGGCATCAAAGCCGTTTGTTTTGATGTCAAACCTGTTTTCAAACTTAGTTAAGCATGTTCTAACATGCTTAGCTCGTCACTTTTAGTTTAGTGCCTATATAGGGTCGTAAGGTAAGCGATCTAAACCATCGCTTATGCTTTCGAACCCGACCCATTTGGTCGGTCATTAGGACCTGACCAAACACATTAGGTGACCATAGCTATAACCTTCCGAGGTTATACCTTATGGTCACGATGTTAGGCGTTCCATACGCGTTCTACGCGAATGACGCGTTAGGGTGGCATAAGCTACCTCAACGGGTCGTGATGGACCGTAAGCACTTAGATTAGGTTTCATTTTAGTATGTAGGCTTTGTTAAGCCATATTACACGAGTCTCCATACTCGTTTGGTTTACGAACCCGCATACTATCCGATCCTCCGATTTAGGTCCGGTATATTAACATAAGCTACCTATTAGGTGCCGTTGATATTCCGTGATCTCTGGCATTATCTGGTTATTATACAAGAACTCCAAAGCAACCTCAGGTGAGTACATAGTTCCCCTCTTTTACTGTTTTCTGAACTGTTTTGGGGTGAAGCATGTGTACCTATCTGTTATTTTCATGATTTCAAAGTATAATTGATTATACATGATAGTATTTATCTTTTGACAAACTAAATGACTATCTATGGTTTAAACACTGATTTCTCAAAAATTACAAAAGTAATTGTTGGAATAGTACTTATTTTGTTCACCAGACCGATTGGTAGTATGATATAGCGCTATAGGACTAGACACCCCATTCCTGTTGTCATGGAATGTCTGAAACCAATTCGTTTCTCCATCCAAATAGGGATTTCCTTTGTGGTATCCCTATAGTCTCAAAGGTGTAGTTTGATGCACCAGGTCTGAATGAATTCTTAAATCGCACCTTTAAAGTATATTTTGATATACTCCCAAAAAGTATAGTTTGATATACTCTCATGTGTGGTATTGTACAGAACCAACATATATTTTGTAATCATCCAAAGCATACTGCGATATGTTACTCACATAACTAAAACATAGTTTACTATGTTATTTATCACATCCAAAGCATATACTGATATGTTAGTTACAAAACTAAAACATGGTTTAATGTGTTATTTATAAATCCAAGGTATACTTGTAATATACTACTGAAAACTATTATTTTGAACAACTAAAGTATATTTAATATACTATCTAACAAACGATTTGGTTTTGGTTAGTGTTTAGATAACGGAACGAGTGTAATGTGATGAAAACATGGTAGATACGCCGCTGGTACTTCTTATATATAAGTGTTTTCATTGCATTGCATACCGTGGCGTTATTTAGTACACTTGGGTTAACAATATTGGAACTGAAATATATTTTTATATATTACTTATTCAACTTTCTTAAAACTAAGGTATATTTTATATATACCATAAACGTTTTATTAAAACATTGTTTTTTTTTCAAACAACTTAACTTATACAAACTCATTTTACATGGTTATTCAGTTAACCATACATTATTCTCTTATTTATACATATCATCTGATCCTATCGTTTTTCAAATGATTTACAAGACAAACCAAAAATACGAGGTTCATGACTAAACATTTTCTCAAACTCAAGTCATGAACTCCGTTTTCACAAAACCTATGTATCTCACAGGCATTTTTATGCTGACGTACCTATTTTTACACATGTTTCAGGTGCTGTCTTGAGATGATTGTTGATGCATGCTACATTTAGGATGGACTCGTGCCTTAGCAACTTTAAAACTTGGAAGATCATAGTTGTACTTATGTGATTGTAATAGAATAACGAGTTCATTTAATCAATAAAACAATATTTAAATTTCCATGTGTTATGAAACAATGATTCTGTTACAACACTCCCCGACGTTTCCGCCACGTTTTGTATGTTCTACGTGGTCGGGGTGTGACATAGGGCGGTATTCCCGGTAAGTCTTCCGGAAACACATCTTCGAAGTCGCGTACCACCGGTACGTCTCCAATCTTCGTTGGTTCTTTCTCGGGCTCATTCGTGTATATCATAAACGGTCTACATCCATGCCTCATGAGCTTGTGAGCTTTCAACATCGAACATATTGTAGGATTGCCTCCTTTCTCGCCATAGATGGTAACGTGTTTTCCGCTCGGAGATGTTAACTTTATCTCTTTACGGAAACACACGACTTTTGCGTGGTGTCGGGATAACCAATCCATCCCAACAACCACTTGAAATTCTCCCATCGACATTGGGATTAAATCTATTGAGTATTCCTTGTCATCAATACTCAATTTACAGTCTTGACAAACGTCACATACTATGAAACTCTTGTTATCTCCTATTTCAACTTCTAAAGGCACAAATAATTTTGTCAATACAAATGAAGGATGTCGAATAAATCCATGTGAAATAAAGGATTTATTCGCACCCATATCAAATAATACACGTGCAGGGATCAAGTTTATTGCGAATATACCTGAGACCACATCGGGTTCTGAATTTTCTTTAGCTGCGGTTAATTGGAAGGATCTAGCCTTCGCCTTTTGGGTCTCTACTTGAACGTCTTTCTCGTTCTTTTTCCCGACCAATTCCGGGCATTCAGACTTTTTGTGACCGGGATGATATCACTTGTAGCAAACTGAAACTTTACCCGGACATAAGGATGCTGTGTACCCCGTTTTCCCGCATATTGGACACGGTTTGTCTTTGAAGCGGCACTCGCCCTTGTGCCCTTTTCCATAAACTTTACAACTTGGCGACCCGCCTTTCACATCCGTCTTTTGCGTCGATTATGATGTTCTCGCCTTCTTTGTAGGGCTTGGATTCACATCCTGCGCCCTTCGTTCGCCCCTCTCAATCTGTTTCTTCAATTCTATATCCCGCTCCCGGGCGGTGTTGATGATTTCCGTGAGGGTTTCATCCTTTGAGAGGGTCATAAACTCCCGGTATTCAGCACTCAGCATATTGTAATAATAGTATATCTTCTGCTCTTCAGTAGTCACTAACTCGTCACAGAATCTCAGTTTATCCATAAAAATACCCGTGATTTTATCAATTGTTTCACCCTTTTGCCTTAACTGGATGAATTCTTCCTTAATTCTGTTGATGACTGCCTTAGGACTGTGGATTTTAAGGAATGGTACCTTAAACTCATCCCATGTCATAACCCTTGCCACTTCGGCTCCAATTTCTTTCTTTTTGTTATCCCACCAGTCTTTGGCTTGACCCCTCAACTGACCCGTTCCGTAAGCCACAAAATCGCTTACGTCATAGTGGGTCCTTTCAAACACCCCTTCGACATCACTTAGCCATCTTTGGCATATTATCGGGTCAACCTCCCCGTTGTAAATTGGCGGTTTACACGCCATAAACTCCTTGTACGAACAACCCTTACGTTCTACGGATTTTTCTTTCACAAGATTGACATTATCTTCCAACCTTTTAACCCGTTCCTCAACTAATGAAAGCACTGTATTTTGAATTTTGTCTATGAAACCAGATAGACTACCCTTGATTGCCTTCCCTACTTCTTCGGCAATCGCCTCTTTCATTTGTTCGGTGACTATCGGCACCGGATCATCGTTACTTCTTTCCGTTATTTTGAAACTGAAATGTTTACATCAATTATTAAACATTACATTTATAACATAGCTTCATTTGCTTCGTTTTAGCCAAGTTCATAACTTGCTTTGACCGTTCTCATTTAGTGCACTTTCCGGGTTTGAGTGTGTTAACACGCTCTTCCCGTTCACATTAATTCACATCCTTTTTTCTCATATAAGATAAGATCTACTACAATAATTAATTCTTACCGGATGATTGTTCAAGCTTGAACCGAACACACTTTGTTGACAACCTTAAGCTCTGATTACCAACTTGTAACACCCGTCTCATTTATTTAAATTATTTAATATAAAATACGCATTTGATAAGGAAATACTTTGCATCCTTAATTAGTTAAACAAAACGGAAGTTTACATGACAACAGTATTCGAGTTACTAACAACTAGTTTAAAACATTCCAAACGACATGTTAAATATTTACTACATAAACATTGTTTTCAACAAGATTTGATAAGCGCGGAAGCTTCAAAAGATAGTGTTCGGTTCTTGAAATGTTGCTTGATAGTCACCCGGAGCATGATAAACATCACCTAAGGTCAAAACCACATCAAATGATAGTTTTAATATCAAAATATCAAGTATGTATAAGTTCTAATGCCAAACACTGAAAACAAACAAGAATTGCAGCGAAATGGGTTTGTCGCGCCACGCGATCGATCATGTCCGAGCTTTCGCGGCCCGCGACAATCGTCGCATGACGCGACGGTGAAAGTGTATTGGCGTCGCGTAACGCAACAGCCTATTTTTCCCAGAATGTTGCTTATTTTGAGCTGCAATTTCCCAACTCTAAGTTTTGGCACAAGTCCAACTTCAAACGTTCATAACTTTTGATCCGAAAGTCTGTTTTTGGTGATTCTTTTTCCTATGCGTCCGTAATAAAATTACCAACACATCTATCATAATCATTGTGTCAAAAATAAGATGTACGGGCTGAAAGTCTATAAATGCATAAAGTATTTATTCGACCCGTATAAATTCCGCACTAATTTACTCACTAACAATTTTTATGGCCGCAAGGCGTATTTACCCCAACATCCGGGGCTTATAATCACCAGCGTTTCATTACCAAATCTATGGTTTTGCGCTCTTGTGATTCGTTCTCGCCAAATGCAAATTCAAAACATACTTTTACTACAAATTAAATAATTATTCAACCCGTTTGGCTCATTTATGGAATCCTCCATTTCTAATGACTACCAAACGTTTCTCTATACTTAATTAGTTTGTTCAATGTGGTGATGATCATTATCATTTTGACTAATACAATATCTTACTCGAGAACACAATTATGAATGATTCCAATATTAATTTACTCAATGTAACGAAACAAGTTACATACCTTCAAAGCACACCTTTCAAATGCGCGTCGCCACCGGCTTATCCACTAGACCCTCTGGTTTCCTTCCTATAGAGTTCAACCACAACATGTTTAGAACTCTTTTCTTAACATATATCGCATAGTTTGAATATGGGTTTTAGCTCAACTCTGTGTTTAAGCCTTCTTTGAGGCATTTTTACAAACACCTTAAGGGCATAATTTCTCAAAATTTATAATCAAGTTCATGGCTTGCTATTTAGCCAATATTAACATCAACTAAGCATGTTCATATCAATTTTCACATTATCAACATCTGAATTTACTTCCTAGAATTCAAATTACACTAGAACAACAATCAAATTCTAGTGTTTAACATGTTCCTACAAAACCCACTTATCACCTTAAATGGTGATTATTGATTCACAAGATTTAGGCATAATTTCAACAAGTGATTGACTAGGGTTTTACTCCTAGACACAATATCCTCCCAATCTCATCCAAAACAACATTCATGCAACATGAATTTCGAATTTCTTAGGTTTATCCAGAAATTTAGACAAAGCTTTTCTATGAAATTTACATACCTTATGACCCCTTCGCAGTGGAGATCACTATTCTATGTTCGGATTTTGATTTGGGACTGAATTTGATCTTCAATTATGATCAAGTAGCAAGAACTAGGGTTTTGAAAGAACTCTGGTCGCCCCCTCTATGTTTGATCGAACCCAGCACACACACAAGTGTGTGTTTTAGGTTTAAATTATGTTTTATTAAAATTAATTTCAGTTTAAACACTTTTGGTCCCTCTACTATCATTTAGTTCATATTTTTAGTGTTTTTAACCCACTTATAAGTCACTACAAGTCTTTTATCTAACTAGGTTATTTTTAATCCTAGTTAGTTCAATTGTTTATTTACCGACACCATATTTAAAATAAAAGATTTACATTTTCGGGGTGTTACACATCTAGTCCTCTTACTAATTCTACATGATATCACCTCATGCAACATACAATGAGAATACAATGATTTTGACCATGAATGTGATTGATGCATTGCTAACAATACATAGAGATATTATAACTGTACAACGAAGAGAGGTTTAGAAAGAGGCTTCGTCAAGATGTTTGCCACCTAGAGCTTTATGTGAATGAACTTAGTATGTAGTTTTTCAAAAGAGACCAGATCACGAACAAAGTGATAGTCAATGTCAATGTGTTTGGCATGCTTATGAGCAACCGGATTTTTCCTTAGGAAAACTGCATTGAGATTGTCACAAATCAAGGTAGGTTGACCGGTAAGGAGATCAATGAGGTCTGAAGTAAATGTGTAACCCAAGTATTTCGGAGGTGGTATTTGCCATGGCTTGGTATTCAGATTCACAACTGGATCTTGAAACAATAGGTTATTTCTTTACACTCTAAGAGTCTAGGTTTCCGCCAAGAAAAATTAAGTATCCGTATGTAGCATCGAGTTTGGTTGAAAATGAGGCCATGTGATAAAGTACCTTTAACATATCTAAGGACTCGTTTAACCATCTGAAAGTGTAAATTAGTTTGAGCATGTAAGAATTGATTGGCTTGGTTCATGGTGTAGGAAAGATTCGGCCTAGTTATCGTAAGGTATTGAAGACCAATAACTATGGATCGATACTATGTAGGATCAAAAAACGGAACCCTTGTGGAAGTAAAGACATCATTGGTGCTTAGTGGAGTACCAACCGACTTTAAATAAAGTAATCCGGACTAGGTAAGAATGTCCATGGCATAATAGTGGAAGTATGGGTGACTTGAATGGCAAGAAAGAAATTTAAATCACCAAGGTCTTTGATTGCGAATTCCGTGTGAAGTGAATGAAAATAAACTTCTAAATAGAGGATTCATGATTACCTGCTAGAATAATGTCGTCACAAAAGATAAATCACGCAAGAACCTCAAAGAAAAATGAATAAACTAGTGTTGGCCTGACTACAAGAGAATCCTTGTTGAAGAAGCAAGGCACTTGTTGTGCTCTTATGTTTGTAATTAATTTTTTAGGCATAGTTATAATTATCCATATATATTATTTAATAAGTTATCAAGTATCCATATATCAGTCTCTTGGTAACACTTCTGGTATTGTGCAAAGGTTAATAATATTCTGAATAGAATTAAAGGTCAACTAAGTGTGCATCGGGTCGGAACTAGACTGGATCAAGTGAACCCGAATTAAACTCGAAACCAAATACAATAAAAACCCAAACTGAAGACCATGTTGAAAGACGTTCGATCGATCTTGGTCATTCTTGGGTTACTTAGTGAACTGGAACGCAGGTTAGGCCAACCGAAAAGGCATTTGGTTATTGGTGGGCGGGGTGCAAATATATCAAAATGTAGGCCCATTTAAGCAACATGCCCTAAACTAAGTTCACACTTTGTATGTGTAACATTTGTGCTTGTAATCATTGTGAACAGTTCAATTATCAATAAAATAATGTTATTTGATCCGAATGTTTGTTTCATTGTGTTTTACATTTTTCGTGTTTTGACTTTTATTCAATTCCAAACTCTACATCACTTTCTGGAGAGTTATACGCTAACTGGTGCGTAAACGTACTCAGTTTAGTGCGACAAATACTCCGGAACATCAACATATACTCAACATACCTTAAATAACCTTTACATAACTTAGAAATAAGTTTTGAAGGTTTTGGTATAGCAAAAACAAGTTAATTCGCTTACAGGGACTAAACTTGACAAAACTGCGAAAGTATGCCAATTTGAACTGTAACGAACATTCCGGAACATGTCCATAAGTTAAACATACCATAAATATCCTTTACATAGCTTAGAAATAGGCTTTGAGAAGTCTGGTATGCTAAAACAAACTTTTGGATCATTCAGGGACTAAAAGTGTCAAAAAGTGCCTAAGTTTGCACTTTTGCGCATAACTTACGTTCTGAATACATCCGGACATCCAAAAATTTATGTAAGCATCCTTATATTATGCCTTAGTATTTGGCATGAGAAAAATCCATTCGTCGCGTCATTTGGATCGTCTTTCACGCTTATGCGCATTCCGTCGTAATTAAGCGAACATCGCGATCGTACGGCCAAACGAACCGACATCCGACATATTTTTGGGCATGTTTCATGTCCACAATGTTTAGGCATCATTTTAGGGCCTTAAAGGTGACTTTTCAGGTCTTAAAAGGGCTGGAAATGGCTTAAAAACGCAACAGGGGCCAAAAGTGTAAATTCTGCAAGTGGGCAGATCAGAGGACTTCAGGCGACCCGCGTAAGGATTGCCCAAACTTGAGGCGGGGCGCGTGAGACTGTCAGACAGAAGATTTTGCATTTAATGCAGAATCTGGCCTTTCGTTCGATCAAAGGGCGATGCCTTTTCACCCAAATGAAGGGCCAAGGGTCAAATACACTAAATCTAACCCCTGGACACGTGTACGCACGAGATCAAAGCACGTTATTCGATAAAACGATCCTAACGGTTCCACCTTTCCTATAAATACCCCCCCCCTTTTTGTGTAAAAACCCACAAATCAGATCTAAATGCTCTAAGTTGATGCTTATGCTTCATACCTGAGCTATTGGATCTTGATTAGCACTCGGGGACCCTCCGTAAGTCTTCTTTCGCTCTTTTATTCGCTTTTCGAGTCCGAAAGTCAACGTTTTGTTGACTTTCTGCATTGACCAGCTTATGGTCGATGTGAAGTTCATGGAACTTCATAACGTGAGCGTGATCACGATGGTTATGGTCCGTAGTAACCATACCTACTGATCACCACGTTATCTAGGCTCAGTGACGAGTCGTAGTTTCGGCCAAAATGTGCATTCTTGCATATTTTGTAACCAAACTACTCGCGAGCATCAAAGCCGTTTGTTTTGATGTCAAACCTGTCTTCAAACTTAGTTAAGCATGTTCTAACATGCTTAGCTCGTCACTTTTAGTTTAGTGCTTATATAGGGTCGTAAGGTAAGCGATCTAAACCATCGCTTATGCTTTCGAACCCGACCCATTTGGTCGGTCATTAGGACCAGACCAAACACATTAGGTGACCATAGCTATAACCTTCCGAGGTTATACCTTGTGGTCACGATGTTAGGCGTTCCAGACGCGTTCTACGCGAGCGACGCGTTAGAGTAGCGTAAGCTACCTAAACGGGTCGTGATGGACCGTAAGCACTTAGGTTAAGTTTCATTTTAGTATGTAGGCTTTGTTAAACCATATTACACGAGTCTCCATACTCGTTTGGTTTTCGAACCCGCGTACTGTCCGATCCTTCCGATTTGGTCCGGTATATTAACATAGCTACCTATTAGGTGCCGTTGATATTCCGTGACCTCTCGCATTACCTGGTTATTTCACAAGAACAACAAAGCAACCTCAGGTGAGTACATAGAACCCCTCTTTTACTGTTTTCCAAACTGTTTTGGGGTGAAACACATGTGCCTATCTGTTACTTTCATGCTTTCTATGTTTTCACATCATATATCTGCTATGCTCATTAGTACGTTATAGTACATGATTTCATTACATTTTATGCTATGTATGCCCATTGTGTGCGTACTTAGTACATTGATTTACATAACATTTTTGCTGCATATGTTTACTCAGCATGTGGGCACATCGATTTACATGAACATTTCTGCTGCATATGTTTACTGAGCATATGGGCACATTGATTTACATAAACATTTCTGCTTCGTATGTTTACTTAGCATACTTAGTACAATTGCTTACATCACATGCCTTCATTTTGTTATGACATTTGGTTTGTTTAACATGGGACAATACATTCATTAACATTAGCTACGCCGTTCGTTAGTAGGTAGTGGTACCATAGGAATTGACAACTCCCATTCCTGAAGTCCTGGGTTTGATAGGACTGGAAGGAATGACCGAATTCGATATACATAACTTAGATAAACCTTTAATTTGTTTAAGGGTTTATCGCCGCAGTCTCAAGGCTTGGATGTATGCATAGTTTACAATACCACATAAATGTTAATATCAATAGAGCATGCATTTCCCGCAGAACATAACGCTGATTTAAACCACGTTTTACTTCAACGACTTGTTTTGTGCATATGGTTTAAGTTGATACATTTCGCTTACCATACATGATACATTTTGGGATTACACATTACATGATTTACATTGAACATAAACACGTCGACATTGACATATACATTTGGTGGTTTACATTTGAACATAAACACTTGACATGGATTACAATAACACTTGACGTTTGGTTTACACATGAACAATTTACATGGTGGATTGGTTTGGGTAAATGGTTTGAGTAACGTGGCGTATGTAATATGGTACAAACATGGTGGATACGCCGCTGGTACTTCCTATATATAAATGTTTGTATAATATTACATATCGTGGCGTTATCAAAGTCATTTCAGTTTAGACACATTACACTTTACATAAGTAACATATTCTTCACAAGACATTATTTTCACAAACAACTTATCTTATTCAACTCATTTTACTTGGTTATTCGTTTAACCTTGCACTTATCTATACATATCGTTTGATGTTATCGTTTTTCAAATGATTTACAAAGCAAAACAAATTACAAGGTTCATGACTGACTGTTATTAAACATTCTTTAAAACTCAAGTCATGAACCCCATTTTCACAAAACCTATGTATCTCACAGGCATTTTTATGCTGACGTACCTACTTTCACATGTGTTTTCAGGAGCTGTTCCATAGGACGATGAACACGACACTAGGGCGGACCTGTGCCTTAGAGCCTAAAAAAAATGAAGTTGAACTAGCTTAATTATGTTTTGATTTCCGTACTCTCTTTCTAAGACAATGTAACACCTTTGTTTATAAATAAAATACAACTTGTATGCCATGGTTATGTAACAATTTAATTCTGTCAACAACACTCCCCGGCGTTTCCGCCGCGGTTGCATGTTATACGCGGCCGGGGTGTGACAGAAGAGTTGGTATCAGAGCCATTGGTTATAGGGAATTAGGTTATTAGTAATGCTTTGACCTAGACTATAACTTTCTAGGACCCTAACACAAGTTATCTTGTGTTTAGAGTTTAAAACATGCACATCACCTATCCTTAGGTGATAACCACAACGGGAACCTCGGTTCCGCATCCGCTTTGAAAATTAATCATCTGTTCTAGGATGATTGATTACTAGGTTTTGAACCCTCTATTATAAGGTTTTGAACCCCTTTGGATTTTCAAAAATCCCGTCAAAGTGTTGGGTTAATAGTGTGAACACGTGCGAACTGGAAGGGTGAATGCCTGTACCCTGGGTTTTCTGTCTAAGGCTAGAGTGTTCGTACAAATCCACATAATCGGACCAGTCACTCTTACCTGGGAACTCTTGGGGTGAGTGTTCACTTATAGGCGAGCATGTCTTCGCGATACACTAATCCTGACCCATTTACTTTGACTAGACATTTCATGTCGCATATTTGCTTTGCGATGCATAACCGCCATCTTTGCTTTTGTTGCTTTTGCTTCATCTCATTCTCTTCATCCAAACATCTCACTCGTTTCATTTCATGTTTTTCTCTTCTAGAATGCCTCCTCGACGCGACAACCAGATAGCTACTGCCGAGCTGGCGGAGATTATTGCGCAGCAGATGGCTGCTCAATTTCCGAATCTCTTTGCTCAATGGAACCAGGCCAACAATAACAATGGTACATGCAAATACAAGGATTTTAACCAGGCTAAGCCACTCAAGTTTAGTGGTTCTGAGGGAGCAACTGGGCTTCTTCAGTGGTTCGAAAGCATCGAGAACACTTTTCGCCATGTGCAATGTCCGGATAATCGCAAGGTCGAGTTTTCTTCGAGCGTGTTTCAGAAGAGGGCTCTTACATGGTGGAATGGGGTTATGAGAGATCAAGGTGCAGAAGTTGCTCTAGCTCAGACATGGGCTCAACTGAGAGCTCTTATGATGAGGGAGTTTTGTCCTCGTCATGAGCAACGAGCGTTGGAGAAAGAATTTGATGTGTTGAAGCAAGATAGTGGCGAGCACAGGGCTTATACAGATAGGTTTGAGGAGCTGAGTCTTCTTTGCCCGAATATGGTTACCCCACTCGATAAGGCCATCGAAAGATACATAGACGGCCTACCTGACTCAGTACAAGACATCCTTACTGGTAGCAACCCTACCACACTTCGTCAGGCGATCGAGTTATCAGCGACGTTGACTGAGTCGCAAATTCGAAAGAATAAATTGCACAGGAAGGGTGATAAGGGCAAGAAGCAGTCGGCTGAAAAGGAGGATAGTAAGAAAGGCCAGAACAAGAATGGAAAAGATTCTGGCTCATCAAAGAGGTCAAGGAAGCGTAAGGCTTCCCAAAATTTTGCTGTCACTGCCCAAGCAAACCAGGCAGCTCCCAACCAGCCTCCAGCAAAGAAACCCTACTCAGGAAGTGCACCTTTGTGCAATCGATGCAATAGTCACCACCAGCCACAATATCAGTGCCGTTTCTGTACTAACTGTGGGAAGTCAGGTCATCTTGCCGATGTTTGTCGGTTTGCTCAGAATCACGCAGTCCAGAACCCTGCTCAACAGGTTGCTCAACAACAGGGTCAGGCTGCACGACCAAACTACCCACCAGGTGCTTGTTATAACTGTGGGGATCTGACCCACTACAGAAATCGGTGTCCAAGACTAGTCAACCAGAACCAGAATGCAAACCAGAATCCGGCACCGGCTCGAGGTCGAGTCTTTAACATGAATGCACAAGAAGCACAAGCAGACAACGAGGTGGTGAACGGTACGTTCTTTATTAATAATCAGCCAGCATCTGTTCTTTTTGATTCGGGTGCCGACAAGAGTTTCGTGTCATTGTCTTTCGAGACAATGCTTCGCGTGTCTAGAACGAAACTAGGTAAACCTTTGACAGTAGAGGTTGCCAGTGGTGAACCCATTGTTCTAAATTCTGTTCTACGCAACTGCCAGTTGAATCTTAACGACCATATTTTTCCTATTGACCTCACGCCAATGCAACTTGGAATGTTCGACGTTATAGTGGGAATGGATTGGTTATCCAAGCATCGCGCAGAGATAGTTTGTTCTGAGAAGATTGTTCGTGTGCCGCTGTCTACAGGCGAGATCCTACAGGTTCGTGGTGAGAAGCCTGCCGGTGGACTCAAACTCATGTCTTGTTTTAAAGCACGGAAGTATCTGCGAAAGCACTATGTGGCGTTCTTAGCACATGTTACAGCAGATAAAGGCAAGGGTAAGTCTATTTCAGATATTCCTGTCGTTCGGGATTATTCCGAAGTATTCCCTGAAGACTTACCTGGTCTACCTCCAGCACGCCAAGTCGAGTTCCGTATTGATCTCGTACCTGGTGCAAACCCCGTTGCCAGAGCTCCATACCGTCTTGCACCGTCAGAGATGCAAGAATTATCTAAACAGCTTCAGGAGCTCTCCGACAAAGGTTTCATCCGTCCTAGCTTTTCACCTTGGGGTGCTCCCGTTCTCTTTGTAAAGAAGAAGGATGGATCTTTTAGGATGTGTATCGATTATCGTGAGCTTAACAAGCTTACCATCAAAAATCGATATCCCCTACCTCGCATTGATGATCTCTTCGATCAATTACAAGGCGCATCTTACTTTTCAAAGATTGATCTACGATCTGGATATCATCAGCTTCGTGTACATGAAGAAGACATTCCCAAGACAGCGTTCCGTACTCGTTATGGACATTACGAGTTCACAGTCATGCCATTTGGTTTGACTAATGCTCCTGCTGTTTTCATAGACTTAATGAATAGGGTCTGCAAGCCTTATTTAGATAAGTTCATCATCGTTTTCATTGACGACATTTTGATATATTCTAAAACGCGAGCTGATCATGAGCAACATCTTCGTCTTACATTGGAACTCCTAAAGAAAGAACAACTTTTCGCCAAATTCTCCAAGTGTGAATTTTGGCTTAAAGAGGTTCAATTCTTAGGACATATTGTCAACGAACAAGGTATTCATGTAGATCCCTCCAAGATCAGTGCGATTAAGGATTGGGATACACCTACTACCCCTACTGAAGTTCGTTCTTTTCTTGGTCTAGCGGGTTATTACCGCCGCTTCATAGAAAATTTCTCGAAGATTGCAGTTCCTCTAACAGCTCTAACTCAGAAGAACAAGCCATTTGAATGGGGAGTCAAACAAGAGGAAGCGTTTCAGACTTTGAAACAAAAGCTTTGCGACGCACCTGTCCTAACATTGCCTGAGGGCAACGATGATTTCGTCGTTTATTGCGACGCATCTAAATTAGGACTTGGCTGCGTCCTGATGCAAAGAAACAAAGTCGTAGCATACGCATCAAGGCAGTTGAAGATACATGAAAAGAACTACACCACTCATGATCTTGAGTTGGGTGCAGTTGTCTTCGCTCTTAAGATCTGGAGACACTATTTGTACGGAACAAAATGTGTGGTTTTCACTGACCACAAAAGTCTTCAACATATCTTCAATCAAAAGGAACTCAACATGAGGCAAAGACGTTGGGTTGAACTTCTAAACGACTACGACTGCGAGATTCGCTACCATCCTGGTAAGGCGAATGTCGTAGCCGATGCATTGAGTCGCAAGGAACGTATTAAGCTTCATTGTGTACGTGTCCAATCTGTTGTTCAAACCGATATCCAAGCCCGTATTTCTCAGGCTCAACAAGCCTGTGTTTCACAAGGTTTAATGGATAAGGAATTTCCTTATCACATAACACCTGCTCTTGAACTGAAAGACAATGGATCGTACTATTTCATGGACCGTTTGTGGGTCCCAAGCCAAGATGATCTTCGTACCTTGCTTATGGATGAAGCCCATAAGTCTCGTTATTCCATTCATCCTGGATCAGATAAGATGTATAAGGATCTTCGTATTCAGTATTGGTGGCCTGGTATGAAGAAAGACATTGCCCTATACGTATCTAAATGCCTTACTTGTCTTAAGGTTAAGGCAGAACATCAGCGTCCTTCTGGTTTATTGGAACAACCGGAGATCCCAGTTTGGAAATGGGAAAACATTACTATGGATCTCATTACTAAACTCCCGCGCACAAAGAAAGGTCACGATGCCATCTGGGTAGTCGTTGATCGTCTTACCAAGTCAGCACATTTCTTGCCAATCCGTGAGGATTATTCAGCTGACAGACTTGCTCAAATCTACGTAGATGAAATTGTAGCCAGACATGGTGTTCCTTTGAGCATCATTTCTGACAGAGATGCTCGTTTCACTTCTCATTTTTGGAGAACCATGCAATCTGCTATGGGGTCTCAACTCAATTTAAGCACAGCTTATCATCTGCAAACGGATGGTCAATCTGAAAGAACAATCCAGACACTGGAGGATATGCTTAGAGCTTGTGTGATAGACTTTGGTGGTAGTTGGGATTCACATCTTCCATTGATTGAATTCTCCTACAACAACAGTTATCACTCCAGCATCAACATGGCTCCTTTCGAGGCTCTCTATGGTCGAAAATGTCGTTCACCAGTCTGCTGGAATGAGATTGGCGAGGCTCAACTTACTGGACCTGCCCTCATTTTAGAGACAACAGAAAAGGTAAAGAAAGTTCGTGATAACCTTCAGACAGCTAGAAGCCGTCAAAAGAGTTACGCGGACCTAAAACGCAAACCCTTGGATTTTCAAGTCGGTGATCGTGTATTACTTAAGGTCTCACCTTGGAAAGGTGTGATCAGATTCGGAAAGAAAGGAAAACTTGCACCTAGATATGTTGGACCATTCAAGATCGTCGAAAGAATCGGTAAGGTAGCCTACAGACTTGAGTTACCTCCTGAACTTGGAAATGTTCATCCAACCTTTCACGTATCCAATCTCAAGAGGTGTTTAGCCGATGAGAACCTCCACATACCGCTTGATGAAATTCGTGTTGATAAAACACTGAAATTTGTTGAGAAACCGGTAGAAATCATGGAACGTGAAGTCAAATGGCTCAAACGCAAGCGCATTCCTTTGGTCAAGGTTCGTTGGGAATCTAAGCGTGGACCCGAGTTTACTTGGGAACGTGAAGACCAAATGAAGGCAAAATATCCGCATCTTTTTCAATCAGTTTCCTCTAAATAAATTTCGGGACGAAATTTCCACAAGTAGGGGAGACTGTAACATTTGTGCTTGTAATCATTGTGAACAGTTCAATTATCAATAAAATAATGTTATTTGATCCGAATGTTTGTTTCATTGTGTTTTACATTTTTCGTGTTTTGACTTTTATTCAATTCCAAACTCTACATCACTTTCTGGAGAGTTATACGCTAACTGGTGCGTAAACGTACTCAGTTTAGTGCGACAAATACTCCGGAACATCAACATATACTCAACATACCTTAAATAACCTTTACATAACTTAGAAATAAGTTTTGAAGGTTTTGGTATAGCAAAAACAAGTTAATTCGCTTACAGGGACTAAACTTGACAAAACTGCGAAAGTATGCCAATTTGAACTGTAACGAACATTCCGGAACATGTCCATAAGTTAAACATACCATAAATATCCTTTACATAGCTTAGAAATAGGCTTTGAGAAGTCTGGTATGCTAAAACAAACTTTTGGATCATTCAGGGACTAAAAGTGTCAAAAAGTGCCTAAGTTTGCACTTTTGCGCATAACTTACGTTCTGAATACATCCGGACATCCAAAAATTTATGTAAGCATCCTTATATTATGCCTTAGTATTTGGCATGAGAAAAATCCATTCGTCGCGTCATTTGGATCGTCTTTCACGCTTATGCGCATTCCGTCGTAATTAAGCGAACATCGCGATCGTACGGCCAAACGAACCGACATCCGACATATTTTTGGGCATGTTTCATGTCCACAATGTTTAGGCATCATTTAGGGCCTTAAAGGTGACTTTTCAGGTCTTAAAAGGGCTGGAAATGGCTTAAAAACGAAACAGGGGCCAAAAGTGTAAATTCTGCAAGTGGGCAGATCAGAGGACTTCAGGCGACCCGCGTAAGGATTGCCCAAACTTGAGGCGGGGCGCGTGAGACTGTCAGACAGAAGATTTTGCATTTAATGCAGAATCTGGCCTTTCGTTCGATCAAAGGGCGATGCCTTTTCACCCAAATGAAGGGCCAAGGGTCAAATACACTGAATCTAACCCCTGGACACGTGTACGCACGAGATCAAAGCACGTTATTCGATAAAACGATCCTAACGGTTCCACCTTTCCTATAAATACCCCCCCCCCTTTTTGTGTAAAAACCCACAAATCAGATCTAAATGCTCTAAGTTGATGCTTATGCTTCATACCTGAGCTATTGGATCTTGATTAGCACTCGGGGACCCTCCGTAAGTCTTCTTTCGCTCTTTTATTCGCTTTTCGAGTCCGAAAGTCAACGTTTTGTTGACTTTCTGCATTGACCAGCTTATGGTCGATGTGAAGTTCATGGAACTTCATAACGTGAGCGTGATCACGATGGTTATGGTCCGTAGTAACCATACCTACTGATCACCACGTTATCTAGGCTCAGTGACGAGTCGTAGTTTCGGCCAAAATGTGCATTCTTGCATATTTTGTAACCAAACTACTCGCGAGCATCAAAGCCGTTTGTTTTGATGTCAAACCTGTCTTCAAACTTAGTTAAGCATGTTCTAACATGCTTAGCTCGTCACTTTTAGTTTAGTGCTTATATAGGGTCGTAAGGTAAGCGATCTAAACCATCGCTTATGCTTTCGAACCCGACCCATTTGGTCGGTCATTAGGACCAGACCAAACACATTAGGTGACCATAGCTATAACCTTCCGAGGTTATACCTTGTGGTCACGATGTTAGGCGTTCCAGACGCGTTCTACGCGAGCGACGCGTTAGAGTAGCGTAAGCTACCTAAACGGGTCGTGATGGACCGTAAGCACTTAGGTTAAGTTTCATTTTAGTATGTAGGCTTTGTTAAACCATATTACACGAGTCTCCATACTCGTTTGGTTTTCGAACCCGCGTACTGTCCGATCCTTCCGATTTGGTCCGGTATATTAACATAGCTACCTATTAGGTGCCGTTGATATTCCGTGACCTCTCGCATTACCTGGTTATTTCACAAGAACAACAAAGCAACCTCAGGTGAGTACATAGAACCCCTCTTTTACTGTTTTCCAAACTGTTTTGGGGTGAAACACATGTGCCTATCTGTTACTTTCATGCTTTCTATGTTTTCACATCATATATCTGCTATGCTCATTAGTACGTTATAGTACATGATTTCATTACATTTTATGCTATGTATGCCCATTGTGTGCGTACTTAGTACATTGATTTACATAACATTTTTGCTGCATATGTTTACTCAGCATGTGGGCACATCGATTTACATGAACATTTCTGCTGCATATGTTTACTGAGCATATGGGCACATTGATTTACATAAACATTTCTGCTTCGTATGTTTACTTAGCATACTTAGTACAATTGCTTACATCACATGCCTTCATTTTGTTATGACATTTGGTTTGTTTAACATGGGACAATACATTCATTAACATTAGCTACGCCGTTCGTTAGTAGGTAGTGGTACCATAGGAATTGACAACTCCCATTCCTGAAGTCCTGGGTTTGATAGGACTGGAAGGAATGACCGAATTCGATATACATAACTTAGATAAACCTTTAATTTGTTTAAGGGTTTATCGCCGCAGTCTCAAGGCTTGGATGTATGCATAGTTTACAATACCACATAAATGTTAATATCAATAGAGCATGCATTTCCCGCAGAACATAACGCTGATTTAAACCACGTTTTACTTCAACGACTTGTTTTGTGCATATGGTTTAAGTTGATACATTTCGCTTACCATACATGATACATTTTGGGATTACACATTACATGATTTACATTGAACATAAACACGTCGACATTGACATATACATTTGGTGGTTTACATTTGAACATAAACACTTGACATGGATTACAATAACACTTGACGTTTGGTTTACACATGAACAATTTACATGGTGGATTGGTTTGGGTAAATGGTTTGAGTAACGTGGCGTATGTAATATGGTACAAACATGGTGGATACGCCGCTGGTACTTCCTATATATAAATGTTTGTATAATATTACATATCGTGGCGTTATCAAAGTCATTTCAGTTTAGACACATTACACTTTACATAAGTAACATATTCTTCACAAGACATTATTTTCACAAACAACTTATCTTATTCAACTCATTTTACTTGGTTATTCGTTTAACCTTGCACTTATCTATACATATCGTTTGATGTTATCGTTTTTCAAATGATTTACAAAGCAAAACAAATTACAAGGTTCATGACTGACTGTTATTAAACATTCTTTAAAACTCAAGTCATGAACCCCATTTTCACAAAACCTATGTATCTCACAGGCATTTTTATGCTGACGTACCTACTTTCACATGTGTTTTCAGGAGCTGTTCCATAGGACGATGAACACGACACTAGGGCGGACCTGTGCCTTAGAGCCTAAAAAAAATGAAGTTGAACTAGCTTAATTATGTTTTGATTTCCGTACTCTCTTTCTAAGACAATGTGACACCTTTGTTTATAAATAAAATACAACTTGTATGCCATGGTTATGTAACAATTTAATTCTGTCAACAACACTCCCCGGCGTTTCCGCCGCGGTTGCATGTTATACGCGGCCGGGGTGTGACAGTATGGACTTATTAACCCACCATTCACTAGTGTGCTTTCTTAAATACTTTTACAAAATATTGTTCAGGTTATCCAGTTTCAGACCGAACCCATCCTAAACTCTTGAAAATATTAACCCAAGGACCTACCATAAAACGTTTTTGGTAGGTTTGGGTTGAGATATGCACAAGTCGGTTTTTAGGCGCAAATTGATTCGGTTTTGGTCAAACAACTTTTATTCACTTCTAAATGAATAAGGGGAAAATGGTTTGAAATCGAGTTTTATATTACTTTCAATGAAGGAAGTCTCTAGGGGTGTTTAGGATTCATTTGGAATTTGAAAAATACGAAATTCGATTCGATTATCAAGAATTCGTTTCGATTAAAAGAATTCAAATTCGATTCGATTCGATTCGAGTCAAGTAAATCGAATACGAATTTATAATTTAAAATTCGATTCGATTCGAATTCGAAAAAAAATTATAAATTATTATTTTTTATTTTTATATATAATACATATATAAGACACCAATATAAAGCACAAGAGCACAAGAGAATCCTTAGGGATGATTAACTGCCTAATACCAGTTATCTTAGATTTAATTAAAAACTGCCACTAAAACTGCCATTATTTTATATTTCGAAAATATGGCATTTTCCAGAAAATAAATTTTCTGATGCAATTTTAGGTAAAAGAAAAGAATTTTCCAGCTCAACCCCAGCCAGGGGCTCTGCCCGTTGGACCCTGCCAGGGGCTGCCGCCCCTTGGACCCTGCTCCTAGGGCCGCTGCCCCCGGACCCCCACCAAGGGGGCGTTGCCCTCTTGGAACCCCCCTAGAGTATTGGCTCCGCCCGTACACTTCAAATTATAATAACTCAAACAAGTGTGCTCTCCCGCACCTCCTAACTTGCTTGATGTATATTATTATTCGCTTTAATCAGCAAGTCAATCCCGATTAGGCCAGAATGGAATCTCATAAATCAAGTTTGTTGAATCCGTTATGCAAGTCTGCTTCTTAGATGCCTAATGGCACCTCCTCCAAGCAGAAAAGTCCATCCACTTGTGGAAGAATGATCATCCTTGTTGTTAATCCAGCTTGCATCCGAATAACCTTCTAAAACTGAAGGAAATCCATATAAGTCAAACTATATTTCATGGTTCCTTTCAAGTACCTAAATACTCGATTCATAGCTTGCCAATTACTTGCACCTGGATTGCTAGGATACCTACTAAGCTTTCCAACAGCATAAGCTATATCCGGTCTGGTGCTAATCATGGCATACATGAGAGATCCAATGGCCCTTGTATATTCGAGTTGGCTTACAGCTACACCTTCATTAGGTGAGAGCTTAAAAGCAGGATCCATTGGAGTGCTAACCGGAGAACTATCATGAAAATTACACTTTTTCAACATCTTCTCAATATAATGAGATTGAGAGATCGATATGCCATTGTTCTCCCATTTGATCCTTATACCAAGGATCACTTCCGCCTCCCCCATGTCTTTCATGTCAAACAAGATGACAAAAATTTCTTTGTTTTATCAACTTGATCCTGGTCAGTACCGATTATCAACATGTCATCTACATATAGACAAACTATGACTCCTTTCTTAGAATCATCAAATTTACTATAGACACACGTGTCCGTTTAGTTTAATACAAAACCACCTCATCAAACTTTTGATGCCACTGTTTGGGTGCTTGTTTTAAGCCATACAATGACTTAGCTAGCTTACTGATGTGCAAAAAATGCAACATATAAATTACATCAATTGTGGCATAAAACTAACCCTTTTTAGTACTAATGTTGGAAAAAGTGTGCTTTTATCTTCCTTTTGTATTTTCAGGATTAAATGAGCTCAAATAAACAAAAGAAGCAAAAAGGCAGCTAAATCTAACATAAATACAAGAAAAGGAACAAACGTGGCATGCCGAACTCCCGACAGCATCTTCCCAAGCAAAACAAGGAAACAGAGGACTGAACACGCTCCGTGCTCAATGAGCACGGGAGCGTGCCCAAGTGTCAGCAGAAAAGACAAAGTTGTAGAAGCTTCCATCGCCCACCACGAGGCCGTGCTCAGCGGACACGGGGCCGTGGTCAACTATAAGATTCGCAGAATCCAGGCAAATCTTGATAGTACAGATATGCTTCTGCACACGAGGTCGTGCTCAGCAGACACGGGGGCATGGTCAACTAATGCAGACAAACTGCAATTAATGAAGAAAGAGAAGAGGATGGACACGGGGCCGTGCCCGAGCTTCTGTTCAGCCTATAAATAGGAGTGCTTGGAGCTCTTGCAACTTATCCCTTGGCACACCACCTCTCTCACACTTCACCCACCACCCACCACCATCACAACACCATCATCCACCACCATCATCCATTGTCCATCATAGAGTGTGTGAGTCGTCTCGGGATTCAAGATTGATCGTAAGAGTTCTTGACAATCAAAGGCCATGTTTGCCTAAGTCTCTTACATCACTTGGTGAAGACAAGTGTTTAGTGTAATACTTTTTATTTTTAATCTTTTCGCACTTTTTAATTGGTTATGTATTAATGACTTTAATAACTAGTTTCTTATGTTGAAAGTGATTCTTCCTTATCGTTTGTCCGTGGTGTCTTGGCATTATTTTACTGTCTATATAAAATAAAAGATTTTCACCATTCATATCTCCACGGTCTATATGGAGGTATGTTGGCTACCTGGTCGGGGGTTAAGGGAACGGTTTGGTAAGAGTCTTGCCATTGTTCAGTGTATAGATCATGCAAAGGACCTGGGTCAAATTTAGTAGGACCTCCTTCAATACCCAACGGTATTGGATGGCGGGGGTCCAAACTCTTTGACCCCCCTCATAAATTAAACTACTATTAAAACTTTAACCCGGCTACTTAGGGTTGTATCCCTGCTGACTCAGACTACTTAGCCGAGGGTAACGTCACCTTCAAAAGAGGGGCCTACCACATTATGCATTAATAACTTAATTAATTATCTTTCAATAATCCGACCCTTTAGGATTGTATCTTTGCTGACTCAAACTACTGGGTTGAGGGTAACGTCACCTTCAAAAGAGGGGCCTACTACAATAACTAAGATAATCTCTAAAACAAGTGCAAAAGTGCGGAAATAATCAAAGGTTACACTACACACGAGTCGGATCCAAGTGATTTATCTTGTCTATCTGTTTTTACTTTTATTTTACTTTTCAGCATTTTAGTTAGTTTTATTTTCTAGTTTAAAAACCTTTTTCTAACTTTTTGATTTGATTAGACGTTGAGGATAAACCGGTATTAAAAGCTCTTGTTTCCTTGGACGACCTCGGTATCTTACCAACACTATACTACGTCCTTGATGGGTGCACTTGCCCATATGTGTGTTTAGTGTTAGTAAATATCGTGTTTATAAAACTTGGCTAAAAAGTGTAAAAGGGCTTAAAATATACACCTAAAATATATTACACCTAACGCGCATCAAGTTTTTGGCGCCGTTGCCGGGGACACAAGGATTTTAAGAAAGCTTAAAATCGACGGCCTAATCAGTTTTTCAAAACCTTTTCAAAACGCGCGCACATTTTTCTGCATTTTAGTTTAGTTTGCATTTACAGTAGCCTGAACACGGGGCCACGCTGCATATTTTTCATAAAACACCCAGATACAGAGTCTGAACACGGGGTCGTGCTCACTGAACACGCCCCCGTGCTCAAACAAGGCCAGTAACTTTTAATTAAACGCCCAGAGACAGACCCTGAACACGGGGCCGTGTCCATCCTCTGTTTCCGTTTTTAATTTTGCTTTCTGGTCCCGAGACTCTGTTGTGGTCTGTTGAGTGATTCTTATGGATCAGTACTCAGGAGGCTACAACTACACCTATGAGGAGGATGATTATAGGAGAGACTATTACACTAATTGTGGTAACCCGCACTCTGTTCAATATTACAAATCATCTCAACCATCCACTTCATACAACTATTATGAGGAGCCCAGGTACGACCATCGACTTCATACACATCCTATGAAGACCAAAGGTACGAACCTTCTCCCTCATGCTCATATTTTGATGAACCAAGGTATGAGCCTTCATACTCATACTTTGAGGAACCAAGATATGAGCCACCACCTTCATATTCTTATTATGAGGAACCATGGCGTGAACAACCCACCTCACACGAGTACTATGAAGAACAAAATTACGACCCTTATCCATCATATACTTACAATGAAGAACAATGGTATGAACCATCTACTTCATATGAGTACTATGAGGAACCAAGGATCGAACAACCGGATTCAGCTTTGAGGATCCCGATCCTTTCTCTATCACCGAAGTGACCGATAGGATATTAGAACACCTTAAAACTATCGAACGTTACATAAAAGAATCTCGCGCAAGGGAAGAGGAGTCCCGCGCAAGAGAAGAATTAAATAAAGAAAAGATAGTTGAAGAGGTAAAAATGGAAGAACAAATAAGTGAAGAACCGACACATGAGTTAAACAACGAAAGAGGTGAGTCTGTTAACGTTAAATTCAAGAAGAGTCTGATTTTGAAGAAATTAATCTCTTGTCACATTCTTTTGAAAATCATTGTTTAGTACCCACTCATGCTAAGTTTTTAAAAGAGTTAAACACTAACACTAAAATTGACGAAACGGTAAGCGTTAGGTTAACTAATGATCAAACTTCACTAATAAAAGAAGGCCCTTTTGAAATCAACATTACACCGGTTCCATGTCTTTTTTCAAAATTCATTTATTAGTAATGTCACAATTGATAAAGATCTTTGTGTTAACATAATGCCTAATTACATTTTCGAAAAATTAAGTATTAGTGATTTTTCTCCACTTCAAATACCCATTTTTCTATCTAATCGGAAAGTAATAAAATCAATCGGTGTAGTTGAGGATGTCTTGGTTCAAACAAATCAAATGGTAACCCCAACCGACTTTGTCATCCTTGATGACGCTCCTCTAGTGTTGGGACTGCCTTTTGTAAAAACTCATGAAGCTTTGAAAACCCGGAAATACAACAACCCACCTATCAATTAGGGGCATTCAAAAGGAGCATAGATTTTGAGCGCTCAATGAAATATCCTTTTGGCAATAATGACCCCCTAATTGAAGATGAAGATGAGCCACCCGATACAAGTGAAAAGATTGACCACTTTGTTGAAGAAGAGGTCGCCATAGAACAAACTTTTAAGGTTCTTGATCAAAATGAGCAACCAAATAAGGAGTCTCCTAAAGACCCATCTCTTGAGCTCAAAGAACTTCCAAAAGGTTTGGAATATGCTTTTTTAGACAAAGATGGTAAATCTCCTGTAATTATTTCGTCTAAATTAAGTAGTAAAGAAAAAGAAAAATTAATTAAACTTTTGAAAAAACATAAAAATGCGATCGCTTGGAAGCTTGTAGATATTAAAGGAATAAGTCCTTCCATGTGCACGCACAAAATTTTAATGAATGCTGACTACAAATCGGTAATAGAACCACAACGAAGAGTCAATCCAAATGTCTAAGAAGTGGTTAAAAACGAAGTCATCAGATTACTTGACGCTGGACTTATCTACCCTATCTCCGATAGTCCTTGGGTAAGCCCCGTTCAAGTAGTTCCAAAGAAGGGAGGTATGACGGTGATAACTAATGAAAAGAATGAATTAATACCAACAAGAACCGTCACAGGATGGAGAGTATGTATAGACTATAGGCGATTAAATGAAGCAACAAGGAAAGATCACTTTCCTTTGCCCTTCATTGATCAAATGTTAGAAAGATTATCCGGTCATAAATTTTATTGTTTCTTGGATGGTTTTTCAGGTTACTTTCAAATCCCGATAGCACCTGAAGACCAAGAAAAGACAACTTTTACATGTCCCTATGGAACTTTTGCTTATCGACGCATGCCATTTGGTATATGTAATGCCCCCTCAACATTCCAACGTTGCATGGTGGCCATCTTCCATGACATGATATAAAAAACAATGAAAGTCTTCATGGACGACTTTTCTATCTTTGGAGATTCATACGACCAATGCCTCGATAACCTTGAATGAATGCTATCCCAATGTGAGGAAACTAACCTCGCCCTTAATTGGGAAAAATGCCATTTCATGGTAACGGAGAGAATAGTACTCGGTCACAAGATCTCAAGCGAAGGAATGGAAGTTGATCGAGCAAAAATAGACACTATTTCTCGATTACTTCCACCATCCACCGTTAGAGCAATCAGAAGTTTCCTAGGGCATGCCGGATTTTATAAGCGATTTATCAAAGACTTTTCTAAAATTTCAAGACCTCTAACGAAATTACTTGAAAAAGGTGCCCCTTTCATCTTTGACAAGGATTGCAATCAAGCATTTCTTACACTTAAGGAAATGCTAGTCAATGCACTATCATGATAGCGCCTGATTGGAAATTACCTTTCGAAATCATGTGTGATGCAAGTGACTTTGCAGTTGGAGCAGTCTTGGGACAACGAAAAGAAAAGCATTTTCACCCAATTTATTATGGTAGTAAAACACTTAATGATGCACAAGAAAATTACACAACAACTGAAAAAGAGTTACTAGCTGTGGTATTTGCTTTTGATAAATTTCGCTCTTATCTTGTTCTTTCTAAAACAATAGTCTATACAGATCATGCAGCCATTCGATACCTTTTCAAGAAAGAGGACGCAAAACCCCGTTTGATTAGGTGGATTTTACTCCTCCAAGAATTTGATATTGAAATCAAAGACAAAAGAGGAGCAGAAAACACCGCAGCAGATCATCTTTCACGCTTTGAAGACCCAGCTTAGGAGGCAACTAGGGACGAGCAAATCAACGAAAAATTTCCAACGGAGTCTTTAGAAATGGTGGAATATAGACAAGAACCATGGTATGCAGACTATGCTAATTACTTAGCTAGCGGTATAGTCGCCAAAGGATGGCCACATCACCAAAGAAAGAAATTCTTTGCTGATGTAAAGCATTATTTTTGGGAAGATCCTTATCTTTTCAAAATGTGTGCCGACCAACTCATCTGAAGGTGCGTACATGGTAGTGAAGCAAGAAGAATTCTCCGCCATTGTTAGGAAGGTCCATACGGAGGACATCATGGTGCCGCTAGTACCGCACGAAAGGTATTTGATTCAGGGTTTTATTGGCCTTCCATTTACAAGGACGCGCAAAGTCTTGTCAAGACATGTGATGCTTGCCAACGATCAGGTAATATTTCTTCCAAAAACGAAATGCCAAAAAATGGCATTCTTGTTTGTGAAATTTTTGATGTGTGGGGACTCGACTTCATGGGACCTTTCCCACCGTCGAAAGGAAACAAATATATACTTGTGGCGGTCGATTACCTGTCTAAATGGGCCGAGGCCGAGGCACTTCCAACAAATGATGGAAGAGTCGTGGTAAGATTTCTGAAACAATTATTCTCTCGTTTTGGAACACCTAAAGCATTAATAAGTGATAGAGGTACCCATTTTTGTAATCATCAACTTGAAAAAATCTTAACAAGATATGGGGTCTATCACCGGGTCTCAACAGCATATCACCCTCAAAAAAACGGACAAGCCGAAGTGACTAATAGAGGTTTAAAACGAATACTTGAAAAAACCGTAGGATTAAATAAAAAGGAATGGGCCAATAAATTAGATGATGCTTTATGGGCTTTTCGAACTGCTTATAAAACAACGATAGGCACAACCCCATATATGCTCGTCTATGGAAAAAGTTGTCATTTGCCGGTAGAAATAGCTCACAAGGCCTACTGGGCAATAAAAAATGTAAACTTAGATTTAGAATTTGCCGGTAAAAATCGATTCTGTCAAATAAATGAATTAGACGAATTAAGGAATTATGCATACTCTAACTCTGAAATTTATAAGGAAAGAATGAAAATTTTGCATGATAAATATATTAAACCTAATGAATTTCGAGTAGGAGATCAAGTTCTTTTGTTTAATTCACGACTTCGATTATTTCCGGGTAAACTAAAATCTAGGTGGTCAGGACCTTTTTCCATCACCCATATTTTTCCTCACGGTGCAGTAGAAATTAAATCTCGGAATGGAATTCCATTCAAAGTCAATGGCCAACGGCTGAAACTCTATCAAGGATTTATTGAGGATGAGGAGGAAGAAATCTCGCTTCAAACGGTCGACGAGTAAAAGCATCAACATCATACCTGGTAAGTTACGAACAAGCGGATGAACATCAAAATTGGTAAGTCTTCTAACCGAGTTTTGGGAAAACATGGCACTCACACAAGCACTAAAAAAAAAGTTGCTCGGCACGGGGCCGTGTCCGCGCAACTGTCGGGATAAAACCCCTTTTCAAAACAGTTTCTCATTTCAACACGCCCCGTTTCCCCACAAAACGCTCTGGTCTGGGTGATTTTCCGCATAAATTCGACGTCTCCTCTCGTTCTAACAACATCAAGGTATGA
Source organism: Helianthus annuus (assembly GCF_002127325.2). Classification (NCBI taxonomy): domain Eukaryota; kingdom Viridiplantae; phylum Streptophyta; class Magnoliopsida; order Asterales; family Asteraceae; genus Helianthus; species Helianthus annuus. The sequence goes on from NC_035442.2 coordinate 64,960,870, forward strand.
TTCTATCACCATTAGTAGTTAGATTAGTTACTTGCATGTAGTTAAAACATCAAAAATTTGAGGAAAATCTAGGGTTCTTGAAGTTCGTCCGGATCGAACCTCAAATTTTTGCATAAATCTGTTAGCATTAGTTTAGATTAGTGTTATGGGAAGTAAATCCACTTGTATTGTTCATAGATTTGCCCGATTTCTCACAAAAACCCCAAACCCTTGTTTTTAAACCGAAAAAGATAAAATTGAAGGGGTAAACGGTTTGTTTTGGGAAAAACGGCACTTGGGGTTTCATTTTCAGGGAAAACCGCACCTACTTGACCAAAAATTTTCAAGTTTTCGGGACCGGGTCGAGAAATGAAAATTTTGAGTAACAGACGCCTGGACACGGGGTTGTGCCCACTGAGCACGGGGCCGTGTCCAGCCCACTGTTTTCAGTTTTCTTCAAAAATTTCATTATTTCGTGCTAACTTTTGGTGTATTCTTTCAGATGTCGAAGAAGTTCACGAGGTTCAACGCAAATGAGCTTGATGCTAGAGCAAGATATGACGTACTTCAAACAAGACCGGAAGAATACCCAAGACAAGTGTGCACGGATCTCTTAGCCATGGTGAACCAACTTGACCGGTTTAACAACCTCGTTATCGGCCCGCTAAGGATTGCCCTAACCACTCGACTTCGCTCCGTCCACGAGTGCACTATGGAGTTCTATAGCACCTTCACGTTCAATTCAAGGTGCGACCCTTTCGACAACGATGGGGTGGCATTCCGATGCGGTGGAACGAAGTACTCGATCTCAATGGCACAATTTGGGTCAATAGTTGGGCTGTATACGGAGGAAGATTTGGGTAATGAAGAGAACACCGGAGGGGTGCGAGATTTGGATGAGAACGAACGCCAAGCCGCGTGGGCTCAGATTGGTGAAGGGCACTACAACCCAAGCAGCACTAAAAGTACTAAGTTGAGGGACCCACTCTACCGATACATCCATAGGGTCCTCGGTTACTCTCTTAGCCAAAGGCATGATAGCAATGGCATTGTTGGGTTGAGAGATTTGATAGTCCTTCACTGCATTCATACCCGAAGACCCCTCGATGTTCCTTATCTCCTGCTCCGAAACATGCATTGGAACCGGCTTGCTAGTGCACCAACCCCTATCTTCTTCGGGGGATGGATATACCGTCTCTTCAAGCACTTCGTGAACATACCTAGGTCTTTCGAAAAGAGCCCATGGTCGGGAAGAGTGGATGTACACATCTGCCGCTCCATGAACCTAATCTATGAGGCGGAAGACGGGTCGGTTAGCTTCCAGAGGATGCAAGGGCATGCATGGAACCCGCAAGAGGCGCTAGTCCTTCACGCTCCACAGTTTCAACAACCTCCTCTTTACCAGTACCAGCCTCACGGTGATCCTGGCCAATCCTCCTCACAAGGAGGAGGTTTTCCTAACTTCCAAAGTTTACATGATTGTTGCAGGAAAACCTCATGTGCACTAGGAACACATACAACCTCGCCAACAACACGTACAACCGGGTCGGAGCCATTGAGAGAAACATCTTTGATATTCAAGATGACATCGGGAACATCCGGGAGTACATGGCGGGGCATGGAGGAGGAGGTGATGACGATGATGAAGACATGGACTAGGCGGGTGGAGTAGGAGCAGGAGCAGCTGGTTGGTAATCCCACAGGTTAAACCCCCCTTTCTTCTATCAAACAATTTCCGGCCTGCGTGCCGAAGTGTTGAACAATTTACTTTCCCTAAATCTTTTTTATTTTTCTGCATTTGTTTTTAACTTTGTGACGTGGATGATAAACTTTGGTAATTTAGGATGTTTGCAATGGTTTGGTATGGTGTTTATTGATAAGACATGTACATACGAGGCTTAGAGTACTAAATATTAGTACTAGTAAAGCCGGGACATGAAGAACGAAGCCAGAAACCTGTTTTTCAACCTTGCAGATTGTCGACACGGGGTCGTGTCCAGCCGACACGCCCCCGTGCCCGCTTCCCTAGACCTGCTGTTTGTTTATTTCTGCACATTTTTGACAGACACGGGCCCGTGTCCAGCCAACACGCCCACGTGTCCACCTTCTGTAAGTTTTCGTTACTGACACCTGAACACGGGGTCGTGTCTACCCGACACGGGGCCGTGTCTAGGCTCCCAGTAACACAAAAAATTTGCTTTTTACACCTTTTTACACATTTAATCAACCTAAAAACTTATTTTTGGGACACATTGAGGACAATGTGTAATTTAAGTGTGGGGGGATGCTAAAACTTTGAATCTTGCAAGTCCTAATTAACAAGCCTTACACAAAACTCTATTGGAACCACTAATCACCCCAAATTTTTTCAAAAATTTTCATTTTTTTACTTGTCTAGGTTTAATTTGGGAATTTCAAGTTCTAACAAGGTTATATTTTTTCAAATTTACAACCGATAGCGTCGTGATAAAAAGAACCAACATAAGAAAATTGTGAAACGGCATGACAAACTTAGTTAAAATTTGATTATATATACTTGATCACATAAAAACCCATTCCCACAAAAGTGAGTTTTGAGCCTTTGTTGAGCATACAAATACATATCTTTACACTAAATGCTCATTTTTCGTTTCTTGTGTGAATAGCCGCTTGGTTCTTACAACTCTAGAACTTGCCACGACAATGCATTCCCGGTCCTTACCAACTTAAACCCGAGAAAGTAAATGATGGAGGCATTAGGACTAACCCTTTTTTCTTTCTACACCATTATTTTTCTTTTTTTTTTAACACCTACCCAAAATCCCCCTAGTTAACCCATTTGAGCCTAAACCTTTTCATTTCTTAACCCAAAACAAACACCCTTTTTACCCACCTAAACCCTTTTTTCATTTTAACCCTTTCTTTTAGTAACAAAGCTCGGTTTTTCTTATGACTTATGAAAAAAAAAATATGATGAAACCAAATAAACAAACAAGTTTATCAAAAATGACTTTGTTTGAAAGAAATGGTTCATCAAAATAAAATAAATTGTCAAAAATAAAAAAGTCTTTCAACAAACCGATGCTTTTTACGCTTTTCGCCCTTTTACTAACCACTAACCCAACTACCCACCTTTAGCCCAAGCCTAACCCTTCACCCAAAAAGTCCTCTTGATATTTACAAAGGTATATAGTTAAAAAGGAGGAGGATTGATTGCTTGGCAAGCTTATGGTAGGAGTAAGTTCCATGCCGCTCTTGAGTGATTCACTAAAATACATCTTCGGCCGAGTGTTGAGTGATTCCCCGTGAGGTGTGTGAACTTGTATATAAATGAAATTATAAAAAAAAAGGCATGTTATGCCCTAATAAGTAATTTATCTTATGTAATGTTTTTAATAAATCATGATGAATAGGATTGTAAATAAATAAAAATAAAACGTAATAAAGAATCTTGGAAATCCCGACACTCTATGACAAGCCCAAAAACCTTCTCTTCTACCCATTCCATTTGGGAGTGAAAAAGCCACATTATAAGGAGTTTTGCTTGAGGACAAACAAAGATTCAAGTGTGGGGGTATTTGATGTGCACAAAATGCAACATATAAATTACATCAATTGTGGCATAAAACTAACCCTTTTTTAGTACTAATGTTGGAAAAAGTGTGCTTTTGTCTTCCTTTTGTATTTTCAGGATTAAATGAGCTCAAATAAACAAAAAAAGCAAAAATGCAGCTAAATCTAACATAAATACAAGAAAAGGAACAAACGTGGCATGCCCGACCTCCCGACAGCATCTTCCCAAGCAAAACAAGGAAACAGAGGGCTGAACACGCCCCGTGCTCAATGAGCACGGGGGCGTGCCCAAGTGTCAGCAGAAAAGACAAAGTTGGCTACCTGGTCGGGGGTTAAGGGAATGGCTTGGTAAGAGTCTTGCCATTGTTCAATGTATAGATCCTGCAAAGGACCTGGGTCAAATTTAGTAGGACCTCCTTCAATGCCCAACGGTATTGGATGGCGGGGGTCCAAACTCTTTGACCCCCTCATAAGTTAAACTACTATTAAAACTTTAACCCGGCTACTTAGGACTGTATCCCTGCTGACTCAGACTACTTAGCCGAGGGTAACGTCACCTTCAAAAGAGGGGCCTACCACATTATGCATTAATAACTTAATTAAGTATCTTTCAATAATCCGACCCTTTAGGATTGTACCCTTGTTGATTCAAACTACTGGGTTGAGGGTAACGTCACCTTCAAAAGAGGGGCCTACTACAATAACTAAGATAATCTCTTAAACAAGTGCAAAAGTGCGGAAATAATCAAAGGTTACACTACACACGAGTCGGATCCAAGTGATTCATCTTGTCTATCTGTTTTTACTTTTATTTTACTTTTCAACATTTTAGTTAGTTTTATTTTTCTAGTTAAAAACCTTTTTCTAACTTTTTGATTTGATTAGATGTTGAGGATAAACCGGTATTAAAAGCTCTTGTGTCCTTGGACGACCTCGGTATCTTACCAACACTATACCACGTCCACGATGGGTGCACTTGCCCATATGTGTGTTTAGTGTTAGTAAATATCGTGTTTTATAAATTTAAAACTTGGCTAAAAAGTGTAAAAGGGCTTAAAATATACACCTAAAATATATCACGCCTAACGCAAATCACTTACACACCTTATGCTCATTGCCAGGCATAACAAAACCCTCTGGTTGTTTCATATATATCTCCTAATCCAAATCACCATTCAGGAAAGCGGTTTTCACATCCATTTGGTGAATTACAAGATTATGATTGCAGCTAAGGCAACCAACAATCTAATTGTAGATATTCTTGATATAGGAATATGTATCAAAGTAGTCAATTCCTTCCTTTTGTCTAAAGCCTTGGATAACCAATCGGGCTTTAAACTTATCAATTGAACCATCGAATTTCATCTTCTTCTTGAAGATCCATTTACAACCAAGTGGTTTACACCCAGGGGTAGACCAGAAAATTTCCAAGTGGTATTCATAGAGTCAATCTCATCATTTATAGCTTATTTCCAGAAAGCTACATCCCGAGATGCCATGGCTTCACTATAGGTTCGAGGATCATCCTCAATATCGAAACAATACTGATATTGAATTATAATTTCATCTCTATATCCTTCAACCAAATATAGTTGAAAATCATCACCAAATGATTTAGCTTTTCTTGCTCTACCACTCCTCCTATGTTCAGGAGGAGTAGCAATCACTTGTTCAGCCATTTGAGAGTTACTAGAGCTTGGAACCATGTCCCTAGGTATTGAAGAGAATCTATTCTCATCATAATCTGCAGTTCTTGCCTCAATTACCGTATGAACAGACACGTAGTCATTTGGTTCTATAACATAGAACCTGTGAGCAAATGAATGCTCAGCATACCCAATGAAAATGCAATCTATACCTCTTTCCCCTATGTTCCTTATCTTAGGATCAGTGAGCCTTACCGCGGCTCTACAACCCCAAACTCTCAGTTTATGCAGCTCGGGTGGTTTTTTATCCCAAAGCTCAAAAGGGGTGGTCTTATTCCTTCTATTTCGAACCCTATTTAGCAAATAGCAGGTTGTCAACATAGCCTCACCCCAAAAGCCCTCACTTAGGCCCGAATAGGACAACATGGTATTGGCCATTTCCTTTAGAGTCTTATTCTTCCTTTCCACCACACCATTTTGTTCCGGTGTGTAAGGAGTTGTGGTATGGTGTATTATTCCAGTCAATTGGAAATACACCGGGTCAAAATACTCACCACCTATGTCTATATGAGGGTTTTGATCAACCCACTCCGATGAAGCTCTACTTCTTGTTTATAGATCTTAAACTTTTCAAGAGCTTCATCCTTAGCATGTAACAAATAAACATAGTAGAATCTAGTAGCATCATCTATAAATGTTACTACATACTTTTTATTACCTAGTGATGGTGTAGCATGAAAGTCACATAGGTCGCTATGTATCAAATCTAACATTTTACTTTCCCTATGAACATGTTGCATGAAAGGCTTTTTAGTTATCTTATTCACCTTGCAAATTTGACATTTATCATTATTTATGTTAATAGGCGGAATCAAGCTCATTTTAGACATTTGTTAATGTGAGTGCATAATGTCTATCACCTCCGTCAATCCCGAATCGTAGCAGAAAACTGACTAAGACAAGGTTTTATATTGTTTAATATAGGGTAATGGCATTTTTGTAAATAAGGAAACCTTCCTTATTAGAGCCCTATAAATAGGAGCCTTATGGTTCATTTTGAGAACTTTTGCCATTTGAAGATTAGAGCTTCAAGAGAGAGAAACTAGTGTTCAAGGTGATTCGTGGTGTAATCTTTGTCAAAACATTGAATAGAATCACTGTTAATTACATTCTTGTGTTCGGTCCACACACGTGCACGGATTTCGCACGTCGTCCCGTGTCATTCGCAATCATTCGGGGGCTATATTCGATCCTAATCGCTTTCACACTTTAATTCTTTTATAATGTACATGTCCTAGTCTAGCATGCCATAATTCCGAATCAGTTAAGTTGTTACTATTACTAGTTGAAGCTATGTCATTAGCATTCCTAGTTCAAACAACACAAACAGATTCATTCATAAAAGAAACATCAACATTTAACATAAACATACCATTACAAAGATAACCAGAACCTACAAAGGTAGCATGTCTTGACAAGATATACTTGTCACTTTCTAACACTTGTTTGTAACCACAATTATTCAACGCGGTTCCACTTAACAGATTCTTTCGAATTCCTGGCGTATACAAAACATTGTTCGAAAGTAAAGATTTTCAAGAAGTAAAAACAAGATGCACGGTTCCTATTCATTTGATTGGTTCAGTTGCAACATTCCCCATCTTAATGATAGATCCGTCTTCAATTGGTTGAAAGTCTTTGAACCAACGAAGATCCTTGCATACATGGCTTGTTGCACCCGAATCAACCCACCAAGTAATATCATCATCCTGCACATAAAATGATTCAGAAATTAGTGATACATAATTCTGAACCAAATTATTAAATTGTACTAAATTATGATCTTGCTTGCTCGTGTCCTTAAACCCGCTAGAACCAGCCTCATTCTTGTTCTTTGAACCAAACTTATTGGTATTCTTCATCAATTTACAGTCCCTCTTAAAGTGATCAACCTTACCACACTTCCAGCAAGGGTAATTCGGCTTCTTGTTTGGACCCGAATTGTTGTTCCCTTGAAACTTTCGTTTCCCTTTGAACTTACTGTTTCCTTTGGATGATTCACCCATCTCAACCATGTTCACAGAAGACGTTCCAGCCTGTTTCTTTTCATCATTGACCAACAATTTTTCTTGTGCTCTCAAGCCTTCTTCAATTATGAAGTGGCTTCCAAGTTCAACCAAAGTTAACTCTCCTTTCTGATGTTTCAGATTATGTTTAAAATCTTTCCAGGAGGGAGGTAACTTGTCAATGATACTTGAAACCAAGATGGATTCATCCATCTTCATGTCATGATGGGCATACTGCCCTAGAATTCGTAACAATTCATTATATTTTTCCATGACAGGCCTTGAATCAACCATTTTGTGATTGTTAAAATTACTGACAAGAAACGTTTTACTAAAAGAATCTTTTGCCGTGTATTTGGCTTCTAAAGTGTCCCATAGTAACTTTACAGTTTCTACGTTTTGATAAACATCAAACAAGGGATCAGACATACCATTCAGAATGTGGCCAAGGCATATGCAATTGTCATTCTCCCACTTTGACCTCTTCCTAATTTGCTCCAGATTGCCTTTATCCAGTATCTCCGAGATTGGAGTAGTCAACACGTACACCACCTTCAGCGTTGTGAAAAGAAAGTGCATCTTCTTCTGTCATCTTCGAAAGTCCTACCCTTCGAACTTCTCCAGTTTGTCAAACTTGCTTGCCATATCCTTCATCGATCTGCTTGCTGGTGTGTGTTGGGTGTAATATATTTTTATTGATATTTTAAGCCCTTTTTAACACGTTAGTCAAGTTTTAAATTTATAAAACATGATATTCTACTAACACTAAACACACACATGGGCAAGTGCACCCATCGTAAGCGTAGTATAGCGTTGGTAAGATACCGAGGTCGTCCAAGGACACAAGAACTTTTAGTACCGGTTTATCCTCAACGTGTAATCAAATTAAAAGTTTTAGAAAATATTTTAAACATGAAAATAAAAACTAAAAATGCTGAAAAATAAAAATAAAAGAAAAAACAGATAGACAAGATGAATCACTTGGATTCGACGCGCCTTTAATGTAACCTTTGATGATTTCCACACTTTTGCACTTTTTAAGAGATTATATTAGTTATAGTAGTAGGCCCCTCTTTTGAAGGTGACGCTACCCTCAGCCCAGTGGTTTGAGTCAACAAGGATACAATCCCAAAAAGTCGGAATATTGCAAGATAATTAATTAAGTTATTAATGCGTAATGTGGTAGGCCCCTCTTTTGAAGGCGAAGTTACCCTCGGCTAAGTGGTTTGAGTCAGCAGGGATACAATCCCAAGTAGCTGGGTTAATGTATTAATAGTAGTTTACATATGAGGGGATCAAGCCATTCGCACCCCCGCCATCCAATACTAGTGGGTATTGAAGGAGGTCCTAGTAAGCTTGACCTAGGTCCTTGCACGATCTATACACTGAACAAGGCAAGAACCTTACCAAACCATTCCCTTAACCCCCAACCAGGTAGCCAACATATCTCTGCATAGACCGTAGAGATATGAATGGTGAAAATCTTTTATTTTATATAGACAGTAAAATAATGCCAAGACACCACGGACAAATGATAAGGAAGTTTCACCTTCAACATAAGAAACTAGTTATTAAAGTCATTAATACAAAACCAAATAAAAAGTGCGAAAAGATTAAAAATCAAAAGTATTACACTAAATGCTTGTCTTCACCAAGTGATGTAAGAGGCTTAGCCAAACATGGAAGAACTCTTACTATCAATCTTGGATCCCGAGACTACTACACACACTCTAAGGTGGATGATGGATGATGGTGGTGGATGTGGGTGTTGTAGTGGTAGTGGAGTGGTGGTGAAGTGGGAGATAGGTGGTTTGCCAAGGGATGTCTTTGAAGTGAACCAAGCACCCCTATTTATAGCCTGCACAGAAGCCCGGACACGGCCCCGTGTCCATTGGACACGGCCCCGTGGCCATCCTCTTTCTCTTGCTTCATTAATTGCAAATGTCTGTATTAGGCTCCACACGCTCCGGTGTTCGCTGGGCACGACCCCGTGTGCAGAAGCGTATCTGTACTATCAAGATTTGCAAGATTCTGCGAATCTTAGCGTTGACCACGGCCCGTGTTGAGCTGGGGACGCCCCCGTGCTGGGAATAGAAGCTTCTATAGCTTTGTCATTTTCTGCAGACATCTGACCACGCCCCCGTGTCCGCTGGGCACGGGGCCGTGGTCAGCCTTCTGTTTCTTGTTTTTGCTTGGGAAGATGTTGTCGAGGGGTCGGGCATGCCATGTTTATTCCTTTTCTTTGTATTTATGTTAGTTTTTGCTGCATATTTGTTTCTTTTATTCATTTAAGCTCATTTAGTCATGAAAATACAAAAGGAAGACAAAAGCACACTTTTTCCAACATTAGTACTAAAAAAGGGTTAGTTTTATGCCTCATTTGATGTAATTTATTTGTTGCATTTTACACACATCATTGCCATCTTCACAGAAAATAATTAGATCTTTGTTGTGGAATTCTCAGAAAACCGGACGATTAGAGAGGCGTGTAATCACTCGCAGATCAAATTATTTCAGTGGTTCCCCCGAATAATTTATTCGGATATAACTCTAATTTTCGAGAAATTGAACCAGTGTATGTGTATGGAATTTGTCTGAACCATAAATCTGATCAAAAAACTTGTCTACGAATTTTGGGGTTGGGGATGATTAACGGCCTAAAGACAGTTATCTCAATTTTAAATAAAAAAACTGCCACTATTTTATATTTCGAAAATATGGCATTTTCCAGAAAATAAATTTTCTGATGCAATTTTAGTAAAGCAATTTAATTAAAATAAATTTTTTCCAAGCTGACCTGGCAGCTCGACCCCATCAGTAGGCGAGGACCCATGGTTTCATTGGTGGTGGCGGGCGGCGATGATATTGGTTACAGCGGTGGTATTGGTTGCGGTGCATTGGGCGGCGATACTGTTTCCCTCTTTCACCCAGTCATGTCTGTCACGATATTATGTCGATTCAAGCTGGATAGTGATTTGCAATTACAATCGAAATCGGAAATATGGCGGCCGACCACAGGCCACTGTCAGAACCTTGATCACCATCGCTCTCTTTCTCTTTCTCTTCTGATCTTCTCCTGAACCATAATCTTCCGCTGGTTCGTCAGAACTGTAACATCTGGTGGTTGTCAGTGGTGTGTGGCTCTGTGGCAGTGGCCGGAAGCCATGGTGGTGGTAGCGGTGGTTGCAGAGAGTCTAGAGAGAGATGAGAGTGTGGACGCCCCGCACCACCTTCACCGTCACCTTGTTCTTTTTTCCGATGGTTGGAGGTGGTGGTTGTCCATGCGTGGAGGTGGAAGTGGTTTTCTTTAAGCAGAGAAAGAGAAAAAGAAAGAAAGAAAGAAAGATAAAGGGAGATAGAAGGTAGGGTGAGGGTGGGGGTGGGGGTGGGGTGCAGGTAGGTTTTTATTAATAAAAAAAGTATTGTTTTAACTTAAAAATAAAAGACTTAAATGCCCTCACATGCAAGGCATGTGAGTCCATTTAACTGAATTTTTTGAGATGGTTAGTGCTAAAAGTTATAGGTTGTAATAAAACATGAACATAAAGGTTGGTTTTGCTGATTTCATAGTGAAAGGTATAAAGTGCAGTTTGAGGCAAACACAAAGGTTGTTTTCTGCAATTTTATCTATTTTAAATGTAATCATCGCATTTTAGTTATATTTTAAATTTTAATTATATTTTGTAGGATCGGTTTTTGACTCCCGAACGATTGCGTATGACACGTGTGACATGCGGAATCCGTACACGTGCATGGACCGAATACGAGAACCGTACTATAATAAGTTATTCGATTAGAAGATATGAAATCGTACAAGAAAAGTGAATCACCTTTTGTCTTTATCTCTCTACTTTCTCTCTGTAGCTCCTATGCTCTCCAAAGTCCAAATGGCAAAAGTTCTAAACTCTAACCCTATGGGTTCTATTTATAGGCCAAGGATTTAATGAGAGTTCTCATTAATTAAATAATTGTCACCTTGCCTTTTCTCTAAGTATTACAATATAATCTCTAGAATTAATCTGTTTCTGCTACGATCTGTCTTGACGGAGGCGATAGACATAAATGCACCAACATATTTTAATTAAAATATATGCTTGAGATAAGAATTATTATTCAAATAGTTTATGCAATATGCATATGCTTGCTTTATTATTAGAGTTAAATGTCATTTTAGTCAATGTGTTTTGGGTCATTTTGCATGTTTAGTCCAAAGTTTTCATTTTTCGTATGTAGGTTCTAAAAGGTTTCACTGTTGCCATTTTAGTCTAGTAGGTTAATTTCATCCACTTTTTCTATTAACGAGAAGGGCAATTCTGTCATTTTATATGACCGAATTGCCCTTCTAGTTAACAGAATTAGATATAAAATGATCGGATTACCCTTCTCATTAACAGAAAAAAATTGATGAAGTTAACCTGGTAGACTAAAATCGCAACGGTGAAACCTTTTTGGACCCACAAACGAAAAAATAAACCTTTGAACTAAAATTTCAAAATGGCCCAAACCACAGAGACTAAGACATTTAACTCTTATTATCGTTGTTCAAACAACTAAAATTAAACTTAAAGTAATACTAACATGCAGAACCGCAAACTAATACCAGCATCCATATTATTCAAACATTTAAAGCAAATTGGATTTAAATGATTATAGTTTTCTCAATTTGGCCGATAATAATCTCAACTCAGTTATTTGCCGATAATAATCCGAACTGATCCACTTTTGACCGATAATAGTCTGTGTTAACTATAGCTTAACGGATTTAAATTTTTTTCCGAATTACAAACTTTACAAACTGATGTTTTAGGGCTTTTGATTAGAACGAGTATACGAGTTGATTGATGTAAAATTTACCTTGAAATATTGCCCCAAACAACGAAAACAATGCTTCAATTCGGGTGTTTAAACTTCTATTTAACAAAAATCAAGCCGTTTGAAGCATCGTTTCGATTACATAAATCGATTTGTATCCTCGTTCTGATCAAAATCCATAAAACATATCGGTTTGTAATTCGGAAAAAAGCTTAACTCCATTAAGCTATTTTAACGGCAGATTATTATCGGCCAAAAATGAGTTCAGATTATTATCGGCCAATAACTGAGTTGGGATTATTACCGGTCAAAGTGAGAAAGTTGAGATTTTTTAAATCCAATTTGCCAAGATTTAATTAAGAGATAAGAATTTGTATTCAAACAACTAATAACATATAGAACCGCAAACCAACATCAAAATTTACAGCATCACTATTGAATAAAAAGCAAAGTACAGATTCAAAACCAACATTCAAAATTGCAGCAAAATACATATTTAAATTACTGTTTCCGTCGAAAACGACTTACGTGTTTGTAGAAAATAGGTAGTGATATTTGTGAAGATGTAGCGTAGGGTTTGCAGCGTCGTGATGTTTTCAGCGTTTTGGCGACATGATGTTTGCAACATTTTGGCGTCTGGATGTTTGCAACGTTTTTGTGAAGACGTGTTTGTAGAAACCGTTAAACTTATTTATTTTACAAAATAATTTATACTCAAAGCAACCTATATAGTAACTAACCATTTCCAGATATTAATAAACTTGTATGTATCTCACAATTGTTCTTAATTTCGTCTTATCATAAAGGTATTCTAAAAACCATAATTTGATGACTTTTGTTATACCAGCATAATATACTAATATTATGGTAGTGGTCACCGCAATTAAAGAACCGACGAACCTAGTGACCCCTTTAAGATTTTTCCATTTTTATTGTTAATTATAGGACCCATTACTTCTTGAACAAATTGAAAAGTTTAAATATAATTTGCTTAGTATGATTCCATATTGGTTCACTTTTTATCCATTTAACTATTTTATTTCAATAAATTAAATTACATTTTGCATTCACATATATTAATGATCTTGATCGTTCTAAATTGTCAATTGTGCTATTTGGCTATAGCTTCATAAAATACAGTATAAACTATTGTTGTAGGGGTATACTGTTTGTCTCTCATAAAAGTAAAGTGACTTCAAATTCTTGCTTATACAAGGTTAGGTGCAAGGGCGAAGTATAGAAGGGGCGGGGAGTGACGCCTGAGCCCCCGAACTTTTTGCTTAATAGTGTTATCTATGTAGTTTTCGTATAGAAATTTTTGGGTATATACGTTTTCGACCCCCCCCCCCCCGGGTCATTTGGGACAAGCTACGCCACTGGTTAGATGGTATACAGTTCTAAAAAAAAGTCAATGTTAAAAAGATTACAAATACGATATTCACTAGTATCATGCAAATACAACTTTAACTTTATAATATATACAACATGACCGTACAAAAGGTTCTTGTGGTCACAAGCTTTCTAATGATGCTAACACACTCAAATACAGTATTCATCATTGTGCATTGGTCAAATGCACATCAATACACCTCGGAGGCTTGTAGTTTTAGGGTATCACATCTTTAGATTTTCCCCTAACCTTTACAAGTGTCGTTCCCAAAACAAAAAAAAAAAAAAAAAAAGCGGTTTGTACACAACAAAAAGATACTTCACATACCATAACCACTTATTATATACTTGTATCATTTGCTATAAAAGTTTTTTAGTGTGATATGTGAAGTAATGCATTTGGTGTACAAATCACCCTGATAAACACAAAGACCCATAATATTACAAAATTAAATTACCCTTTGTTTTCTATCCTTGATTTAACGAGCTTAAAAGAAAGAGCGTTTTGTAGGAGCTCGGCCCACGGCTCTCATCAAATTTGCTATTTCCAAAACTCTAGCCACTTTGGTTCCTCTCTTGGCCTCTGCTGTTGCACGCCTTTCCTCTGCTTTTCTTTTAGCTTTTGCCACGTCGTTCTGCATTTTCTCCAATGCTTTTGCTCGTTTTTCCTCCAATTTCCTCTACACGATATTCATTTTACACAAACTTCACATATCCATAAAATCTAAGAAAAAAATTACTTTGTTCGTACTTCATTAATTATTATCTAAGCATAAGATCAACAAACATAACAAAACTAAAAGTGTAACTTACAAAAAAAAATCAAATATGTTAAAAGAATTAATAATTTCAATCCAACCTTTTTAACTCGTTTTTTTGCCATCGAGTTTTGTTTTTTCACCGATATAATTTACCATTTTATTTTATTTAGAGTAAATTGCCAAAATCGTCCCTGAGATTTAGGTATATTTGTAAGTTTCATGCAAAACAACATTTTTGTACAATATTGTCCCACACTTTTGTGATATTTTGTCATTTTCATCCAAACGTCTAACTTTGTTGCTTAAATCGTCCCTGAGATTTGGGATTTTTTTGCCATTTTTATCAAAATATTTGACAGAAAATATAAAGCAAATTAGACATTTGAATGAAAATAACAAAAAATCTCAAAAGTGAACAACAAAATTGTACAAAAAAATTGTTTTGAATTAACTGTCAAACATGCCAAAACCTCAAACCTTATTTTAGCAATTTACTCTTTTATTTATGTTAAAACATGATAAAGTAAAAAGTTGCAAAGAAGTCCTCTAACTTTGTGTTATTACATTTACATACCTCAACTTTCTTCATCCAAGATGTTGACTTCTGAACTTGTTCACTCTCCCACCCATTGATGATCGCATCCTCCCTCTTGAACCGATTGTTAATCTTTGCAATCTTAGAGTTCTGCCATGCCGATATCTTCGACTCCACCTCCTCTTTCTTCACTCGCTGGACCGACGAAACATCGCTGCTACGATCAGTACTAACCAAACTCATCCCTCCACCACCTCTAGTCGGAGACGCCACTCTCGGATTATTATCCTCCACAATCGCCAATGGGTTAGTGTCCCTAGGATTAATCTCTTCTTCCCTAATTCTCTCCAAACTCGCAATTGGCTCGTTATGTTCATTAACATCTATGTCGTTTCCTGCTAGCACCAAAGCATTAAACTCGCGGCTCATGGTCGTGAAGTTCTCAGTCTCGTTGCTGCCAACGGACAGATTTGATGATCTGTGGCTGGTGGTTTCCCACACTTCTCCACGGTGAGGGTGGTATCGCGGTGGTTGTGGTGGTGGTTGTGGTGTTAGGGCGTGTATTTCGCGTATGTTTTCATCGTCGTCGTCGTCGTCGTTGTTGTGCTGGTGCAGTGTGCTTGTGGAAGGTTGGGTGGACATGGTGGTTTTAGGGTTGTGGAGGAAAGGGGTTTGGATTATAATTAGGGTTAAGCTTATATGAGCCACACATATGGTGGAAGTTGCATGGAGTAAAGGCTAAAGTAAATGCCGATTTTTGTTAGACTATGAAAAGGATTGTGCAAAACAAAATGAGTGCTTTTCTTATGATTTAATATTAATCATTGTAACTTTTTAAACGATTGATTTAAATATGACCAATAAAAATAAAAACATGTTATGAATCCACACTTTAAACAGACCAAGTTTCAAACCATGTCCCATGGTGAAAAAAGTAACTTTTTTTTCTATTTTATTTGGGTACATGTACGGATTCATAACTTTTCAAGATGAGATTAAACCATAAGAAAACCATGATATTAGATAATATTATTTCCAAAAATTTAGTTGGAAGTTAAATGGAAACCTAAGTCCCTCCTCTAGTTTGGTCCATGTATATTATACGTGCTTATCATCATCATCATACTCAGTAAATCTCACCAACAGCAAAGGAAATGTAGGGTCTGAGGAGGGTAAGATGTAGACAGTCTTACCTCTAATCCGTAGGAATAGAGGGGCTGCTTCCAGTGAGACCCCCGGCTCGATAGTAGTTTAGCATCAAGTCTTGAACATAAGCCACATAACACTCAGCAATCGGGACAAAAACCGATTAGTGCATGTACCCTTTTGTCTTTCAGCTATCAACGCCACCACATGATGCCTGATTAACCGTCCTCAGCTTTTAACGTTATTTTCATATAAATAATACGTGCATATACTATCATTATTCTTAACAATAGACCGGATCAGGAACCATCTACATAACGAGTCTTAATTGCATACTTATGAGTCATATTCATTTGGGTTGATTGGTTATAAGTCGGACTCCTTAAAACCGGCTAACCGGAACGGTGATTGGACCGGAGTTTAAATATATTCATCCCTCCATATTTCATTTATTTCAAACTTCGTATTTGTTAGCATTTTAAACCCACGTAAAAGCTAAAAATAGTTTTTGGACTTTGCTTTAAATTATTTATAACGTCAAACCCGATTCAACTACCGATTTGTTTGCGACAACACAACAATCTATCTTAACCATGTTACCTGTTCCATTATTGATTCATGATATAAAAATATATTATGTATTATCCTGAATAAACACTTTCATATATTTATATATTATCGGTATATATAACCACGCATTTTAAATTCATTGAAATGGATGTTACTTAATTATGAAGAGTGCTCACGTCTAGACAAACAAGACCAAGTCCACTAACTTTTTAGGTTAGAGAGGTGTTCCAATATGCCATTCACAAATTGCTACGTGTCAAATATTTTATTTTTATTACTTATATATTCATTCTTTTGCTGTTATTTTATTTTTCTTAGTCAGGGAAAACAACCCATCAACTTAAAGCTATGTTTTTCTTGCATCCTTTGACTAGGAAAAACGATAGGAGGCCCCCCTCTTTCTTTATTAAAGCGGGTATGAGATTCATTTTGAATTTGTTTATGAATTTGAGACATGTATAGATGATGCATGCATGATTAACCAAACATCTTTATCTAACTATGTAAAGATTTTACATTACTTTAAAGAACATAATATATAACACGTTAAAGTTATTCGAAACTGTAAATTATTGAAACGGTAGAATAGAAGTGTAGTTGAGTATACGATATTACAAGTCCTTTTTAGATGAGTTTAGGATAAAGCTTCAGGCAATCTGCGAAGCCGATGTGTAGTAATTAGTAACATGTACCTAACATGTAGGGGACCAAATATAAGACGCGGTTTACAATTAGATAGATAACAAGGTTTATGAATGAGATTACCAGTGCTCATCTCATACTCGACCCGTTGTTCCTAACTTCACTTTAGATACAGTCAAATATAGTGTCTTGACTAGGGTGTGTTCCACTTGCTAAGTTATTTTAATTTAGTTTTATATGAATGACGGTAACGAGCATTATCCATGATGTATGCAACCTAGCGACTTATGCTTGTTTTTTTCATTCTTGTACCATAACAAGTCCAGCGAGATGACTCATCTAGCGTGATTTCCTTTTCAATCACACATAATTTGAAAGAAAAATTATTCTTTTAGAACTCAAAATATTTCGAAATATTTTAGATATGATTTCATTCTAAAACACTCAAGCATAGTTAACCAAGCTATATATAATATACAAAATAATTTCACTAATCAATCAATAACTTATTCTTTTCAAAGCAAGAGAGAAGCATAATAAGTTCAAATAAAAACCATAAAAAAAAACTTAAATGACCAATATGGCACAAATATAATAATTGGAGGGTCATATCATATCTATACCAAAATTTATTTGTTTTCTTATTTTTCTTGCAATACTTTTAGGTGTCGGCCAAGTTATTTTAGTCTACCGGTCCCACATAATTAGGTGTTTCGTGTAATATGAACCAATTAGGCATTCCCACGCGTCACAAATCCAGAGAAAAACATACCACGTGGCACAAATCTTTGAGATTGGGCCCATAGTGAATACTACTGCTTCGCTAAACATATCTTAGCTTGAAACGTGTACGGTTGTTCTTTCTTCTTATAAATATACATATGTAGAACAAGTAAGAACTTGGAACCCACACGAAATAGAGTTGATGAGTTTTTATTTTAAAAGAAATAGTACTGATAATATTGATGTGATTTATATGTTATCTTCATATTATTAATCTAACTAAAGTCTTAACATGTATTATTTAATTATGATATACTTAAATATTGATTTGCGCTTTCTCATGATTCGTTAATTTATTGTTTGCTTATCAGGATACAACGAGTGAAGCAGTTGCATTGTCATAACTGAAACCGAAGTATCACTAGAGATGGACTGCGTGCATCAGTTCACAAAATGGAGTCTGAGGACGTTGTAGGTGTGTATTCAAGAGGCTTATCATATCGAAAATCTTGGTAGTGTATAATACGTTTTATGTTATAGGAATATATAATCATTACAGCTTCTCTCTAATCTAACTGAGTTAACTTCTCTCTAATCTAATTGAGTTAGCTGTCATTTTCGTCATGTAGTTTGTCTAAATATATCAGTTCATGCCAAATTTCAAATTTGTATTATTTCTGTTTCTGACATTCTTGAAACATGTAAATTTCATCCAAAACAACATGAGTTACTTGTCATTTTCATCCATGTGGTTTGTCCAATTATTCGATTTAACATTAGTTTTTTGGACGGAACTGACATGTTTCAAGAATGTCAGGGACAAAAATGGTACAAATTTAAAATTTGACCTGAAGTGACATAATTGGACAAACACAAGAACGAAAATGACAATTAACTCAATCTAATTAATAGAATCTTTAACCTTCTATTCACTAAAGGTAGACATCGATTTATAACTTATTCTTAATCTTAGTTAGTATAGATCACCATTTTCAATTACAAACAAGGGTATGAATGAATAATATGGTTTTGCTTATTTAATATTTCTTTTGTTGCTAATCTATGATCTTATTTTTAATATGGAAAGTGATTAAAGAACTAGAGATCACTTTTAATCTATGATCTTATTTTTAGAAGTAACTTTATAATAAGGATATGATTCAATATATATAACTGGAAAAACCAATATATACCCGTCATAGGCAACATGATCGCACCGTAGTCACAACGTGGCCCGAGCGGCCTAGACATCGTGTGGAACATTATTTTAGACATTATGTTAAGTCTGAAACTTATAAATTTAAGTGATTGGAACATGATTTAGAAACGTTACCATTTGACCATATAAACCAAAAGGAGATTTTTATTTGTCCATGCAGTGGCGGATCTAGGATTCCGACCAAGCGGGAACGTTTTATAAATAGGCGGTAACGAAATCGAAAAAACGTCAAATTTTTCCAAAATTTACACTAAAAACGTCAAAAATTTTCCGACCAAGCGGTAGCGGAGGCTACCCCTTGGTCCTCTATAGATCCGCCCCTGTGTCCATGCACGTGTTTAATCAATGTAAGAAGGTGGCGTTGGAAGCATTCTTAAAGAGTTTTTTAATTTATCCTAAAATTAGTCAAACACATTTAGTCATGGTGGGTTTAACTTGCAAAGTATGTTCACAAGGAAGACTCTTCGTCCACAAATCTTGATTGTTGGTGGAAATAAAAGATCATAATTTGTTTAGAAGTGATCATTAAAAGATTCATAAGATGGTTTAATCTTTATTTGATTAAAAAGAAATTTTATAAATTTGATTTGTTTTATAAAAAAATAATGCTTAGTTTGTAAAAGATTTCCTTAAAGTTTCATAAAAGTCTCACTTTTGGTACAATTGGATCGTATAAACCAATAGAAGTTTTTTTACTTGGTTAGTTGGTTCATGCAAGTTGTTAGGAAAGAGGTGTTGTGTTGGAAGCATATTAAAGTTTTTTTAGTGATCCTAATTAGTCCAACAAATTTAGCCTGTCGAGAAAATACAATGCTTATAAAAAGTGTATAATTTTCACGTCTGGTCAGATGATATAAAAAAATCATAATTCTAATAAGAGGAAAGTGAATATGAGGCTGCTATGTATGCAACTTGTATGCGAAACCTATCTAAACTACGTCGTTTTGCTTAAAAAAAAATTAAACTCTCAATCTCCATTAATTTCTCACATTCTATTCTCATCCCAAATTTGATTATTTTTCTTGCTCATCGTCAATGCCTAATTTCTTCATCATCTTTCACTCCAGCAGTAATTTGTTCCAATACCAGATTTGATTTAAACGAGTACTTGTTAAATGAAAAACTTATTAAATCAACCAAATATCTAAATGCAAAACTATTTATAGTGAAAAACCGGAGAAAGAGAAGGGGTATCAAACTGCCATCGCCCAACTATTTAAATGATTTGTATGTGGTGTGAAAATCCATAAATGTCCAGCTAGCTATTGTATAAAGAAATGTTTAGTTTATAAATCTACCAATAGATTTCTAACCCTAAAAATATTAACTTGTGTGAAATTACACGGTACAAACAGATCTGAACAAGATAAAACTCAAACTAAATGATTTAATCTTCAACTGAAAGTTCTGTACAATATAAAGTTCAACCGAACACTCACACCTCTCAATAGATCAACTATACGATGATCTATAAATGAACAGAAACAGTTGGACTCACACGATCGGTGAATCAATACGATTCACAAGATCAACAAACCCTAAACTTTAGAGAAGAGAGAACAATAAACGATGAGAGAGAAAGTGAACTTGATGAATGAGTGCGTAATCAATAAGCAAGCAGCAGCCTCTCTTTTATAAGCCGGACCATCAGAACCAAAAGCCACTAGCAGCCCAATGAGAACAGCCCAACTCCAAATACACGAGCAACCCATGAAAACAAAACAAGAGAAAAATTAAAACAGATAATAAAGGGGCATATGGAATTGAATAAAGATATATATAAATATATTTTCAACACCCCCCCCCCCTCAATTCAATATGCAAAACAGTCAAAAAGACCCAAGATTTTACAAACCTTTTCATGAGCTTGAACAAGTAACCCTTTTGTAAAAATATCGGCAGATTGATCCTCGGATGAAATTCCAACAGTCTTAATAACCCCCTTTGAGATCTTTTCTCTTAGAAAATAGAGATCTATTTCAAAATGTTTGGTACGTTCGTGGAAAACAGGATTAGCAGTTATGGATATAGCTGCTGTATTATCACAAAACAAAGGAACAGGAAGCTTAATATCAATTTTAAGTTCATTTAAAATGTTACGAAGCCAAAGAGCTTCACATGTTGCAGCACACATAGCACGATATTCTGCTTCAGCAGAAGATCTTGATACCGTGGACTGCTTTTTGCTTTTCCATGAAACAAGAGAGTTACCGAGAAAAATACAAAAACCAGTTGTCGATTTTCTAGTTTTAATACATTTACCCCAATCAGAATCTGAAAAAACTTTTAGATCCAGCGAATCCCCTTTTGAAAACAAAATACCTTTCCCCGGAGAACCCTTAAGATATCTTAAAAGCCTTAAAGCAATTTTAAAATGACCATTAGTCGGACAATGCATATACTGACTGAGGTAATGAACAGAATAGGCAATATCAGGCCTGGTGTGCGAAAGATAGATCAACTTACCTACCAGTTTTTGGTAAACAGAAATATCAGGTAACACTTTAGTATCTTGTTCACACAAACGAGTTAAAACATGATTTGCTTCAATGGGATTATTCACTGGTTTACAACCAGTCATACCAAACTCAGCTAATAAGTCAAGACAATACTTTCGCTGAGATAAGCATAAACCATCCTTGGTCTTTAAAACCTCAATCCCAAGGAAATACTTTAACATTCCTAAATCCTTAATCAAAAATTTAGATTTAAGAAGAGACTTTATTCGGGCAATCTCAGTTGAACAACTACCAGTTATTACAATATCATCCGCATATACAAGTAAAACAATAAACACATAATTACTGGTTTTAACAAACATGGAATGATCACACTTACTTTGCTCAAAACCGAGATTAAGTAACACATTAACAAGCTTCTCGTTCCACATACGAGGAGCTTGTTTAAGTCCATAAAGAGACTTCTTAAGTCTACAAACTTTGTTTGCATGGTTAGAACTATAACCATCAGGAAGAGTCATATAGACTTCTTCATTCAGATTTCCATATAAAAAGCATTATTAATGTCCAATTGATATAAATCCCAACCAAAATTAATAGCAATAGTTAGAACACAACGAACAGTAACCATTTTCACAACAGGTGAAAAAGTTTCAAAAAAATCTATACCTTCTTTTTGGCTAAAACCCTTAGCCACAAGTCTAGCCTTGTACCTTTCTATCTCTCCTGAAGCCTTATACTTAATTTTGTATATCCACTTACAGCCAATCGCTTTTCTATTAGGCGGCAAATCTACAATTTCCCAAGTGTCATTTCTATGTAACGCTTCTCAACTCATCATTCATAGCAACGACCCAATTGTTATCAGATTTAGCTTCAAGATAGGTTTTAGGTTCATTACTTTTATTTAAGACAGAAGCAAAACACAGACTTTCAGAATCAAGATTGGCATAATTCAAGACTTTTTCGAGACCATACTTGACTTTACCATCAACAATGAAATCGTCAAGTTTAGAAGGAAATTTTACATTCCTAGAAGACCTTCTTAAACTAGTGTTAGGCTGACCTGAATCACCTCCCTCAGAATTATTAAAGTTTTCCTCAACTTCTATGTCATGCTCAGCCCTACCAGTTTTTAACTCATCACTACTTGGTTGCTGAAAATCAGCCCTGCCTAAAGTATTGTCTAAGTTAAAACTAGGTTGCTGAGAGTCATGACTGAAGATTATAGGACTTTTACTTGTGTTATCATCATTGGGAGTAGAGTCAACATTAGAAGTTTGGGTGTTGTTGTGATCAAATAAATCAAAAAATTTAAGGTATTAGTTTTAGAATCAGAATCAGGCAAAGTTTTCTTTTCTTTAAAAGGAAACACACTTTCATAAAACCGGACATCCCTAGAATAAAACATCACACCTTGATCTAGACTCCATAGCTTATACCCTTTTTTTTCATTTGAATACCCAATCAAAACACATTTTTCAGCATGACTGTTAAATTTATCAGTATTATTTAACACCGTGCTAAAACAAAGACACCCAATAACTCTAAGTTGACTCAAAACTGGAGCAAACCCATACACAAGTTTATAAGGAGACCTACCATTCAAAACTGAAGACGGAGTCCTGTTAATTAAATATGTTGCAGTTAGAATACATTCAGACCAGAATTTAAGAGGAAAACCAACTTGAAATAATAAAGCCCTAGCAACATTTAACAAATGTCTATGTTTCCGTTCAACTATCCCATTTTGCTGAGGGGTGTGCACACCTGACGTTTGATGAATAATACCATGATTATGACAAAACTCTTTCATTTGCTTATTTATGAATTCCGTGCCATTATCACTTCTAAACATTTTAACATGTTTATCAAACTGAGTTTTAAGCATATTAAAAAAATCTTTAATATTATAAAACACATCTTCTTTACTTTTCATGAGATACACCCACACAGCACGAGTATAGTCATCCACAACAGTAAGAAAGAATCTAAAACCTTCCCTACTTTGAACCCTGTAAGGACCCCACACGTCAAGATGAATAAGTTCACTTAAATTTTTGGTCTTATGTTCGCTTAAAGGAAAGGGTTCCCTATGTTGCTTAGCCCTATGACAGGTTTCACATGGTTCAAGTTTAATACCAGCTTTAATGTCAAGTTTATTTTTTAAAACATGCAAAACAGGTTCAGCTGGATGACCTAATCTAGCATGCCAACGATTAACATCAAGACTAGCACTACACACCTTATCAGAAAGAGCAGAACCACCACAAAAATACAGACCATCCAGTTGACTACCAGTCACCTGGACTTTCTTTGTTCGAGAATCCTGGATATAACAATTATGTTCATCAAATGACACAGTAAGATTGCAATCCTTGGCAAGTTTATGAACAGAAACCAAATTAACACAATAATCAGGAACCACAAATACATCATATAAAATAACCTTTTCACTTAATTTTATATCACCAATTTTAGTAACCAATGCACTAGTACCATTTGGATGTTTGACTTTAATATTATATTCAGAAACATCCATCTGATTTATGAGACCTATGTCATTTTTAACCATATGTTGATTTGCCCCAGAATCAATGATCCACCCAACCTTTTTCCCAGCATTAATAAAGTTTGAAAAACAATACGCAGGTTTAAAATCACTAGTAGGTTTAGAAAAAACATCAACATTACTGTCAAAATAAACAGAATTACACCTACCAGCAAAATTACTGCATGAAGGATCATTTTTTGGCTTATCATGAAGAAGACTTAGCAATTGGGCAATCTGATCACTAGTCAAATAACTCACAGCAGAAGAAGTAGTATCAGAATTTTCAACAACAGAATTATTACTGACCCTACTACCCTTGTTCCCACCAGGCTTTGACTTCATCCATGAGGGATAACCAACAAGTTCAAAACATTTCTCAATAGTATGACCAGTTTTATTGCAGTGAGAACACTTCAGGTTAGGATTAGGAGTTCTAATACCCTTTTTCTTTGTATCAATAAGCTGGTTAGTTTTAGTTGCAAAACCAACAACACTATTATGAGTTTTATCAGAAAAATTTTTTGAGTTAAGATGAGATTCTTCCCTTGAAATAATTGAGAAAGCATCCTTAACAGAGGGAAGAATTTCTCTAGTTAATAGATTTGTTCTCACTGACTGGTATGTACTATCAAGACCCATCAAGAATTGCATCAACTTAATCAAATGATTAAAATCATTAAACTGTTTAGAAGCATCACAAGTACAGGCAGGTAATGCAAGTAACTGATCCATTTGTTTCCACATACAATTCAGTTTATGATAATATTCTGATACAGGCATACCACTTTGAGTAAACGAATTAATCTTTTGATACAAATTAAACACAACTGACCCATCAACCTTATCATAAGTTTCCTTCAAATCTTTCCAAACATCAGAGGCTAATTTAGAGTAAACATGACCAAGATAAAGATCTTCAGACACGGAGTTAAGAATCCAAGTAAGAACAATAGAGTTACACCTGTCCCACTGTCTACCTAGCACCTCATCAGTAGTTGATCTACGACAAGTACCATCTATAAACCCTATTTTGTTTTTAACTTGTAATGCCAGATTCATAGAATTAGCCCAAACTGAATAATTTTCTGTGCCCTTAAGTTTCATATTAACAATAATCAAATTCGCACAATCACTAGGATGAAGAATAACGGGTCACCTGCATCTATTTTGCTAACCAGAGTAGCACTAGAAGAAGTAGTAGTAATAACAGTACCATCCATGATAAACAGTAAGCAATGAATCAAGAAACAAACAACTCAACAAAGAACACAACGGCGAAACTTGGACAGAGGTCAGTTCAGAGGTTCGTCACTCAAAAGGTGCCTCCGCAGACAATATCCAAGGAGCCAAAAACACAAACAGATAACAATCAAGAATCACTTAAACAAGAAGTATCAACGAGACTACAGAATTACTACACAATAAAAACAAAAAACAATCAACAATCAGAACCACAGATTATAACAGCAGCACTAAGTATGCCGAAATGCAACAGGATGTACCCTTCCTGTGTCCCAATCAATCAAACCGGTCCAACTACCCCGACAACAAGAATGCCTAAATGCAGAAAGCGGAAAAAAACAAAAATATAACAAGGAAAGATCTCACCAAGAAGATGAACCCAAGTCAGGGTTCCTCCAAATCTAATTAGGGTTTTACAATCTTCAAGGATTGAACCCTAATCAGAGCGGCAGCTTCAAATAACCCTTTCCAAGCAGTCACAGCACACGGCTCCGATGTCGGCAAACAATAAAGTTCACCAAGACTCAGATCGATTCACAAACCCTAGACTTAGGGTTTCTGCAACTTGAATGGCACAGGTTCCGAGGTAGCAACACTTCAGGACCAAGAACGACGGCAAAAGAAACACCCAGATCCACCAGAAAACAGGCAGATCTAGAAAGAATACACGGCGGAACAATGATCGGAACGATGAAAGAAACCCAAATATCACCGACAAACCCCCAAGAGCAATCAATGCTCTGATACCATGTGAAATTACACGGTACAAACAGATCTGAACAAGATAAAACTCAAACTAAATGATTTAATCTTCAACTGAAAGTTCTGTACAATATAAAGTTCAACCGAACACTCACACCTCTCAATAGATCAACTATACGATGATCTATAAATGAACAGAAACAGTTGGACTCACACGATAGGTGAATCAATACGATTCACAAGATCAACAAACCCTAAACTTTAGAGAAGAGAGAACAATAAACGATGAGAGAGAAAGTGAACTTGATGAATGAGTGCGTAATCAATAAGCAAGCAGCAGCCTCTCTTTTGTAAGCCGGACCATCAGAACCAAAAGCCACTAGCAGCCCAATGAGAACAGCCCAACTCCAAATACACGAGCAGCCCATGAAAACAAAACAAGAGAAAAATTAAAACAGATAATAAAGGGGCATATGGAATTGAATAAAGATATATATAAATATATTTTCAACAACTTGTTATGTGGAGTGGTTATTCCCGACTTCTCGTTTTGAATTTTAGACTTATGGTACTTTATTTGGAACTTTTTAGTGTGATATCTATTTTATGGTTGCTTTAAAATTTATCTTACATTTTGATAGTTTTTTTACATGTTTTAGAAGAATCTAAATCAAATCGAGTTTATTCGAATTCGAATTTTTTAATCAAATACGAATTGGGGTTTTTTATTCGAATACGAATTCGAATCGAATTGAGTAGATTTTAATCAAATTCGAATTCATGGGAAAATAAAAATAATTCGAATAATTCGAAAATTCGATATTCGATTCGATGAACACCCTTAGAATTCTCAAATCTGTTACAACCTGGTTACTAGAGCGGATGGGTTTCAGTTTAGGTTCGTGAACCAGTTTTGTTTCCCAACTCTACAATGGGTAGAGGTGAACAAACCAGGTTTTTTTTAATATCCGGGTTCGGGTATATACCCGGGTACATGTGTGATCGGGTTTTGACTTTTCAGGTATTGGCCATCCGCCATACCCGGGTACATGTATGATCGGGTACAAACCGGATACGAATAACCCGAGTTCGGGTATTGAATATAATATGCATACCCGGTCACTACCCTACGGGTAGGGTCGGGTTCTGGTTTAAAAAAACCGGTTTTTCTAATACCCGGGTTTGGGTCCGAGTTTTTTGTGCACCTCTAACAAAGGGTCGGGCTCTTGGGCTGCCGGTTCTTACTTAGCCCTAAACGGCTAAACTAAGTTCACAATTTGTATGGATGGACTCACTAACCCAAAAGTAAAAAGCCCATTTGATCATTCCCAATATTGGACAAAATATAAACACTAGCTCTACAATGTGACACGAGTAGACATAGAAACAGAGCCACATAGTTTCATTTCTCCAACTCATCTTCAACCTCACTCTAATTTCTCTAGATTCCAAATTAATTTCAACCAATAATAATAACCTCTCATCTCAATTCCAATCACAATATTACTAACACCCTCGTCTTCCAATTTGCTATCCCTCATTCTCATTTGTGAATAAACAGAGTCCCATAACAATGGAGATGACTGTTGGAATACACAATTACGTCACTCCAAAACTTAGGCCTAATTACAAGAACTCGTCTTTTCTCAAAACCCAACTGCCTGTTGGTCGCAAATTGTCTTCTTGTTCTTCTTCCACCATAAAGTTTCCATCTTTTTCGCATTCTAGAAGAAACCCACTTCACAGTTTTATTAAATGCTCTGTTTCTGAAGCTGAGGCTACTGATACTGCCACTGGTAAGTTTCTTTGATTGCTTGCTTTTGGTTCCATTGATTATATTGTTTTTTTAAGGTTATTTGACTTGTAATTAGTAGAATGTTGCATAATTTTGCTTATTTGTGATTGTACCTAAGTGGTATTGGTTGTTTGATTAGGGATTAATATCATTAAAACCCGAGCTTGATCATTTTGCACGAAAAATTTCGACTAAATTATGCTGTTTTTGTATGTGTTAACCCTTTCATGAGTTATATAGGGTATGTTTGACATGAAAGCTTTTAGGAGGAGCTTCTAGCTTTAAGCTTTTAAGAAAAAACTCCTACTCAATAAAAAACCTTGTTTGGTTAAAGGAGCTTGAAGCTTTTGGTTGAACGCCCTACTAGTAGCGTTTAGAAGGAGCTACAAGCTTTTAGGGAAAAATGACTATTTTAACCTTTAAAGATAAACTTTTTAAATTTTTAGTTATGTCCATTTTGGTCATTTTATACATTTTACTAAGAGCTACAGTTACTCTGCCAAATACCAAATATATCTAAAAAGCTACCAGCTACCAGCTTCCAGCCACCAGCCACCAGCCACCAGCTACTTTTGCCAAACATACCCATAGTCTATGTTATATGCTTATTTTCCGCCCAATATTACTTTTAGGCATCCAAGATATATTCCTCATGTGCAATGATTCTACTTTGCAATTGGGTTTATTATTCTGGATTATAATTTGTGCATTGAATACATAGTTGTCAAAAGCGCAAAAGGCGCGCGCCTAGGCGCTCGGGCGCAGCGAGGCGCGCCTGGTGTAGCTTAGGCGCAAAAATGGGCTTTTTTTGTAAAAACGGTGTTCAGGCGCAAAAGGCGCGCGCCTAGGCGCTCGGGCGCAGCGAGGCGACCCGAAGCTGAATATCCAATTGATGTTTTGTTGATGGAAGTTCTGATGACTTTGATGATGGTCTTGATGATTGATGATGAACTATAAGTTTAAATGTTTTAGTAACCGCAAACGTTTGTATAAGTCCTAGTAACTTTTGGTATCACTACGTGTGTGTATAAGTCCTAAACTTTTGCTACTAACTATTAGCTACATGATCTTAAATGACATATATAATAGTTTGTTTTTTATATATATATATATATGTGGAATCTTATTTATTTTCAAAGCATAACATATTTTTTGTATTTTTTTTTTCTCTATGTGCTTTTCTTAAAAAAGCCCACGTTTTTTTTGCGCCTAGGCTCCGGGCGAGGCCGATGCGCCTCGCCTGCGCCTTCCGTCTTTGACAACATAGATTGAATAGTTAGTGCATTTTCAAGCTTTTCTTTTTTGTACCTTATTGCCTCAGAGAAGGTGGAGTTAGTGAGGCGAAATGATATAAGGAACATAGCAATCGTTGCTCATGTTGATCATGGAAAGACAACTCTAGTGGACGCAATGTTGAAACAAGCAAAGGTAAGCACAGTACTCACTTAATTTATGCTACTTATATGATTATTTTCCACTTTCTTGTGGTGATGAACTAGCAATTTGTTGTTCTTTGACGCAGGTATTTCGTGATAATCAAGTTGTAGAAGAAAGAATAATGGATTCAAATGACTTAGAGCGTGAAAGGGGAATTACAATCCTCAGTAAAAACACATCTATTACTTATAAAGATACGAAAATGAACATTATTGACACTCCGGGTCATTCGGACTTTGGAGGTGAAGTAGAACGTGTTCTTAATATGGTGGAAGGAATTCTACTAGTGGTAATCACTCTAAACCTCCTTTCTTACTTACCCATTAATGCGTTAAATTTTCTCTTTTTAAACAATGACCGATGTTGAATAGGGCTGCAAACGAACACAAACAAGACCTTGTTCGTGTTCGTTTGTTAAGAAAAAATATCTTTTCACGAAATGTTCATGAACACTTACCGAACTGGATTTTATGTTCGTGTTCGTTCGTTAAGGAAATGAATGTTTTCGTGTTCGTTTGTTAATTTTAGGCGACGAACGTTCATGAACACAAATGAACAAAAACTAATGTTCATGAAACCAAATGGAAACAAACTAATGTTCATGAACAAAATGGAAACAAATGAACACAAACAAGCGTTTATGAACATAATATATAATACAATGATACTAAAATTTTATTTGTCGGAATTTTGAAGTATTAAAATAAAATATAAAAACTATAAACACTAATGAACTATCGAACACGCTACCGAACATTCATGAACATAAATGAACGAGCGCGGCCTCTATTCATGTTCGTTCATTTAATCAAACCAACAAAATTTCTTGTTCGTGTTGGTTCATTTATTAAACGAACTTCCCGCGGAATGGTTCACAAACTGTTCGCTAAACGTTCAGTTCATTTACGCGCTAAATTTGTTTGTTTTGATTTTCAGGTGGATTCCGTTGAGGGCCCAATGCCACAAACAAGATTTGTTTTAAAGAAAGCTCTTGAATTCGGTCACGCGGTTGTTGTTGTTGTGAATAAGATTGATAGACCATCTGCACGCCCTGAATTCGTTATTAATTCCACTTTTGAACTCTTTATTGAACTCAATGCATCTGATGAACAGGTATATCATATGATGAAAGTAACCAAATTTCTATAATATTATAACATATTTTACTAATCTTTTTAATTGTGGTACTGCAGTGTGACTTTCAAGCAGTGTATGCAAGTGGTATAAAGGGAATGGCTGGACTTTCTCCTGATAATTTGGCAGATGATCTCGGACCACTTTTCGAGACGATAATTAGATGCATACCCGGGCCACGTGTTAAGAAAGATGGCTCACTTCAAATGCTTGTTAGTTTTACCTTTATAATCTGTTCTAATTTATACTTTCTTTCTATTAATTTTCTTTTAAAATTTTATTCATTTATATGAAGGTCACGAGCACTGAGTATGACGAGCACAAAGGAAGAATAGCTATTGGGCGGTTACACGCCGGAATTTTGAATAGAGGCATGGATGTTCGGGTACGTTTCGTTTATGTGAAATTTGAAACGAGATGTGTTTTTCTTATGTTTTGTTGGTTTAATGTCAGATATGCACACCCGATGATGCATGCAGATTTGGAAAAGTTAGTGAGTTGTTTGTGTTTGAGAAGTTTTCAAGGGCACCTGCGGAGAGTGTTGAGGCGGGTGACATTTGTGCCGTGTGTGGTGTTGGTGATGTTCAGGTAAGTTTAATACATACACAATGGAATATTAATTATATAACTAATATATTGATGCTATTAATCATTTTAATTAGATTGGAGAGACCATTGCTGATAAAGCTGACGGGAAGCCTTTGCCTACTATTAGTGTGGAAGAACCCACCGTAAAAATGGCTTTCTCTATCAACACTTCACCCTTTGTTGGTCGTGAGGTATGTGACGCACAAAAATTTTATCAAAATATGTATGCCAGTCCGTTTAATATAAATGAGTCGATTTGGGTTATGTTTTATATCTAACCAGCCAAATGGATGAATTCAAAATAACAGTTACAAAGATATTATTGTCATTAGAGTAAATTACGATTTTGGCCCTTGTGGTTATATCACTTATACCATAAGAATTTTTTAACATCTGAGCCCCCAACGTCTTTTTTCTAACCGTTTTGGCCCCTGACGTCTTTTTTTCTAACCGTTTTGGCCCCTAACATTTAATGGATGAGTTTAGTGTTAGGGGCCAAAAGAGTTGGAAAAAAAGACGTTGGGGGCTCAAATGTTAAAAAATTCTTTTTTGGGCTAAAAGGGTAAAAGTGATATAATCCACAGGGGTCAAAATCATAATTTACTCTTGTCATTATTTAATTTCCATAATCATATTGAACAATTAGTTACATATATTGTTATTACAATGATATAATTCTTTTTTAATTTAGGGGAAGTATGTTACAAGTAGAAATTTAAGAGACAGACTGTACCGCGAGTTGGAGAGAAATTTGGCCATGAAAGTCGAAGATGGTGAAACCGCGGATGCTTTTCTTGTTAGTGGGCGTGGTACTTTACATCTCACTATACTGATAGAAAACATGTAAGTCACTTTAATTTGTTATTGAATCCTTTCTTACAAATTAAACATTTCATTTACTGAATAACGGTGTCCAGGCGAAGGGAAAATTACGAATTCATGGTGGGTCCTCCGAAAGTAATTAACAAAAAGGTCGATGATAAGGTTCTTGAACCTTATGAGGTAACGATACACTTAACTGAATTTGAAACTCATTAGTTACCGATATTACAGTTAATAGTTATATTTATAATAAAAACATTTTTTTTTTCAGATTGCGACTGTAGAGGTGCCTGAAGAACACATGGGCGCGGTCGTTGAACTTCTAGGTAAAAGGCGTGGACAGATGTTTGATATGCAAGGAGTTGGGTATGCACACAAGTCATCTTTAAATTTCCAAAGGAATTATTGGGTGTAAATGATTTGTAATTTATTTTTTTTCTCAGTTCTGAAGGAACGACGGTACTGAAATACAAGATACCGACTCGTGGGCTTCTTGGGCTAAGAAATGCCATTCTAACGGCTTCCCGAGGAACAGCTGTTCTCAACACGATCTTTGATAGTTATGGGCCCTGGGCCGGCGATATGACAACCCGTGATCTGGGATCCCTGGTAACACAAACTTTTATCTAAATAGTTGTTAGAAACTTGATTATTCGATTTTCTTTTCATAAAATATTACTACATAAGTTGTTTGTGAATGTCTTTTTATATTATTTTAATAGTTGATAAAAATTAAATTGTAATTTTTGGTTAATAATATATAGGTCGCGTTTGAGGATGGGACGTCAACTTCTTATGCTCTTTGTAGTTCTCAAGAACGAGGACAGTTGTTTATTAAACCCGGAGTAGAAGTTTACAAAGGCCAAATTGTTGGCATTCATCAACGATCCGGTGACTTGGCACTCAATGTATGCAAAAAGAAAGCAGCTACCAACGTTCGCTCCAATAAAGAAGTGTCCGGTAAGAAATTGTTTTGTTAATTGAAGTTAGATTATTATTTTCATAATATGTTTTACACAATCATAAATTTTAAGTTAGCAAGTTTTATAACAACGTCCCATTTTGACGTGTTGTATAAGTGTAGTAGACCCAAATGAATCTATAAGCAACTTTTTTTTTTACCCAAATCATTGAAGATGAGTCGTAATTGTCGGCTGTAAGCATAACACATTAATTCTTTGATATTGCAGTTGTTCTTGATACACCGTTGGATTATAGTCTTGATGATTGCATTGAATACATCCAAGAAGACGAGTTAGTTGAAGTAACTCCAAAAAGTGTTCGGATGTTGAAAAACCCGAAGATGAACAAAAAGGGTCGGTAAACAAGATCAAAAGATGACACATTTTGGTGATCAATTAAGGATTTTTGCACCAATATAACCATACGGTGCTGTTTACACGAGGTAATACGTGATGAATATAGAAGATTTTTTTTAGTTCTTAAAACATTAAAAAACATGCGGTTATGTAGACTGCGCTGTGATCGCCAATATGACGGATTTATCGTGTATAAACTTCACAAATTAGTAGCGGGTAGTGTCGCAGAATCGATGTTAAGAAAAGAAAATGAATAGATTTTGGCTTGATACAAGTTGTTTGTAACATCATATATAGTTTTGTGACCAAACACTACATTGATAATGCATTTTTGAGTTCCATATATTTACCATTTACAATGATTACACCATTTCTTACCGCCAAGATGCCAAACATAAAACAGATATATTTTAATTTCATATTAATATCTTGATTAAAGAAAACTGTTTGTTGATATATGCATATATGATTGATATTCTTATATTTATTGTAGGATGTTTATATATCCAGGGTAAGCCTTTTTGTATAATAAACCTATATCAACAAATTTGAATCCTTACTAAAGTGGATGATCTAAAGTCGTCAAAAAAATTTACTTGTCTTGTATTAAATCAATTAGGATTGTATTATAGGGTAAAGTTATCTTACAAAGTCTTCAAAATCTAAAAAGGGTACAAAGACACCATCGGTTGCAAACTATAATAGAATGTTTAGAAATATAATACAATACTCAGGCAATGAATTGTAACAAAGACACGGACGGAAAAAAAAAACACAATGCTTAGTAAAAGGACACAATAAACAAAACAAAATTTCTTACATTTACAAGCTAAAAAAGCTAGTTGCAAAAACCTAAAATCTAAGTTTGTAGTGTCATTATAATGAGTTCTAGTCCGTCGTTTGATACTTATTTAATATTTGAACCTTTCTCTTTTATTATAATCCATGATTCCATATCAGTAGCATTAAATGTATATAACATATATATATATATATACATACGTTGCAGCTATTCTAATTTCTAAAAGGCTAACATTTCTAAAAGCTGAGAATTAAAAAGCCATGCGGTGGCGGAGTGTGATCAAAAGTTCCGAGGGGGCGGAAAGTCATGGGACCCAATTTATGTATTGTATAAATATTTAGGCAAAATAATTGAGGGGACAATTCTATATAATTTTAAAAATTTTTGGACGAAAAATAGAAAATTTTACACTTTAACCGAAACATTCGGGAGGGGGTGGGGTGCACCCCCGACTTTACACTATGCTTCGCCATTGAAGCCATGATAAGGCTAATATTTCTAAAAGCTGAGAGCTAAAAAGCCATGATAAAAAGCACACCAAAGGCACCTTCCGGCACCGGGCAGGCGTCAGCCCCCATACATGGTCTTACGACTTTGCGGAGACCTGTGTTTTTGATAAACAGTTGGGTTTGGTTAAATTATGTGTAGTAGTAGTTTAACTATAAAATAAAAGAAGTGACTTCTACGTAGATAAGAAGCTCTTGCTAACTAAATTCTTAAAAGTATGTAATGGTTTAACTAACCATTTTATTAAATTAATGTTCAAATTAAATAAAAAACAATAAATTAAGACAAACATGGGTGATGTGTAAATATATGATTGGTTTAGAAAAATTAAATGGGAAGGTGAGAGTGGGGCAAGGGACGTTACCCAGGTCCAGTGGCGGACCCAGAAATTTTTTCATGAGGGTGCGGAATATTTTTATGGATTTTAGGCCCGTTGGTATATAAAAAAAATTCGGTTCATATCGAGTCGGTTCGGGTCAGGTCATGTAAAACAAAAGAACATCAAGCTAAAATATATATAATCATAAAAAACATGTCAAACATCGTTACAAATACATTTAAAATGTATCCCTAGGGGTTTTCATTTTTTGAAATCTATCCAAAACTTCTAGAGCTACTTTTCTAAAAGTCTTTCTCTATATAACATATACAACTAATTTTCAACACTAAACACTTAAACAATAATCACCAAGCTTCATAGTTTTCAACTTTAAAATCAAGTCCTAGTTTTAATTGTTGATTCCTTCTAACTAACCATTTAAACACACTAAACTTTAACTAAAACAACAAAATCAGCCAACTAAAGTTTCAAAAAACAACAAAACAACTTAAATTTCAACCTTTTTTAACAATTTTATTTCTCCTAAAAATCCAAATAAAATAAGAAAACAACAAAGTAATCGAACAATACCCGGAAAGAGTGATAAAGATGTTGTTTTCATGAGTTTGGTGGCCGGAATTACGGTGGGTTGGGTTATTATATTTTACTTCAAATTAGATTATTAGATTGGGTTGGGCTTGGATTATGGTGTGTTTATTGGGTTAAATGTTAAGAGAAAGTTAATTAGTTAAGTGAAAAGTTAATTAGGTTGTATTTTTTTTTTAAAAAAAACATCAGTGTTACATAAAATTTTTTATAAATTCATAAGATTTTTTTCCTAAGGAAGGCGGTCGAAAATTTCCAAGGGGTGCGGACGAAAATTTTCAAGGGGTGCGGTCGGGATTTTATCAGGAATTTAACACTAAATTTTCTTTTTTCAAGGGGTGCGCCCGCCCACTTTAATATATATATGGGTACGCCCCTGCCCAGGTCACGACCAAAGGGGGTCATGCCGAAAGATGAAACGGTGTAATAGAAAGTGGGCAAGGCCGTCTCCCAGAACTTGAGGGTACTTGGGGCCCTGTTCGATTTTAAAAAATGGGCAAAAAAACCCAGTAATAGAACGATAATTGTGAATCTGATAACAATAAACAAAACTATATTATCATAGCAATGTGATCTAGGGGAAGGTTCATTTGAGAAGAAATTTAATGTGAGAAGAAAAAGAAGAAAGGACATAATGGTAAAACATTAAATAGTTTATAACTCCTCCCATTAATTATGTTATCTCTCATTAATAAAACAAAAACATTTTATCCTACACATTTTCAAAATTTATCATACATATATCTTACACTTAACGAAATTTACCCTACGCATATCTAAATTTATCATACACATTTAAGAATTTATCCTACACATATTAAAATTTATCCTACACATGTCGAAAATTTTCTTTCACCCTAAATTATTTTTTCTTGAAATAGTATATATTTAAAAGTGAGTTACAAGTTTAGTTAATTAGTTAATTAATTACAATTAGAAATTTACCTATATGCCCTTATTAATAACATTAAATACACATATTAAATGAAGTAAAATGGAGCATTTCTATTGGTTTAAAACTTATTCTTTTTATTCTTACAAAATTTTTCTTCTCATTTGAACTCTCCACATGTGATCTATTGGTTTAAAAATTTTAATCATGTATGGGCTCTTAGGGTATACGGTGTGGTTGCGAGATGGGGGCGGCAAAGCCTTTTGCCGCGCGGCAAACACCGCCGCCGACCAAGTTTGGTCGCGGCAAAACAAGGATCTCGGTGACCCTATGCCGACTCGAGAAGAAGAAAGGGAAAAGGGGGGGGGGGGGGCACTCCAACGGTCATATGACCGTTTAAAATAAAAAAAAATAATTTTTTTTTAAAATTAAACTCTATATATATATCACAAACCATTTAACCATATACTTTCCAAATACTCATACAAACCAATTCCTTCTAAAAGTTTATCTTACAAAATGGCGGATGAACTCCCCCCGTTATGGTTCCCACCCATGAGTAGCGACGATTCATCCGATAGTAGCATTCTTTTTTTTCAAAATCTCATCGAAGAAGCCGAACTTCAAGATACCGGCACATCTAACCGAAGGAGATATATTGAACGTCAACGTGAGGAGGGGCATGAGACACTCATGGCGGATTATTTTGTCGAAGACCCGAAGTACAACGAAGATATCTTTCGGCATAGGTTCCGTATGTCGAAACATTTGTTTCTACAAATTGTGTCCGATGTGGAAGAGAACGACCCGTGGTTTGTAGAGGCCCCCGATGCGCGAGGTAGGAGGGCTTTACGCCCTTGCAAAAGGTGACATCGGCTATTAAACAGCTCGCAACTGGAAACACTCCAGACGAGAACGACGAGTACTTGCATATGGCCGAAAGAACTTCCCGCGAGTGCCTAGAATATTTTTGTGACACGGTTTGCAAAATATATGGTCCAGAGTTCTTACGTAGACCGACAAGCCACGACATGGCACTTTTATACCAAGCTCATGAGGAAAAACATCACCTTCCAGGTATGTTCGGTAGCCTTGATTGCACCCATTTTGTTTGGCGTTTTTGTCCGACAGAGTATCGAGGCCAATACATGCGAGGAGATCATAGATACCCGAATATTATGCTCGAAGCGGTTGCTTCTCAAGACTTATGGTTTTGGCATGCTTTTGCCGGTCCACCGGGTTCTCAAAACGATATCAATGTTCTACAACAATCTCCGTTATTTTTAACGGAACGAAATGGAACCGCGCCAAAATGTCCATTTTACGTTAACAACCATTTATACAAACGTGGTTATTTGCTCGTGGATGGAATCTACCCTTCGTGGTTCGTGTTTGTGAA
The DNA here is from genome assembly GCF_002127325.2 of Helianthus annuus. Classification (NCBI taxonomy): domain Eukaryota; kingdom Viridiplantae; phylum Streptophyta; class Magnoliopsida; order Asterales; family Asteraceae; genus Helianthus; species Helianthus annuus. The sequence continues at coordinate 64,998,487 of NC_035442.2, forward strand.
GTCGATCCCTTACCCTCACGAAGTAAACGAAAAGAAATTCAAGAGGCAACATGAGGCGGCAAGGAAAGACGTCAAACGGGCTTTTGGTGTTTTGAAGGGGAAATGGGGTGTATTGAGTCGACCGATGCGAGCAAGATCGGTTAAAAAAATTAGGAATGTCGTGTACACGTGTATTATTTTACACAACATGATTTTGAAAGACGATGGAAAGGCGATAGCACCGGTGCACATTCGGGATCCTCCGGTCGAGCCGGCTCTAGACGATACGGTGTTGGGCGAGTTGTTGAATGAAGACACCCATTGGAGACTCAAACACGATCTCATAGATCATCTCGCAAGTCAAGATTTACCCCATCTTTTGGCCGATTCCGACGAAGACTAGTTTAAATTGTTTCATGCTAATGTAATTTTATTGTTTTTTAATTTAGTGTAACTTTGATGTTTTTAATTTAATTTATGAAAGTTTATTGTTTTTAATTTATTTATATTAAATTAATTATTGCAAAAAAAAAATAATCATAAAAGTTTACCACTTCAGCAAGTGTTTAAACCAATGCCAACACTTTTCAGCAAAGTTTAAACACTTTTGCCAAATTGACATGGCGCGCTCTGATTGGTCAGTTTTTTGTTTTGCCACTTTATAGTGTTTAACCACTCCTTATACCCTTATGTTTTTTTTTTCTTAATAGGTTGAATAAGAGGTTGGCCTAGGTATCTTTTAATTCTCAGTTTTCATTTACTTATGTTGTAATCTAATTAAGTTAATATGTTTTTAACACACACGTATATATAGATATACACTAGTTTAAAAACCTATGTGTTACATGGGTGGACTCACAATAATATATATTATTTCATAGTATGAACAAAAACTTTTTAATGATGAAATGTTCAATTACTAAAGTAAATATTAAATTATACTGAATAAAAAGAAAAGTTAACAAAAAAATCACAACTCGTTAAAGATTTTCTTTATACACCACATTTGTACGAGTATTCGCAATTAATTCCTTATCCATATCCATGTATTTACACTAAAAACAAGTACATTTTCTTTCTTATTTTTAATTAAACAATATTTTTATACCTTTACTCTGTCATTCACTCACAAACATTTCTAAAAATATTAAAAAATTTATAAGGTTTTCTCTCCCCAGTTTTTTTTCCATATATATTTGTTGCCCGTTTACCAACTATCTCGATGTAAATTATTAGAACTAAAAAGTAAATGAAAATTTACATATGAACAGTAACTTTCTTATATATTCTCTCCCTTTCACTCACGACAACTCAAACACAGTAACAACCATTTCTTATAATATAACCAAACCCACTCACATATTTTTTAGGGTCCTGATTGTGAATGTTGTACCGTATATTGTTTTGCCACCCTTTTTGTAATAACTTTTGTATTTTTTAACGAAAAGGTCTTATCACAATTTATACCATTTTAAAAAAATAAATTAGTATTAGTTTAAAAATATTAAACAACCTTTTTAACGTTATAAATATTAAAAGTACATGTCATTATAGATTATAGATGATACATGTTTCATAAATTGTTGTATTACCCTTTGGAACACTGAAGAAATACTAGATAAATGGTCGGAACCGAGATATCTAGGGGGTTTGAATCCGCATAAAAAGGTTAGTTCTCTCTCGATTGATTCAGTTGCTACGGATCTCCTTCTCCGGAGGATCTGCAAAAAAGAGCACCGTTTGCCTCGTCAAGGGGAGAAGAGGGTTCTCTCCTTGACCCGACTCCGGTGTGAGAATAAGTATCGGTAATGGAGAAGAGAAAGTATTTGAGAGGTAAATGTGATCTGAGTTTATACCTGAACAGTTCTCGTATTTTTAACCGGGCGTTTGGGAGGGAAAACCTGTTATTGAAAAGATGACGGAAGATGCTAACGCCGTAGCGGTATTTCCTTCCGTTAAGTTCTTTAATCCCACGTTAAGTTGCCTCGATCCGATGTGATTGCACACGGATCGTGGTTAGATCTATGGCTAGGGGATTGCCACGTGGAAAGTGATTAAGTGGAGATCATTCTCCAATTGCATGCTTTTGTTGTGATTTCAGGGATGCTTGTGATATGACACGTGTCCAGACGGTTATAACCGTCTGGGTGATGCACGATCATATTCTTTCTAGAAGATTACTGCTGTAATCTAGTGTGACACCTTACTGTGTGTACACAGCTGAATAAATCCCAAGTCTGGGTAAAATGATATCCAAGTTTGGATATTTGGGCGGAAGTATTGATCTCAGGGTTTTAGAAGAAGGCGCAAGGGTTTTATGCTTTCCTTTGAGCGCGCGACTATAGTTTGATGATTACTTTCCCCTTTTGTAAGACCGATGCGCGGCCGCGCAAGGTTAAAAGGTTGAAAAGGCCAGTTTGTGGTATGGTCTCAAATCCTTTTTATGAGGTTTTTGGGACCTTACCCCTTCAAGTCCCCCCAGTCTAGTGTTGTACTTATGCAAATAAGTGGAGCACTGGACTTATGAGAGGGAAATGTTTTTGGGCGCGAAAAATGAGGAATCTTCTATGGGAAGATTTAATTTTTGTAAAGATTTTTTATGGAAAATCTTTGATTTGACAACCTGTCATTGTCAGTTGTTTTTTACTGTCCGTGTCTTACACGCGCGCGTGTAAACGCGTGTATGTTCTGACATTGCTTTTTTCTGCTGTTTGGGGGACTGTGATACCCGGAACAGTCGCTGTGACGGTTACCGATGCTATTTATTGCGATAAGTATATAACGTTTGGGTAACCTCTTTGTGCCATCATTGTTTTGTTGAAAACTTTTCCCCTTCCTTTCTTCTTTAATTGAAAATCCACTGTTCCCCTTCTTATGTCAACCGGAGAACATCAAGAAGGTCTTGCTGAAGAGATGTCGACTGAACTTCCACCGTTGAAGTGGTCCAGAGCGTCTTTTGATGGTTTAGTTCAGAATTTCAAGTTTCCAGAAAGCTGGGGTGCTTTGTATCCTGAAGAGGGGCAGACGGCGGCAGACGCTCCGGCTGGGTATATTACCCTCTTTTGGGATTTTTTCTGTGATGGTAACTTTCGTTTGCCTGTTACCAGATTTTTTCTTGAAATCCTTGAGTTTTACAACCTGCATATCTCCCAACTACACCCTATTGGTATGGTTAGGGTTCGACATTTTGAATTCGTGTGTCGGACGATGTATGTTGAACCAACCGTCTCCTGATTTAGGGTTTTCCATCAAATGCATTGTACCCAAGGGTTCTATTCATTCGTCCAGAGGGTTTCTGCGAAGAAGATTTTACTGCATCCCCCGAAATCTTTCCATGATTGGAAGCAAAAATTCTTTTTTATCAAGGCCGGAGTGATTCCGATGAAGATGGTTCTAAGGGGGAAGGATGATGTTCCGATTGAAACCCTTCAGACCCCCGTTAGTGAGAACTGGTATCAAGATTTGAAAGATATGCCTAATATTGTGTTGCCGGAGAAAGCTCTTGTTGGAGCCGGCATGAGTTTAAACTGGAAGATGGAGCGTGACGACAAACCTGTGTATACGGAGAATGGTCATAGTAAGTTTGGGATTCTTCCTCCCTCTTTTTTTTTTTTTGACCCGCTGCTTTCTTCGAATGTAGTTGTTTCTTTGTATGTTGTTGCCTTCAAGAGGGAAGGCGGTCGAATGGGTACAAATAAGAAAAAAACTAGAAGAAGAGCTTTGGTACCACCGCATTGTGGGAAATTTTGTTCTTCCGCGGGATGCGGACTTATCTGTTCACCCGGCTGCTGGTGCGGGTAAGTTACATTTGTTTCTGTTTCCTGTTCTTGCGCGTTGTGGGTAAATTCTTTATTCTGTGCTTTTGCAGGTGAGTTGTCAAATTTGGGCATAGGCCCTGAGAAGAAAAGACGCGCAACGACTAGTAATGTTGCGCCGAAAAAGAGTGATGCTGAGAAGACTCAATCTTCTAAAACTAAAAATGTTGGGGAGAAGAAAGGTATGCGCCATTCTTCTGACAACTGGTGTGATTATGTGGTGGTTTCTGATTCTTTGGAGGGTCTTGCTCCTGTAGTGACTGTTCGAGAACCGAAACCTGAGCCGAGGGACTCTGCTGACATTCCCCCTTCCAATCCAAACGAGCGTATTGATTTGGATTCTAGTCCCGAGCATTTGGTGCATAGGAAAACTGGTAAAAGGAAGCAAGCTGATACTGACGCGGAGGGTCAACCTCCTAAAAAAGTTCAGCGGAAGAAAATTACCCGAAGAGGGAATCTTGATGCCTTTGTTACGGAATCTGTTCCTGGTAAATAGCGTCTTCCCTTGTTTTCTTTATGCGGAGTAGATCCTTATGGATTTTTATTTTTACAGAAGTTCCTGTTGCTCCAATTCCCACGAACTTGCAATCTGTGGTGAATGAAGAACTTCCTTCTACCCCTCCACATGCTTCTGTAGCTGATCAGCTGAAACCTATAGAGGTTACAGACGATGGTGTGGAGAAGACTGTTGAAGCTGAGAAGCCTACTGATGTTGACCCAGGTGTGGTGAATGATGCTGATAATCCCCCAACCCCTGAGGTGGTTGTTCAAGACCTGGGGGAAGGGGCAACCGAGAAAACTCCTACTCCTTCCCCTAAACCTTCGGACACTATGCCGGAGCGTGTTGAGAAAGTGACGGTTGAAGAGCAAGATTCGTCTGCTGGTGTTAGTAAACAATCTCCCATCCGCCCAGAGGAAACCTTGGGAGATTATTACTATCGGACCTATACGGGGAAGGATGCTGCTGACCCTCACGCCCCCGTTTGGAATTTGAAGAAAGGTGATACTTTCGCGGATTGGCATGTGTGCCAAGATTGGTTGCAGGGGATACTTCCACCTGGGGAGGTCAAGTTGCAGGAAGATCGGTCTTATGAGCAGACCTACCAGTCTTATTTTGTTGAAACTGCTTCTCATGTCTCTACCACCCACCGTATTGTTCGTGAGTGGTACAGTATGCATAAGGAGCATAAATCCTTTATGGCGGCTCAGAAGAAATTCACCAAAGATGAGAGACGTCTGGCTCAGTTAATGGCTAAATTAGAAGCTGACCAAGCCAAGTTTGAAACTGAGCGCAAGACTGAGGAATGGTCTGTTGCTGGTTGGAAAAGAAAGGCGGAAGCTGAAGCTGCTCTCCTCTCCGAGGAACGTAAAAATTGGAGGAAGATTTGCGAAAAAGATAATACTGAGAAAGCAAACCTTCGTAATATCATTAATAACCTCAAGGCTGAAGTTGAAAATCTGAAGAACTAAGATGCGGAGGTGGAGAGATTGAAGAAAGAAAAAGCGGATATGGAAGCTGCGCTGGTGGAAGCACGTTCTCATAGGGAACGAAGTGAGCAACGGGAGGTACAAGCTTTAACCACTCTTGCCATTAGAGATAAAGAACTAGAGGAACTTACTGCTTTGGCTTCTGACCAGGAACAACTGAAGAAGGACCTGGAGCTCGCGCGTTCCGAAAATACTGAAACCTCCCGCCATTTGACTGAGGTTGAAGAAAAACTGGAAAATTCAGAAACGGCGCGGGTCACAGCGGAAAGTGAGCTTGACCCTTTAAAGAATGATATGGCCTGGTTGAAGGATCGTGGGATTGCTTGTGTAAGTTCCTTTTTCCTTTTTTGTTTGCGAAACCATATATGCGCTTTTTATTTGATGCCTATTTTCGCTTGATTTCATAGGTTGCTGAATTTGTGTTAAACTCTGAAGAACTGGATAAAACTGTTGCGAATTTGGTGGTTGCTGCACGGCGAGATGGGTACGCGCAAGGTTACGCGGAATGCTCCCAACATGTGAATAGCGCGCTGAAGGTTACCTGGGATGATAGCAAGTCTGCTACCTTTGGCGCGGATACTGCCGCTGCGTTTGCTTCCCTGAAGACAGAGTTTAATAATTTGCAACTTCCAGTTATGGAGTTGATAAACGTGTCGTTGCAATCGGATGATCCCGTGGCGCAACTTAAAGAAATCTTTCCGGATGAGGGTGAAGATTTAGAGTAGGATGAAATTGTTTTGAACAATTTGTTTTTTTTTTGTGTGATGTAGATCCTTGTTTTGTCAGTGCGCTGTTGCGCAAGAATTCGAAACACTGCTGTGTTTGAATCTTTTCAGGGCGTATTTGTACGCTGAAGATAGTATGTTTCTATTCGTTTTGTTAAATGACTTTACAATACTTTGCATGAGTACAATTGCTTTTACTTGAGTAAGGCGAATGAAGTTGGTATGAAGCTCATGTGTGAGTTTATGGTCGTTTGTGACGTGATCACTGACCGCGCATGGAGCTTATTTTATACTACCATAATGTTTTTGCGCTTACTAAAAAGAAATTGCATGCATTTTGTAAACACAAAAATAATAGAAACTTTGTAATTTTATTCATGGATAAAGCTCAGAGGCGTTACAAAGTTTTTTTTTTATAATTAAATGGAACTTAACTTACTCCCTGATAGTTCCTCCGCATTTGATAAGTCATGTCTTTTCTGCGGAAAACCTATAGAGTCCTTTAAGTTTTGGCCCGTTTGCTTGAGTTTTCTTCTCCCCGGGTAATCTGCTTAATCTCCTTGCGCATATTCTGGAGTAAATGCGTAAGTTCTCCATTTTTGAGGGCTTTCTCTATTTCCGTGCGCAGAGATATGCAGTTATTCGTGGTGTGCCCGTTGTCTTTATGATATTCGCAGTATTGCGCCGGGTCTTGACCACGTTTACTCTTCATCGGAATTGGAGGTTTGAACTGGTAGTCCTCAGTACTCAGAACCTCTGCCGGGGTCTTTGTTAGGGGAGTCCACTGCCTCTCCCTATTTTCGTGCTTGTTTTCTCTTTGTGCAGAGAGCTTGTTGATTGTTGTGCGGGCATCTTCAGAGGAACGACTTCCTGATGACTCGCGCCATGATTTTTTGAACCTTCTCTCACCGGTTGCGCTTAAGTCTGTGGGCCTGTTGTGTGGTGGTGGTGGCCTGTTTGTAGTAAGGTTTTTCTCAGTCTGCGCATAAACCTTGGCCGACGCCATTGTCTTTTCCCAACTCTTGGGGAGGCCCTCTGTTCCAGATAATACTTTGACCATGTCGTCACATCTAACCGCGTACTTAAACTGAGCACGGATTAGTTGTTCGTGAACACCACCAATCTCCAACATTTCCTTATTGTATCTGGTGATAAAATCTCCAGATTCTCGTCATCGCGACGCCAGATGTTCATGACGTCGGATGTATCACGTATGGAACGCCTTTGTTGGCTGAAGTGTGTTAAAAACTTTTGACGCAGATCTTTCCACGACTCGATCTGCCCCGTCGGTAGGTTATCAAACCAGATTCGCTGGGCCAGTTAATGTTTGTACAAACAAATGACACCATAGCGGAAGAGTCCAACCGCCAACCAGCCCTGCGCTGGTGAATACCCTTAGATGATCATCTGGGTCAGTTAACCCATTGAATTTCCCGACGTTAGATGGTAATTTTGCCCTCTCCAATGGAGCCAGAGCTATCTCCAGTATGAACTTCGAGTTTTCCGCTGCTTCTGCAGGGTAGTAAACTAGGTCATAATTATGCTCTGCCTCAGGGTTATAAACCGCTCGAGGCCTGGATTTGTTATAGTTTGGCTGCAGTCTGTTGAATACGCTAGTGTTTGCACTCAAACGGTATGTTTGATCGGATTCATCAGTGTGAGTGTCCCATTGGGAACCCAACCTATCATGAACCGATTGCCTTCGACGAGGGTGTGGTTCATGGTGTTGTCTCTGGTAGCTGCTTGTATCATCATAAGTTGATTCTTCTCGCTGGGAAGCATGAGCTCTAGATCCCGGCCTTCATGATTGGGTCACGGGAGCAGTTTGAGCACACAACTGTGTGTACACTGCATTCAATGCCCCTTGGGACCGGACATACCATGATATCGGAGTTTCTTCCGGTGGTAAAATTGATTGAGCGGGATTTGTTGGTAACATTCCTGGAGTAACAGGGTCATTTGCTTGATTGGATTGAACCTCATTATCGTCTGAGGCCTCTTTTATAATCCCTTCTACTAGTAAATTGTTTCCGACGTTTGGTCGAGGACCAGGTTGTCGGTGAGATGACGAATTTTCTGCCATGTGTAAAAACAGAAAAATGGAATGAACTGAATCGAAGCGAGGTAGAAACTAGAAAAACTGAGAAAACGGTGGGCGCCAATGAAGAAACACTAGATAAATGGTCGGAACCGAGATATCTAGGGGGTTTGAATCCGCATAAAAAGGTTAGCTCTCTCTCGATTGATTCAGTTGCTACCGATCTCCTTCTCCGGAGGATCTGCAAAAAAGAGCACCATTAGCCTCGTCAAGGGGAGAAGAGGGTTCTCTCCTTGACTCGAATCCGATGTGAGAATAAGTATCGGTAATGGAGAAGAGAAAGTATTTGAGAGGTAAATGTGATCTGAGTTTATACCTGAACAGTTCTCGTATTTATAACCGGGAGTTTGGGAGGGAAAACCTGTTATTGAAAAGATGACGGAAGATGCTAACGCCGTAGCGGTTATATTTCCTTCCGTTAAGTTCTTTAATCCCACGTTAAGTTGCCTCGATCCGATGTGATTGCACACGGATCGTGGTTAGATCTATGGCTGGGGGATTGCCACGTGGAAAGTGATTAAGTGGAGATCATTCTCCAATTGCATGCTTTTGTTGTGATTTCAGGGATGCTTGTGATAATGACACGTGTCCAGACGGTTATAACCGTCTGGGTGGTGCACGATCATATTCTTTCTAGAAGATTACTGCTGTAATCTAGTGTGACACCTTACTGTGTGTACACAGCTGAATAAATCCCAAGTCTGGGTAAAATGATATCCAAGTTTGGATATTTGGGCGGAAGTATTGATCTCAGGGTTTTAGAAGAAGGCGCAAGGGTTTTATGCTTTCCTTTGAGCGCGCGACTATAATTTGATGATTACTTTCCCCCTTTTGTAAGACCGATGCGCGGCCGCGCAAGGTTAAAAGGTTGAAAAGGCCAGTTTGTGGTATGGTCTCAAATCCTTTTTATGAGGTTTTTGGGACCTTACCCCTTCAAACACCAACTCTTACTAACATGGTGAATGTATTTTATTCATTTTTTATTTTTATTAATCCCTTATTGATTTGATGCACTTTTAAACAAAATTTCATTATTCATTATCTTTAAATATTAATTTGTTACATTTTCATTAATGCTTTATTAATTTGTTAAAAGTTTGATCCATTGAGTGGGTTAAAAGGTTGTTTTTTTTTTTTTTTGACTATTGACTGTAAAATTTAGTTTATGGAAACTTGTTTTATTAGGGGAGGGGTGGTCACTAGTGATAAAATTTCATCACTCACAATATTCAATCATGTTCCGCCATGTCAGCAACCATTTTTCCATCACTCACAACCTTTTTTTAGTGGGGGTAGTCATCACTCACCACCACACCCAACAATTTCCCCCCAACCAACAACTACCCTCACAAAATCAATTCATCACGGCGTTGAAAATATCACGGAATCGAGAAATCGTGATACAATAACGCGTTATAAATTAAGCGGCGGTGGAAAAACAAAACCCATAACTCGTTATAAATGCCATCACGGGAACCACCCCGTGTGGCCTTACTTGTAAAAGTTAGTTTATGGAAATTTGAAATAAAGTTGACTGAAATGGCGCTAACTTGTGGGAAAAGGTAAAAAAAAGTTGACTTTAGAGTGTATTTAACGATACCCTTAGACCAGACGGTATGGGGGCCGGCTTAGGCCCGGCGCCGGTCCCCCACACCGCCCCCCTCGGTCCGGCCCGTCCCCAACGTCTCCCACCAGCCGTTCTCGACGGGGCTCAATTTCTCTCTCCTCACACACACAGCTATATATATATATGTATGTATGTATGTATGTATAAAGGGATTCATCCCTCACCCCCTAGGTCCATCCCCTTCAAGCCGAGCTTATGTGGCGGCCCATCCCCTTAGGGATGAGGCTCTCCATACCCTCCAGCCAGTTGTTTTGTTACATGTTGTTTTGTAACAACCAGTATTGTTTAAACTCAGATTATTCACTATTTGATTTTCATTTTCCTTGAATGGAAAAGGTCAACAATGATAATTGAATCTTCTCTTTTCCTTTTTTTTAAATGTATTTAACTTTTTATTAATTATATATCCCCACAACATAATTCTTTTAATTACTGTATTCAATAGTCTATTAGTTTGCCATGAGGTCTTTTGTCTAATGGTATTGGTAAATTTTCCTTAATCAAATGATGGGAGTTCAAACTCCATTGTAGATATTTAGATGAAGTGAATATAACCATTCCGAAAGAGTAATCTTTCTAGTCCGTACTTCTTTATGCCTCTAGAAGCACCTAATGTTTGGAGGTCATGGGTTGAAGTCTCACAGGTATCAGGATTAAAGAAATTTGCCGTTCTAAAAAAATTAAATGTATAAATTGACTTATATTACATCAATACATGTATAAATTGTGTTATACTAAATCGATATATACCAATTATATTACAATATATATTACTACAATTAAATGCATGTTGTCATATATATAATTATGTGTTGTGTTGGTGTCTAAAGCATCCAAAAACTTCACAAACATAGCTAAAAGATATAAAAAAAAAACAACAATGAGTTGGAGCACTAATCTATGTACCCCAGTTGTTATGTTATTGGTGTTGTATGTTCATGAAACAACATCGTATCCTCACTACTACAAAGTTGAAATTGGTAATGGTCTTCAAGTGCCGGAAGATATGTTGACGGCGGAATGTTGGTCTGCTCATGAAAAACTTGGAATTCATATTCTGAGAAACAATCAGATATATTCATGGAGCTTTATTGATTACATTTTGCCCTGGGAACATGTGAAATATTATTGCCTGTTCCATTGGAAGACAGATTTTCATAACCAACTTATGGTTATCAATACTGGATGGCCAAACAAATGTGACAACGAGTATACCCCAAACAACATACCTGGCTGTAGAACGTATCGCTGGTTGGTGAAGGAAGACGGGTTTTATTTAGCGGTTAAGAATGATCCTATAGTTCCTTCTGATTTTGAATTCAAAGCTCCATGGCTAAAAAATGGGCTCAATAAATCGATCAATGTAAAATGAACAATGTGGTAAAGTGATATCATATTGATATGCATATGAGAATAATAAGAAAATGAGTACCTCTGATCTAATTCATGTTATAATGTTCAGATGGTGATTATATATGTGGTTTATATATATACACAAGCGAGGATAAAATCCCATGTATCGCTAACAATTGAACCAATCATTCAAGTCGGTTTGGATTTTTTTTTTTTTTTTTTTTTTTTGTTGTTTTTGGTAAGAGTATGTGTTATCATTGAGCCCAAAGAAGCCACTTCAGCAAACAGTGCCCCTGCACACCACTATACTGCAGGTCTGAGCGTGGGGATCTTCCCGGAGGGCATTCACGACGCTGTGGAGGAAAAGAAAAAAACGCATGTAGGGGGTTTCATTTGCAGAAGCTGTTAAGGGGTTATATTAAATGCATTTATAGAAATTAATTTTAGGAGACTATTCGGGGGGTTATATTAAATGCATTTATAGAAATTAATTTTAGGAGATTATTCATTATTTGTTAAACCTACCTTGATTACTGTATTATTACCGTTAGAATAAAAAAAAAAAAAATTTTGAACACTTCTAAAACATCATATTTTATAATTCAAACCTGACCACGACCACGCCAAATATTCTTCCCCTCTTAAACTTTTTATATTCTTGAACTTTAAACTTTACAAAAAATTATGGATTAAAGAGGGGAATACAAACCCTCGTTCGACTAATCCATTAACATGGGACCAGTAGTTTGGATTTACCCGATTCACAAACGCCATTCGTGCGGATTTGGTGGAGCATGTTTAGCGTTATATACCATTCTCATGAGTTAGGTTCATACTCAGAGGAGGAGTCGGCTTAGATATGTTTATTTTATTTGTATTTGTTTTTTTTAAGTTATGTTCCTTACCTTTTTAAAATCTTAACTTTTTAAATTTTAAGTGTATTTAAAAATATTTAAATAATAATAATAATAATAATTATTATTATTAAATAATGATTACCTAATCCTCAACCAAGCCCTCCTATTACACCATTTTGGGCTATTTAGGGTGAGAAAAAAAATGCGTCTACGTGACAACACTTTTTTTTCACCCAAGCTCCAAATCAAACCCCATAACACATAGCCTAAGAGAGATGCAATATCAAAGGGGCATTGTTCTACGGTATTCGGATAACTTTTTCTAAGGAGGTCGTCTTGTGTTGTGACAAAATGTCATGCGTGAACCAGATTTTTAACACAGTGGGCTTTTTGAACGATGGGTTTCCTCTGAAATTGGTGATGGACAGGGTCACTAACTCTATTTGCGATCGCGGACGTGGAAACCTATTGCCTACGGATGTACCCATTGACAAATACACAATTACTTTGCACGGGGACACAATGTGACAACTCGTAATTTAGAACTTTTCGTGTGCTTCGATGTAACTTGTTTGATCTATACGTGACTAGTGGACGTGTTTGATTGTAATGGAATACTATGTTTTGTTATGCTATGTGCTACGTAATTGCATGTGAATATTATAAGCTCGGTTGCACAACGCTTGTCCGGTCACACAAGCTGTAACAGCCCAGCGTAACCGCACCATGATATTGTCCGCTTTGGCAGCCAGCACGCTCTCAGCGTCCGCCCCTCACGGCTTTAAAACGCGTCATGATGGTGAAGGTATCAAGCCCCTTATAAGGAAGCCTCCGTTCCCCTTCACAACCGATGTGGGATATCACAATCCACCCCCTTAAGGGGTCCAGCGTCCTCGCGGGACCTGGCACCACCGATCCGGTCCTGGCTCTGATACCATTTGTAACAGCCCAGCGTAACCGCACCATGATATTGTCCGCTTTGGCAGCCAGCACGCTCTCAGCGTCCGCCCCTCACGGCTTTAAAACGCGTCATGATGGTGAAGGTATCAAGCCCCTTATAAGGAAGCCTCCGTTCCCCTTCACAACCGATGTGGGATATCACACAAGCCCTCTTGGTCCGCACACTTTTCTTTCTCGGCTCACTATACTTGGCCGACTCGAGACCAAGGGCAGCCCATCAATGGGTTCGGCCCACTTCTTATATGCATACATGAACCTTTAGGGGGTTTAGTTTTCTCATTTCTTGCAAAACACCAACACACACAAACCCTAAGCTCTCTCCTTTTCTCTCCCTTGGAACCGGACGTCAGCCCCACTCGAAGCCTTTCTCTTTCGGTTCAATCCAACCCTCTCGAACATCATGGTTAGTGTTATTTCGTTGATGGTTGTTATGCGTCTGATGTGGTATTGTTATATGATCAGTTAGGGTTTCATGCTAGTAGTTATGTAATAAATTGTGATCATGAATGGAACATATGGGTTGATTTCGGTATGCATATGATGAAACTGTTTTCGTGTTAGCAAAACTATTAGAAGGGATTTCATGATGATCTAATGGATGGCTAGGGTTGCGTGTTAGTATTAGAATCCGCTAGCCTAATGATCCGATTAAATGATTGAATGATGATGGTTGATAGTCTATGATTTGGGTTACATGTTAGTTCTGGAATTAGTTAATCAGATGATCCGATTGAGTGCTTGATGATTGTTCTTGATTTCGTGATGATTAAGATAGTATGATTGTGTATGAATTCCGAATTCAATGCTGTTTAATCTATTGTGAAACTGCCAAACTTGTTAGCAATTGTTACGGAATTAAAGATGCTGTAAATAAGGAAGTTTGTTACATTCCTGATCTCAACACGGGTTGCGAGTCGAGAACCTTTAGTCTCGACTCGAGACCACGCATCATCATCACACCGACAAGAATCGAGACCTCGGATGCGAGTACTATTGCGACTCGAGGCATGACTCGAGAACACCCACTCTCGAGTGACAAATGCATAAATCAAGACCTCTAGTTACGACTCGAGAACGCCAAGACTTCAACCCGAGACCACACTATCTCGACTCGGGATCTCTAGTCTCGACTCGAGACCATATACACGTGCACACTGTTTTGGACTTGCACACTATTACGAGCCCAACCATGTGGGCCACATACTTGGACTTTGTTTGTACTGTTGAACTCGTACTGTGATTGAACTGCCATGATTATACGTGTATGCCATGATCTGTACTTGTATGCAACTAGATGGAATATGTGTAGAACAAACGTGCACTACTTGAATACGAACCTGACTTGTATGGTAACCATGGTAGGACGTGGTTGACCACCAAATAGCTTGATTGACTTTTCTGTGTATCTGCCGAGCAAACCAAGGTGAGTTCACACTCATACCAAGGCATGGGATTCCCGGTGAGTTGGGAATGGGATTGAAGAAATGAAATTCCACAATTACTTGTACTTACACGGTTACTAGACTATCTACCATCGTCCTCGGATACGAAGGACCCATACGTAAAACCTACGTATATTTGTACTTACTCCTGTCCTCAGGTTGCGAAGGACACTTACGTAAAACCTACGTAAACTTATACTCACTACTGCCTCGGGTTGTGACAGGCACTTACGTAAAACCTACGTAAACCCCCGCGTACCACTGTCCTCGGTTGAGAAGGACACTTACGTAAAACCTACATAAATCTCGTACGTTCTACTGTTCTCGGGATTAGAAGAACACTTATGTTGGTGCATTAAGTGTCTGCTGACTACGTCTTATCAAGTCTTGTGTCTAGATAGGTTAAACAAGTGTTCAAACATGATTAAAATAGGGTTTGTATAGGTTTTAGGATGTCTGGCCGTTTGAACATACCCTGGCCGTTTGAAGGTTATCCTGACCGTTTGAAGCCTAGTCATTTGAACATGTTTCAAACGGATGGGTGTGTGTCTATAAATAGCTGGGCGCTTCAAACGAACAGTAATAGATGTTTGTGTGTGTGAGCGAAGGTGCTGTCGGATTTCTATAAAAATCTCTGTAAAAGCTCACAATCAGTAATAGAAAGAAGAATTGAAAGGATTAAGCTGTTTTGACTTGGTTTACTTTGTTTCCGCCTTTGTAAACTGAGATGAACTACTTCTACTGACGTTTAAGGTCATCGGAACGGTCCAACAAGTGGTATCAGAGCTCAGGACGAGGAGTTCATACCAAATTCAGCTTGAAATCGCCGGATTATCTCACTTCTACCTTTCTTTTCTGATTTTGAATAGTTGTCACGGTTAAAATGGCTTGAAACGTTCACATAACAAACGAAATTCACTTTTAATTAATCCTTGACAATTTGGAACCAAAATTCGACCTAAAACTAATCAAAATCATCATGTCCGTTTGAAAGTGTTTGGAAAATAATGACGTCATCCGTTTGAAAAGGCACAGTCCGTTTGAACTGATCGTTTGAAACATTATTCTTTCGTTTGAAATCGAGTTCTCTCGTTTGAAAATAACAAGTTCCGTTTGAAAGTGGTCGCTTGAAACTGATTGTTTGAAAAACTGTCGTTTGAAACTATACCGTTTGAATACTTTCCGTTTGAAACCATTGGTATTTCAAACGGACAAGACCATTCCGTTTGAACAGTTCCGTTTGAATCTGATATTTTCCAAAAACAAAATTTTTCTAAGTGTTGTCTGATTTTACAGGTACATTCATGATGGACGATATTTTCTTGAACCCGTTCAGCGACATGTATGCATTCACGGGAAGTTCTGGAAATAATGATACGTCTTCAAGCAATACGAATGAGGATTCACCGAATGGGAGAAAGAAAGAAGCTTGGGAGTCTGAAAGTGCCTTTGGAACATTCAACAAACCTACGAAGCTGATGGCTATAGAAGATTATAGTAGATGGGCAACTAAATTCGAAGACTGGCTGATGGCATTTGCATTTGTAAGTTGGAAAAGTATGAAGAATAGATATGCAAATGGAAAGAAAAATGGTGAAGCATTGAGATCAGATGAAGAAATTGAAGGATTTGTAGCCGAGCAAAAGTGTGTGGCATTATTGTTTCAGTCGGTGCGGGAAGACATTATTTCGCTGATAGATTACTCCAATGCTAAAGATTTGTGGGATAAACTCGGAAAGAAGTGTCTTGGAAGCAAAGAAATTGTAAAGAACAAACGAAAGCTTCTTAGAAAAGAATTTGATCTTTTTGGTTGTCTAAAGAATGAATCAGTGTGTAAAATGATAGAGAGGTTCGGTCATCTGAAACTAGAATTAGCAAGACATGAAATCAAGTTTTCTGATGAAGAACTAGTTGACAAACTGTTCGATTCATTACCAGATGAGGTTGATTGGAGATATTATGCGCTTATGTTAAAGAACACTATTGCTCCTAAAGATTTAACTCCAGATTTGGTGATTGAGAGACTTGAAAGTCACGAGCTGGAACTGAAGAAAACGTACAAAGTCAATCACTCTTCTTCTCAGCAGAATTTGGATCTCTATTATCCAAAAAGCATGATGCCAAAAGCAACTTCTCCAAAGACTGCATTTTCAGCTGAGAATGTATCTTCAGCAAGCAAAGAAAGTCAAAGCAGTCCAAGCAGCGGAAGTCACAGTGGTTTTCACAGTGGATCTACGTCTTCTGTAAATCGTTCTGATGCGAAGTTTTCTTGCAATATCGCGATAGATTTGAAGAACGCAGAGAATTTTGATGAGGAGTCGGCTAAGCAACAAATGGTTTTTTTGGCGTCGGTGTTGGAATCCTACGAAGGGTTGGTGGCTGGTAAGATCGGGAATACAAATCTGACGAAAGAAGATTACGATCAGATAGACCCCGAAGAAATGGAGCTTATCGACATTCGTTGGGCAATGGCGAGTGCTGTTCGACGTGCTCAGCGTTTCATGGAAATTACCGGGAGAAAGACGATCGGTGGTCCGTCTACAAAGTTGGGGTTTGATAAATCGAAGGTGACGTGCTTTAAGTGTAAGCAGAAGGGTCACTTCAAGCGGGAATGCAGAAACGCGTACGCTGATGAGTCAGAGAATCCGTTTAGAGACGATTACTACAAAAAGGCAATCTACCATCAGAATAAATCCGAGCTGCCTAGATTGAAGCAATCTGAAGATAATAGAGAAAATCAAGGGCTCTAGCTGTGATTTATGATGATGAGGGGTACGATTGGAGTAAGGAAGTGTTACCGGAAGAAGATGCGGTTGGTTACGCATTCATGGCAAATGATGATGAACCGATTCCGTGGAAAGAAGATCGTACTGAAGAGCAGATGTACTGTTATCGAAAAATGATTGCTGAAAACAGAATCTTGAAGATCTCTCGCATTTATCGGGAAGCAAAAAGAGCGAATAGATGGGATCCAGACAGAGAATTCTATCTTGATCGGTATGGAAACATTGCGATTGATGACAGCACACTCGATATGGAAGCCATCATCAAGGAGATAAAAGAAGATGATGAGTACTGGCAGCACAAGTGGTGGGGAACACCAACAGAGAAGATGATTGAAGAAGAAAAAGAAAAGGAGAGAAAGGAGAAAGAAGAGAAAGGGAAGAAAGAAAAAGAAGAGTTTGAGAAAGCAAAGCAAATTGATACTGGCTTGATTGATACTACGCAGGAGTTGACGGCAGAGAACCTGGGAAAGATGGCTGACAAGGTGCTGGCTGCGAAAGCACTTGAGGTAGACCCTAATTCTGTTACTAAGTCAAAGGGGCTGGTCAGTCCAAGTGTGTCAACAAATGCGTCAGGTAACAAGATTGATGGAAATGCTGACTGTAAAAATTGCACCAAACAATGCAATTTTTGTAGCACTGTCACGTATCTTAACAATGAGAAAATCAAGAATCTGACAACGAAAGTTAAAAGTGTTGAGGATCAGATTCTCGGTCGTGACAAAACTGTAAAAGCTTCAACCGAACAGATCAAAGAATTAACGGCTCAAATTGAACATGATAAAACTGAACGTGAGAAAATAAAAATTGAAAATGAAAAGTTGATTCTTGAAAACCGTCAGATTTCAGAAAAGTTTGAAAAACTTAAAAGTATTGTGAAAGATAGTGATGATCGTAATGGCAAAACTTATAAAGAAAACGAACATCTAAGAGCTGTAGTGAGAATAAAAGAAGAACCAATTAACAACCAACTGGATGAAATTGCTAAAACTTAAAGTTCAAGAAGCTGAAATTGAAAATGAAAGAATTCAGTTGAAGTTAAACAGCTATAGCTCAGCAAGCTTTGTTTTGCAGCATATTGTTCCCAAACCTATAGGGAAAAACAAAGCTGGCGAGGATGTGTTTTCTGATGGAACGGGTGTAGGGTTTCACAAAGTTCCACCGCCAATTTTAGATAACTACACGAAAAAGCAGTCTAGTTTGGTGGAAATTGAGGAAGAAAGTGATGTTAAACTTCCTGAGAACATTGATGTCACGTTCACGTCTTCCAATGACGAGGGTGTCCAAAATGATGTGGTGAAAAGTGTGATAGACAAAGTGCTTAAACCGGATTGTGACACTTCTGAGGAGGATGGGTGTTTCTTGGATAAATACATTCCGAAACAAAAGTCCAAGAACAACTTAAAGGATGAGCCTGGTCTTGTCATGTACAAGATGTCAGGATCGGATAAGTTGTTTTCGGATTCGGAGTTTCCGATCGAGAATGTAAATATGAACAAGTTGACAAATGTTTTTAAACTGGTTGAAGTCGAGTTGTCAGCAGTGAATAATCTGAGTCGAAAGAAAGATAGGGTTTACAACAAGAAATCTGTTAATCCACCACGTTTTTACAATAACAACAGAAACAACTGGTCGGGTGGTTATCAGGGGGGTAAACCATATCAGAAAAGAAATGTTCCAAACAAGAGGTTTGTCGAGAAGAAAAAGTTTGTAAACAGTTCGAGTTCACTAGCTGATGAAGTGAAAGAAATTTTTTCAAAATCAAACAAAGAATTTTTTGAGAAGAGAGCTTCACAGGCTCAGTCTGAAGGCACGAGTCGGGTAGCTGATACTCGTACTTGTTTTAGATGTGATAAGGTTGGTCACATTGCACGAAAGTGTACTTATGTGAAGCCTAAGACTGAAGCTGTGACAGTTCAACAGAAGAAGGATGATGTGAAGGGTAAAGCACCGATGTTTGTTGAGAAGAAAAATGTTAAAATTGACACTTTAAAAGTGAAAACTGAACCCGTAAAGAAGTCGCTAACTAAAAATGACACATTTTACAAAAGGGTTGTAGTAACTCAACAGGTGTGGAAACCTAAAATTGAATCAAAAGTTGAGAAGAAAGTTTCAACTTCTGAGGTGAAAAAGGATGAAGAGTCAATTACGGTTGATTATGATGCAAATTTTCCACCTCTCAAGGCTAAAAATTTCAAAATTCAAATTGCGAGAGTCAAGGTTACACCTAAGGCTGATGAAGCCTAGGTGGACACCATGTTTGATTAAACAGTTTGAATTGTCGGAGCTTCCTGGATCGCGAAGCATGAATCGACATCTTTCTTGAAGTTGTTTAAATGGTGATTTGTTATGTGCAGGATCTTCCAAAACTTGTATCCAGGTGGATCATGGATAGTGGAGCATCGAGACATATGACAGGGAAGACCGCGTTGCTGTATGATGTGAATAACATTAATGGTGGTTACGTGGGTTTTGCGGGTAATCAAGGAGGAAGGATTATAGGTGAAGGAACGTTATCGAATGGCATTATAACGTTTGAGAGAGTTAACTACATCGCTGAGTTGGAGAACAATCTGCTAAGTATCTCCCAGATCTGTGACAGGATGTATACTACTCATTTCACCGACAAAGAATGTTTGATTTTGAAACCGGGATTTGTGATACCTGAAGAGTGGATCATCATGCGGGCACCAAGAGTCAATGATCTGTACGTGTTGGACATGAGCGTTGCTACTACAACCACGGGCCAGGCTCATTGTTTTGTGTCTAGAGCAACGGAAAAAGAGTCGAGGTTATGGCACCGAAAGATGGGGCATATTCACCTAAGGAAAATGAATCACTTGGTGCATAACGATTTGGTGACAGGAGTGCATGTTAAAGGTTTTCATCTGGAAGGGGAGTGCATAAGTTGTGTCAGAGGCAAACAGAAGAAAAAGTCACACCCTACAAAGCAAGTTAATTCAGTTTCAAGACCATTGGAACGTCTTCACCTGGATTTGTTTGGTCCAGTGAATGTCAAGAGTATAACAGGAGATTCCTACTGTTTGGTCGTGACTGATGATTACTCCAGATTTTCTTAGGTTATGTTTTTGAAATCAAAAGATGAAACGTTTGACAGCTTGATAGCATTGTTTAAGAAAATTGAGAATCTGTACCAGAGGCCGATTTGTAGAATTCGAAGTGATAATGGTACTGAGTTCAAAAACAGTAAGATGGAAGAATTTTGTGATGAACGAGGTATACTGCATGAGTTTAGTGCTCCGTACACTCCACAGCAGAATGGAGTTGCAGAACGTAAAAACCGGACGCT
This sequence comes from Helianthus annuus, assembly GCF_002127325.2. Classification (NCBI taxonomy): domain Eukaryota; kingdom Viridiplantae; phylum Streptophyta; class Magnoliopsida; order Asterales; family Asteraceae; genus Helianthus; species Helianthus annuus. The sequence continues at coordinate 65,018,924 of NC_035442.2, forward strand.
AATCGAGACAGCCAGAACGATGCTTGCAGACTCTAAGTTACCAATTAATTTCTGGGCTGAAGCTGTTTCTGTTGCATGCTATACTCTCAACAGAGTTCTTACTGTAAAGAAATTCAACAAGACGTGTTTTGAGCTACTCAATAAACGCAAGCCGAATTTGAAGTATCTAGAACCGTTTGGGTCGCCCTGTACGGTGATAGAGCCTAATGGCAAGTTTGGTTCAAAGAGCTTTGAGGGAATTTTTGTTGGATATTCAAGTCCTACACGGCGTGTCTTTGTTCCAAGCAAGAAGCGGATTATTGATGCAGCGAATGTTGAATGTCAGGGGTACACTATGCCGCCACAGTGTAGGATCGTTTGTCGACCTGTTTGAGTCGTTCAGAGAAGTTCGTGTCCGAATTAAGAGGCGGAAACTAATAATTCGGTGCTATTGAAGCTGTATACACTTTAAACTTGCTGTTTTATTGATATCTTGAAAGATTACACGATCAGACAGCACTTCGGCAGAGTACCGGAACAATACACCATCAACTATATGATGTGGATCGCTCTACAGACCTATATATAGAGGTTCTGGTCCGCTCATACGACATGCCGTATGAGCGACCCTACATAGTGACATATAAGCGATCCAGCACATGTCCACATAGGCGATCCTAACCTAACTATGACACAAAAGCGACTCTAGATTTGTACATATAAGCGATCCCTGTTCAAACAATCTAATCTAGGATTCCGTGTCATGTTTGATCTCCTAAATCTTCAAAACTTGATAGAAGACGTAGTCAGCAGACGTAGGTGCACTAACAAACTCCCCCTCGGATGTTGACGGAGTCTTCATAACTGTCTTCATAGATCATTCCAGTCTGCATTCGCACATGTCTATCTACAATCTTCATCAGTCGAAAATCTGTCTCTGAAATATCTGTCGTTCCATGAATCCTTGTTCTCTATCTTCATCATCAACAAACTCTTCTCTCTTTGAATGTTGACTTGGTGTCTTCAGACTCCCCCTCTCACACAGCTGGGATCGTAGTCTGGAATTCAATCTTTCACTGTTTCTGAGATTGTAAACAGGCTCCCATCAGGTTCAAGATCGATACCTGGCTCCATTCTCTCTCAGGATCAATACCTGGCTCAAATCCTGCACAATCTCTACCCAATCATAAGTTTCTACAAAGATTAAACTTTTCAACAATTTAGAAACTATGTTGAACCAAAACAGTAATGATTTTGCATTCAAGAAATGATTATTGGTTCTTATCAAAACAACTTTACCAACTATACACAAACACTCCCCCAAACCAGTTCTTCAAGTTTAGCACTTTGAATTTTGAAAATCAGTATCTCAACACCAGTTGTCGAAAATCTTTTTAATTTTTTTTTTCAAAATTTATGCTAAAACACGCTGAAAATCTTTTTGGATTTTTCGGAATGAAATTAAATGCAGAAATTGAAAATATTTACAGACAATATTTTTGTGAGTTTGTGCAAGAGGATCATATCAGTTTTGAAACATGTCACAAACACCGTTAAGCTTGATTACATGTTAAGTTCTAAACAATTTACCTAGATTGTCAGTATGTTTGTCCACTTAAATTTCCACACAGATTTCAATTGATTCGAGATACGATATTAATGTTTTAAAGACTTCAACTTAATTGTGTATCACTCCACTTGAATATACTCCCGTATCCAGATCCCAAATATTCAGTCTTACAGGTGAGTATACCACAGATGATATCTGTAAAGGGGTAGATGCGAAACCGTGAGAGCTCAGGTCAGAACTTCCGTTCAGCAGAGAGATGACGGCTCGACTTTTGGTGGGTCCCCTTTAGAGGATCTCTTGTTACAACAGCAAAGATTACCAATTTTATTGTTTAATCAGTTTGCTGAGGGCGGCGCTTATGTTTCAAAGCTTTTTGCAGAAAGTATTATTCGGGGACTAGGTCAGTACTTCCATACAGCAGAAGTCCCAGAATAATACCCCAGATATCACTGAGCATAAAGACCTAGTATCTCAGAATACGGGACCTTTCAAACAAGATTTCGGGGGTTACCCATATATCCAAGAATAGTTACCCACGAATTAAGTAAGTTTGATTTAGGTTTATATCTCGTTTCAATTTACTAAATGTGCGAAAATCTACTGACACATCCACAGTAAGATTGTTTATCACATTTTGACTTTACAATTCTTTAGCGTGCTGTGATAGTTCACTGATGTACTATCATTTCCTCTTTTTCGCAACAAAAACTCATTTTTCAGTTTTATCATGTTTTTGGGTTTTTCAAATTTTCTGATGTTTTTGGATTTTCTAAAAATTCTTACTTCCCCTAAAATTCAAATACATCTAAAGAAGATCGAAAACAAACTGTACAGAACATAACAACTGATATCGAAACACCTCAATTCTCCATCCGTTTGGCTTAAACAATCAGAACTCCCCCTCACAACAAAACTATTTTCCCATAATGATTTCAAAACACTTAAGTTTGTTTTAATCAGAATGGTTTTTCCGGAAAATAAGTTTAGTTGTTTTTACCTTTTGTAAAAATGGGGTTCAAATCATCACTTTGTTTACCAATTTCTTGAATGATAATTAAATCAAGTCCAATTTAATGACCCTGATTTAACCACTTGTAAGATCTACACCAATCACTACCATACAACCACTTGTAGGTTTAGCAATTAAGCTTATCAAACCTGTTTTTCAACCAATTACCATCTTTTGGTTGAATTCTCAAGGTGCCGATTCCTACTCCTCGCTTACAAACCTGGGAGTTCCGGCAAGTCCTGCAAAAACCTCACAAACAGATTTAGAAAGATGCCGATTCATGATCCACAATACCATCTTGGGATCTCCGGCAAGTCAGGTTTTTCATTTAAAAAGATCCACCCAAGCCCGACCAGCCTTGGGTGTTTTCAACAATTTTACCTCAACCAATGGCTCCTCTGGCTTTGACGAACCAGAATCATTGCCTGAATGTGGCTTGTCTGACTTTAATGAGTCAGATTCATCGCCGACATGTGGCTCCTTTGTTTCCGAAGAAACAGATTCATCGCCAACCTTTTCTTTCTTCTTCTCCTCTTTTGTCCTCAGATTTGTATCTGATGAATTCTTCTTGCTTGTCTTTTCAGCTGAGGGAGTAGATTCATCAGAACTGTTATTCTGTTTGTCCCGTGAACCCGAGGACAAAATCTTTTCAAGATACTCTCTCGCCTTCTTTCTCTTTTTCCTCAGTCTGTCTTTCTGCCCCTGTGAAAGCTTCACTTTCTTTTCCTGAATTGACTGTTCTTGAACTTTAGGTTTCAGAACCTTCTGTTCCTGGGGCTTGACTTTGACTGGAATCTTTGTCGATTTCTGAGAATTAGCCCTCAATCTTTCATTCGATCTCCTTGCAATCTCTGGCAATGTGACCTTTGTTGTTGCAGTTAAAGCATCTCTTGGTCTCATAACTCCAATACTGGCAGTTAACAGCAACGTGTCTGTGATATCCGCAGCTGTAACACACTCTGTTATCGTACCCATCACCATTTTGAGTCCAAACGCTCAGATCAAAGCATTGTTTGGCTTGGTGATATTCCTTCCTCAAGTTTGCTGGATTTGGCGCTTTAGCACTGTGGTCCAACCTGCACCACTTATTTCCAACAATTTTTGAATTTTCATTTTTTACTTTTTGTGTTTTTTTCTTTTGATTGGATGAACGATCTGATGAACTTTCATTATCTTTTTGCTTCTGTTCTACTTTCTTCTTCAAAGGTTTTTGCTTAGAGCATTCTCCTTTTTCAGTCGATCGTAGAACAGTTTTCTGAAACTCTTCTTTTTTATCATCAGGTTTTTCACCACAATCTTTAACTTTGACTTTGTCAAAGTTTGTGACCTTGTCACTCATTGGAACAGAGTTGATTGGTTTTGGACAAGGAATATTCAACTTGTCAGATGAAGTCACAAAACCGATCAACTTCTTTTCAAGTTCATCAATTCTGTTCCTCGAATTCTCAGCTTCACTTTCAAGCTGAGATATTTTCTCAAAATGAGACTTGATAGTTTTTTCATTATCAATCTTCAAATTTTCAAGAACAGATTTTTCATTCATCAAAACTTTTATCTGTTCCTGAAATTTTGATTCACTCGCTTTCAGGTTTTTGTTTTCCAGCTTAATCCAGAAATCCTCATCTTCTGAAGATTTCTTTTTGCTTTCAAACTCTTTTTCCAACTCTTTGATTTTCTTTCGAGCACTTTCACCTTCCTTTTCCAAATTTATAATTTTCTGAAGATGTGAATTGATCAATTTTTGTTTCTCAATGTTGTTTTGGCTAAAAACATTTCTCCCATCTTCAAGAATTTTCAGTTGATTTTGAAATTCTTTTTCACTCTTCGATTTTTCAATTTCAAAATCTTTAATTTTTTCTTCAAAAACCTTTTCTTTTTCTTTCAACTTCTTGTTTTCAAATGTCAAACTGTTCAAATTACTTAACAGTTTGTCATTTTCAGCTTTCAACTTCTCACAATTTTCCTTCAAAATAAGAATCTGATTATCATCAGCTTGCTTCACATCTTTTAACTTCTTGACTTCCGATGTCAAACTTTCCGCATCCTTCAAGAGTTTGTCATTTTCAGTCTTGAAGCGGTCACATTTTGAGCATACTGATGCAGAACTTGAAGATTCAAGCTCTACAGATTCTTCATCTTTTGGAGCATCCTTCGTTTCCATCTTGTCGATTCCTGCACGAAAGAGTTTAACAAAATCAAAAGGATTCATATTATCATCAATATAACATTTCCTTTTGATATCATATTTTAGAGTACTCTTTGTTGCAAGAAAACCACAAACTCTTCTATCAACTTCAATGAGTACATCCAGCTCCAATCTATCTAAATTCTTTTCCATCTCAGACAAGAATTCCCTCCTTTTCTTTTCTTCCTTATACCACTCTGCTCTAACTTCATTAAAGAACTGATGTGGAAAAAGTTCTGGAAAGAAATCTCTCTGTTTTAGTTCAACCATAAACTCATCCCATTTAGCAGGTAATGCAGTTGTCAATTATTGATAGATATTCATCATTCGACATCTTAATACCCCTATACCACATATTGTCCGTTAAAATTTTAAACCGGTTTTCTATTTCTTTCAACGTTTCCTCCTTTTGACATATGAATAGTTCAAAACTTTCAGTCCAAATATCCAAGCTCACATTTCTATAATCAGTATCCATATTTCTCATATACCAATTATTAAAATCCTCAAGCTTATTGTTTTCTTGTTCATCGAATAACATCGTCATTTTTCACAAAAACTCAGCACGTGTTTGTTGACTAAAAAGCGAATCAGAACAACAATCGGACACAAAAGCGAACTAATTGGGCCAAATAAGCGGTCCAGACTAACTGTCCGAATAAGCGATCCAGAAATGGTCCAAATAAGCGATCCAAGATTGTTCTAATAAGCGGTCCAGAATGTGTTCCAAGAGCGATCCAGAAAGTTACTTTGGAGCGATCCAGAAACTGTATTGTGGAGCGGTCCAAAAAATGTTCACACGAGCGATTTAGAAACTGACTAATGAGCGGTCCAAACAACAATTTTGAGCGAGTCAGAACCAAATTTGTATGAAAAAGCGGTCCATGATGATGTCACTACGAACGGTCCACATTTCGAACATGATTTGACTGCTAAAAACTTCGAATTTTTGCTTCAAACTTTCCAGGATTTGTCTTGGTACAATTGCGCACAACCTGTGAAAATTTGAGCGAATTTTGACCGTGAAAACTTCCTGACTCAGTAAAAGAAGGTGTAGAAGTGAGAATTTTGAGCGAAAATCGAGCTAAACGGCAAGAACTCTTCCTCCTGAGCTCTGATACCACTTGTAGGATCGTTTGTCGACCTGTTTGAGTCGTTCAGAGAAGTTCGTGTCCGAATTAAGAGGCGGAAACTAATAATTCGGTGCTATTGAAGCTGTATTGATGTGCGTTAGGTGTAATATGTTTTTAATATATATAATTAAGCCCTTTTTACACTTTTAGCCAAGTTTTAAATTTATAAAACACGATATTCACTAACACTAAACACACATATGGGCAAGTGCACCCATCGTGGACGTAGTATAGTGTTGGTAAGATACCGAGGTCGTCCAAGGACACAAGAGCTTTTAATACCGGTTTATCCTCAACGTCTAACCAAATCAAAAAGTTAGAAAAATGTTTTAAACTAAGAAAAATAAAAACTAACTAAATGCTGAAAAATAAAATAAAATAAAAACAGATAGACAAGATGAATCACTTGGATCCGACACGTGTATTAGTATAACCTTTGATTATTTTCGCACTTTTGCACTTGTTTAAGAGATTATCTTAGTTATTGTAGTAGGCCCCTCTTTTGAAGGCGACGTTACCCTCAACCCAGTATTTGAGTCAGCAAGGATACAATCCTAAAGGGTCGGATTATTGAAAGATAATGAATTAAGTTATTAATGCAAATTATGGTAGGCCCCGCTTTTGGCGGTGACGTTACCCTCGGCTAAGTAGTCTGAGTCAGCAGGGATACAGTCCTAAATAGCCGGGTTATAGTATTAATAGTAGTTAACTTATGAGGGGGTCAAAGAGTTTGGATCCCCGCCATCCAATACCTATGGGCATTGAAGGAGATCCTACTAAATTTGACCCAGGTCCCAAGCAGGACCTCTAAACGCTGAACAAGGGCAAGACCCTTACCAAACCGTTCCCTTAACCCCCGACCAGGTAGCCAACATACCTCCATATAGACCGTGGAGATATGAATGGTGAAAATCTTTTATTTTATATAGACAGTAAAATAATGCCAAGACACCACGGACAAACGATAAGGAAAGATCACCTTCAACATAAGTAACTAGTTATTAAAGTCATTAATACAAAACCAAATAAAAAGTGCAAAAGATTAAAAATAAAAAGTATTATACTAAACACTTGTCTTCACCAAGTGATGTAAGAGACTTAGGCAAACATGGCCTTGATTGTCAAGAACTCTTACGATCAATCTTGGATCCCGAGACGACTCACACACTCTACGATGGACAATGGATGATAGTGGTGGATGATGGTGTTATGGTGGTGGTGGGTGGTGGATGAGGTGTGAGAGAGGTGGTGTGCCAAGGGATGAGAGAGAATGAAACCAAGCTCCTCTATTTATAAGCTGGACAGAACGCTGGACACGGCCCCGTGTCCGCTGGACACGGCCCCGTGCCCGTCTGACACTCTCTCTCTTCATTAATTGTAATTGCGAATTACAATTAATGCGCCTGCTGTACTTTCACCACGCCCCCGTGCTCGCTGGACACGGCCCCGTGGTGAGCAATGGAAGCTTCTACTGGTTTGTCTTTTCTGCTGCTTCCTGGGCACGCCCCCGTGTTCGCTGGACACGGGGCGTGTTCAGACTCTGTTTTCTTCTCTTTGTCTTGGGAGGTGCCGTTGAGGGTTCGGGCAGTCCACTTTTGTTCCTTTTCTTGTATTTATGGTAGAATTAGTGGTCTTTTTGCTTCTTTTGTGATTTTGAGCTCATTTCATCCTGAAAATACAAAAGGAAGACAAAAACACTCTTTTTCCAACATTAGTACTTAAAAAGGGTTAGTTTTATGCCTTAATTGATGTGTTTTATATGTTGCATTTTACACACATCAAATACCCCCACACTTGAACTTTTGCTTGTCCTCAAGCAAAACTCTTTTAATGTGGCTTACACTCCCAAATGGAATAGGTAGAAGAGAAGTTTTTTTTTTTTTTTTTTTTTTTTTTTTTAGCTTGTCCTAGAGTGTCGGGAATCCAAGGTTTGTATAGGTTTTATTTTTATTTTATTTACAATCCTATTCGTCATGATTTATTTTGAACTTTTCATAAGATAAACTACTTATTTGGGCATAACATGCCTTATCAAAATTCCATTTATATACAAGTTCACATACCTCACGGGAGATCACTCAATCACTCGGCCGAAGGTGTATATTTAAGTGAATCGCTCGAGAGCGGCACGGACTTACGTTTTCCATAGGCTTGCCAAGCGATCAATCCTCCTCCTTTTTAACTTTTTACCTTTGTAAATATCAAGAGGACTTTTGAGGTGAAGGCTTGGGTTTAAAGGTGGGTGGCTGGTTAGTGGTTAGTAAAAAGGGCGAAAATCGTAACAAGTGTCGGTTTTCGTAAAATACCTTATTTTTTTTAGTGACATTTATCTTTGAAGTATTTCTCCAAACAAGCTTTTGTAGCTTTTGTTTGTTTTTGACTTCATTATTCATATTTTTTTTTTCGTCACGTAAAGGGTATGTTTATGAAAAACCGAGTTTGTTACTAAAATAAAGGTGAAAAAATGAAAAAGGTTTTTGGTGGGTAAAAAAATGTTTTGGGGGTAATGAAATGAAAGGTTTAGGCTCAAAGGGGTTTTCTAGGGGGATTTTGGGTAGGTAAAAAAATGAAAAATAATGGTTTTGAAAGAAAAATAGTTAGTCCTAATGCCTCCATCATTTACTTACTTGGGTTTAAGTTGGTAAGGACCGGGAATGTATCGTCGTGGCAAGTTCTAGATTTGTAAAGACCGAGCGGCTATTCACACAAGAAACGAAAAATGAGCATTTAATCTAAATATGTATATTTTTATGCTCAATAAAGGCTCAAAACTCACTTTTGTGGGAATGGGTTTTTAATGTGACCAAGCATATATAATCGAATTTTTAACTAGACTTGTTATACCGTTTCATACTTTTCTTATGTTAGTTCTTTTTATCACGACGCTATCGGTTGTAAATTTAAAAAAAAATATAACCCTTTTATCACTTGTTATTCCCAACTTAAACTAAGACAAGTAAATAAAAAAATGAAAAAGTTTTTTTTTTTTGAAAAAATTTGGGGTGTTTAGCGGTTCCAATAGAGTTTTGTGTAAGGCTTGTTTTAGGATTTTGCAAAATTTCAAGGTTTTAGCATTCCCCCCACACTTAAATTACACATTGTCCTCAATGTGTCCAAAAATAAAGTTTTTGGTTGATTAGAATATGTAAAAGTGTGTTTAAAAACAAAGATTTGTGTTACTGGCGCTCTGGACACGGCCCCGTGTTGACCGGGCACGGCCCCGTGGTCAAGTGCCAGTAACAAAAATTATAGAATTGAAACAGAAGCCTGGACACGGGGGCGTGTCCGCTGAACATGGCCCGTGTCCAGTTACCTGAACTGGGTGATTTCCTGCAGGGGGCTCAGCACGGGGCCGTGTTGGTTGGGCACGGCCCGTGTTGAGCCTTCTGTTATGGAGATTTTTGTCGGTTTGTTCTGTTCTTCTGCATGGTTCCATTTTTTCTCGTTCCCTTTTTCATCCATTACCACCATGAGTGTGATTTATTCTGCAAAAACTAAAAGATTAAACTAAACTAAGGATAGGTCCGCGGAATGCCTCCGTGGTGCGCCACGTTTATAAGGGTCCTTGGCTAGACCCGATTCCCGGTCACACGTCTTTTGATTGGAGTGCCTTGCCTCCCAAGTTACACCGTCGGAGAGCGGCATCCAAGCTTGAATCAATAACCTTCATGTAGTGGACCGGGTCGTCATCCTCTATTCTCTTCCCAACTCCAAACTTTACCTCATCGTCCCCGTATCTCAAAGTTAGTGTCCCGTCATTCATGTCCACTACTGCTTGTGCGGTGGCAAGGAAGGGCCTCCCTAGAATAAGGGGGACCTCGGTGTCTTCCTCCATGTCGAGTATGACAAAGTCAACAGGGTAAACGAATCTGCTTACCCTTACCAAGACATTTTCGATGACACCTTGCGGGAACTTGACCGATCGATCAGCGAGTTGTATGCTTATTTTTGTGGGGCTTGTGGTTCCCAAGCCAAGCCTTTTGAACATTGAAGAGGGCATGAGGTTAATGCTAGCCCCTAAGTCGGCCAAGGCATTGCGAACGGGTGATTCCCCTATTGAGCATGGAATCGTGAAACTTCCGGGATCGATCTTCTTTTGGGGTAGTTTATTGAGTACGAGGGCAGAGCATTCTTCGCCTAAATTAACTAATTGCAAATTTTCAATTTTCTTCTTATGTGTAAGGAAGTCCCTCATAAACTTAGAGTATTTGGGCATTTGGGTTAGGACTTCGATAAAAGGAATATTGACATGCAATTGTTTTAGCAAACTTTCGAATTTTGCGAATTGCTCATTGGTTTTCTGACGAATTAACCTACCGGGGTACGGAACTCGAGGAGCCTTGGTAGGCTCTGTTGATGGGGGAGGGTCCTTCTCCTGCAGATGTGTTGGCGTTGATTCTTCCGTTGCTGGAGGTACTTCTGCAGGCCCTACGGTCCGGTTTCGTAGTGTGATGAGGTGAACTTGCGCCTTCGGGTTGGTTTCGGTATTGCTAGGTAATGCGCCTTGTGGTTTTTCGGAAAAATTTTGAGCTAGTTGGCTTATTTGTTTTTCTATGTTTTGAATGCTAGCTTGTTGATTCCTAAAGTTTGATTCTAATTGTAGGAATCTTTCCGAATTTTTCTTGTCAGTGTCAGAGACGAGGCGAGATATAGTATCTTCGAGCCTTTCTCTTCCACTTTGTTGTTGAGTGAAATTTTGTGACTCATTTCTTGATTGCTGAAAGTTTGTTCGTTGCGGTTGTTGGTTACTACTATTGCCGGGCTCCCTCCAACCAAGGTTTGGGTGGTTTCGCCATCCTTGGTTGTAGGTCCCCGTTGGAGGACCCGACGGCCTAGGTCTATTATCAATGTAGTTTACCATTTCTTGTTGATCGTCCGTTTCTTTCATGCAACTCCAATTTTCATGTGACCCACCACACCCCTCACAAGCCATGACCGAGACTGTTTTTGTCATTTCTAATTTTTTTATTTTTGAAGAAAGGGCCTCGATTTGGGCTTGTAAAGAGGTGTTTTCGTCTACCTTATGGGCGCCCGGGGCAATAGTTTTATTTCCCCGGGGAGTGTGCCACTGAAAATTGGTTTGAGCAATTTCCTCAATCTGATTATATATTTCGTGTGGGCGTCGATTACCTAAAAGTCCCCCGGAGCTAGAATCAAGTGTCTGCCTAGTATGTGGCAACAACCCATTGTAGAAAGTGGATACTTGTTGCCATATTGCGAGGCCGTGATGGGGACACTTGCGTAATAGCTCCTTGAACCTTTCCCAAGTTTCATATAAGGATTCCCCATCCTCTTGTGAGTATGTGTTAATTTCAGCCATTAATTTAGCAGTTTTAGAAGGAGGGAAATACTTATATAGAAATTTTTGGGCTAGTTCATCCCAGGTGTTTACCGATCCAGCTGGGAGGGTGTTGAGCCAAGCTTTCGCTCGGTCTTTCAGTGAGAATGGAAACATACGAAGGCGGATGGCGTCGTTTGATGCTCCATTGATCCGAAAGGTATCACATATTTCTAAGAAATTAGTTATATGTAGATGGGGATCCTCGTCCGCGAGCCCGTGAAAGGTCGCGGAGTTTTGGAGCATTTGTATCAAGTGCGGTCGAAGTTCGAAGTTGTTAGCTTCGACATTCGGTGCATTGATAGCGGCGCCTAGATTACCTACGGTGGGTCGTAAGTAATCCATGAGGGTACGTTGGTCCGCCATTGGGGGTGGATCACCCGAAACCTTCTCTTGGTTTTTGGCTTTTAACCTTTTTCTGAGAAAGCGTTCGGGTTCTTCTAATGGTTCCTTTATGTCTTTATTGGAACTGGAGCTCATACACTACGCGAGGTTGGCGTCGGGTTCCAAGTCCTGCAATAAAAACAGAAAAGAATGTTGGTCAGAAGGTTCACCACGGCCCCGTGTTGAGCGAACACGGCCCCGTGGTCGGAGTTACAGTGATTGTTTTTCAGATCCCAGTCACTGGAAGTTGGACACGGCCCCGTGTTGCACCGACACGGCCCCGTGGCCAGCCTTCTGTAACTTGAAGAACAAAAACTGCCAGTAATGTTGCTGAGCACGGCCCGTGTCCGACCAGGCACGGCCCCGTGCTGGGCTCTGCAGAAGCTGGAAAATCTAAAAAAAATCCTAAAAATTAAAGAAAAATAAAAAGATGATTAGGCCGTTGATTCCTAACTTTCTTAAAATCCTTGTGTCCCCGGCAACGGCGCCAAAAACTTGATGTGCGTTAGGTGTAATATGTTTTTAATATATATAATTAAGCCCTTTTTACACTTTTAGCCAAGTTTTAAATTTATAAAACACGATATTCACTAACACTAAACACACATATGGGCAAGTGCACCCATCGTGGACGTAGTATAGTGTTGGTAAGATACCGAGGTCGTCCAAGGACACAAGAGCTTTTAATACCGGTTTATCCTCAACGTCTAACCAAATCAAAAAGTTAGAAAAATGTTTTAAACTAAGAAAAATAAAAACTAACTAAATGCTGAAAAATAAAATAAAATAAAAACAGATAGACAAGATGAATCACTTGGATCCGACACGTGTATTAGTATAACCTTTGATTATTTTCGCACTTTTGCACTTGTTTAAGAGATTATCTTAGTTATTGTAGTAGGCCCCTCTTTTGAAGGCGACGTTACCCTCAACCCAGTAGTTTGAGTCAGCAAGGATACAATCCTAAAGGGTCGGATTATTGAAAGATAATGAATTAAGTTATTAATGCAAATTATGGTAGGCCCCGCTTTTGGCGGTGACGTTACCCTCGGCTAAGTAGTCTGAGTCAGCAGGGATACAGTCCTAAATAGCCGGGTTATAGTATTAATAGTAGTTAACTTATGAGGGGGTCAAAGAGTTTGGATCCCCGCCATCCAATACCTATGGGCATTGAAGGAGATCCTACTAAATTTGACCCAGGTCCCAAGCAGGACCTCTAAACGCTGAACAAGGGCAAGACCCTTACCAAACCGTTCCCTTAACCCCCGACCAGGTAGCCAACATACCTCCATATAGACCGTGGAGATATGAATGGTGAAAATCTTTTATTTTATATAGACAGTAAAATAATGCCAAGACACCACGGACAAACGATAAGGAAAGATCACCTTCAACATAAGTAACTAGTTATTAAAGTCATTAATACAAAACCAAATAAAAAGTGCAAAAGATTAAAAATAAAAAGTATTATACTAAACACTTGTCTTCACCAAGTGATGTAAGAGACTTAGGCAAACATGGCCTTGATTGTCAAGAACTCTTACGATCAATCTTGGATCCCGAGACGACTCACACACTCTACGATGGACAATGGATGATAGTGGTGGATGATGGTGTTATGGTGGTGGTGGGTGGTGGATGAGGTGTGAGAGAGGTGGTGTGCCAAGGGATGAGAGAGAATGAAACCAAGCTCCTCTATTTATAAGCTGGACAGAACGCTGGACACGGCCCCGTGTCCGCTGGACACGGCCCCGTGCCCGTCTGACACTCTCTCTCTTCATTAATTGTAATTGCGAATTACAATTAATGCGCCTGCTGTACTTTCACCACGCCCCCGTGCTCGCTGGACACGGCCCCGTGGTGAGCAATGGAAGCTTCTACTGGTTTGTCTTTTCTGCTGCTTCCTGGGCACGCCCCCGTGTTCGCTGGACACGGGGCGTGTTCAGACTCTGTTTTCTTCTCTTTGTCTTGGGAGGTGCCGTTGAGGGTTCGGGCAGTCCACTTTTGTTCCTTTTCTTGTATTTATGGTAGAATTAGTGGTCTTTTTGCTTCTTTTGTGATTTTGAGCTCATTTCATCCTGAAAATACAAAAGGAAGACAAAAACACTCTTTTTCCAACATTAGTACTTAAAAAGGGTTAGTTTTATGCCTTAATTGATGTGTTTTATATGTTGCATTTTACACACATCAAATACCCCCACACTTGAACTTTTGCTTGTCCTCAAGCAAAACTCTTTTAATGTGGCTTACACTCCCAAATGGAATAGGTAGAAGAGAAGTTTTTTTTTTTTTTTTTTTTTTTTTTTAGCTTGTCCTAGAGTGTCGGGAATCCAAGGTTTGTATAGGTTTTATTTTTATTTTATTTACAATCCTATTCGTCATGATTTATTTTGAACTTTTCATAAGATAAACTACTTATTTGGGCATAACATGCCTTATCAAAATTCCATTTATATACAAGTTCACATACCTCACGGGAGATCACTCAATCACTCGGCCGAAGGTGTATATTTAAGTGAATCGCTCGAGAGCGGCACGGACTTACGTTTTCCATAGGCTTGCCAAGCGATCAATCCTCCTCCTTTTTAACTTTTTACCTTTGTAAATATCAAGAGGACTTTTGAGGTGAAGGCTTGGGTTTAAAGGTGGGTGGCTGGTTAGTGGTTAGTAAAAAGGGCGAAAATCGTAACAAGTGTCGGTTTTCGTAAAATACCTTATTTTTTTTAGTGACATTTATCTTTGAAGTATTTCTCCAAACAAGCTTTTGTAGCTTTTGTTTGTTTTTGACTTCATTATTCATATTTTTTTTTTCGTCACGTAAAGGGTATGTTTATGAAAAACCGAGTTTGTTACTAAAATAAAGGTGAAAAAATGAAAAAGGTTTTTGGTGGGTAAAAAAATGTTTTGGGGGTAATGAAATGAAAGGTTTAGGCTCAAAGGGGTTTTCTAGGGGGATTTTGGGTAGGTAAAAAAATGAAAAATAATGGTTTTGAAAGAAAAATAGTTAGTCCTAATGCCTCCATCATTTACTTACTTGGGTTTAAGTTGGTAAGGACCGGGAATGTATCGTCGTGGCAAGTTCTAGATTTGTAAAGACCGAGCGGCTATTCACACAAGAAACGAAAAATGAGCATTTAATCTAAATATGTATATTTTTATGCTCAATAAAGGCTCAAAACTCACTTTTGTGGGAATGGGTTTTTAATGTGACCAAGCATATATAATCGAATTTTTAACTAGACTTGTTATACCGTTTCATACTTTTCTTATGTTAGTTCTTTTTATCACGACGCTATCGGTTGTAAATTTAAAAAAAAATATAACCCTTTTATCACTTGTTATTCCCAACTTAAACTAAGACAAGTAAATAAAAAAATGAAAAAGTTTTTTTTTTTTGAAAAAATTTGGGGTGTTTAGCGGTTCCAATAGAGTTTTGTGTAAGGCTTGTTTTAGGATTTTGCAAAATTTCAAGGTTTTAGCATTCCCCCCACACTTAAATTACACATTGTCCTCAATGTGTCCAAAAATAAAGTTTTTGGTTGATTAGAATATGTAAAAGTGTGTTTAAAAACAAAGATTTGTGTTACTGGCGCTCTGGACACGGCCCCGTGTTGACCCTACATAGTGACATATAAGCGATCCAGCACATGTCCACATAGGCGATCCTAACCTAACTATGACACAAAAACGACTCTAGATTTGTACATATAAGCGATCCCTGTTCAAACAATCTAATCTAGGATTCCGTGTCATGTTTGATCTCCTAAATCTTCAAAACTTGATAGAAGATGTAGTCAGCAGACGTAGGTGCACTAACACACAGAATCCTGGTGATTCATGGCGATATCATTATGACAAACTTTGGGATTCGTTTGACATGAGGGAAGAATCTGAGGAAGAAGAAGATTTCTTTGATGAGCTGGATATTTTGCGAGAGTATGAGTCACAGCTCAGGTTCCCAGCGGAGTATTCTAGAAGACCTCGGGAAACTTCAAATGACGATGAAGCAGGTCCTAGTAATGCTGGTGAACATGATGATGAAGTTGCTCCTAGTAATCAGTCGGAGGTGAATGATGATCAAGAAGCTGATAACATGCCAGTATTTGACCATGGTGATTCAGATCTTGAGGGGGAGCAGATCCAGTTATCAAGTCAAACAAACCAAGTTGGTGAACAAGATGCAGAGCAGAATGTTACTAATCTGGAGGGAAATGTAGATGTTCCAAGCGAAGTGATGCCGAGAACTCTGTCTTATCATCCAGAGGAGTTGATCATAGGAGAATTGCAATCGGGCGTTCGCACGAGACGTCAAATTGACCACGGCTTAACATGTTTTTATTCTACAGTAGCACATTTACAAACTGAATTTTCATTAAGTTGTTTTATCTCGCAGGTCGAACCGAGAACTTACAAAGAGGCGCTTACTGAAGACTCTTGGGTCATAGCGATGCAAGAAGAGTTAAGTCAGTTTGAAAAGTTGGGTGTATGGAAGTTAGTGGATTTGCCGGAGGGTCAAAGGAAAATCAATACAAAATGGGTTTTCAAATGTAAGAGGGACGACAGAGGAGTGGTTGTAAGGAACAAAGCTCGACTCGTTGTTCAGGGCTTTAGTCAACAGGAGGGGATTGATTTTACCGAAGTCTATGCTCCTGTAGCTCGACTAGAGGCTATCAGAATTTTCCTAGCATTTGCGTCTTGGAAGAATTTCAAAGTATATCAGTTGGATGTAAAGTCAGCGTTTCTTTATGGGAAGGTCAAAGAGGAGGTTTATGTTGGTCAGCCGCCGGGCTTTACTGACCCAATCCACAAGAACAAAGTTTATCTGCTGGACAAAGCGTTGTATGGTCTACATCAGGCGCCGAGAGCCTAGTACGAGACTTTGTCTCAACACCTACTCGCTAACCAGTTCATACGTGGAAAAGTGGATGCCACTCTCTTCACTAAAGTCGTTGACGGTCATCTTCTGATAGTACAAATTTATGTGGACGATATAATTTTTGGGTCAACAAATGAGAAATTGTGTAAAGATTTCGAACAGGTGATGAAGCAGAATTCGAAATGTCATCAATGGGGGAGATGAAATTCTTTCTGGGTCTACAGGTTGAACAACTTCCTGAGGGAATTTTTATTCATCAAACGAAGTACGTGCATGATATTCTAGAGAAATTTGGAATGTCAAGTTCTACTCCAGCTGCTACCCCACTTGCGACTAATCATGGGATTCACCCAGATCTCACCGAAGACAGGGCTGATGAAACGTTTTACCGTTCCATGATAGGTTCTTTGATGTATCTGACTGCTTCACGTCCTGATATTATGTACCCAACGTGCCTCGCAGCAAGATTTCAGTCTAACCCGAGAGCATCGCACATGATTATTGTCAAGAGGATATTACGTTACCTGAAAGGTACTCCGTCATTGGGGTTATGGTATCCTAGGAAAGGCGATTTTACGCTCGAAGGGTATTCCGATTCAGATTTCGGATGCTGCAAAGTCAACGCGAAATCAACAACTGCAGGATGCCAGTTCTTTGGTCCGAGATTGGTTACCTGGCAGTGTAAGAAACAAACCTCTGTGGCGCTATCTACATGTGAAGCGGAGTACGTTTCTGCTAGCAGTTGCTGCTCTCAGATCCTGTGGATACAACAGATGCGCGACTACGGTTTGCAGTTTCTTAACACACCTCTGTTTGTTGATAATGAGGCCGCAATTAACATTACTAAAAATCTAGTACATCACGCTAAAACTAAACATATAGAAATTCGTCATCACTTTATTCGCGATTGCTTCGAGAAAAAGTTGATACGAATTGCGAAAATCCACACTGACGAACAAAAAGCTGATTTGCATACCAAAGCTTTTGATGAAAATCGGTTTCAATATTTGTTAAAACTTAATGGTATGAAATTGCTTTCGGTGTCGGATGGAATTGTGAGCGTTGATGAGAGTACTGTTGCGGATGAAGACGAGAAACAATCTGCAATGGTTTGTCGCTTTTTTACGTGTTTTGGTATTTATGGGGAGATAGTTAGTTGTACATAGTTATACTTTCAGAAAATACAAAAACAGTAAAAAATGAAAAATACAAAAACATGATAAAATAGAAAAAGAGCTTGTGTATATAGGGAAAATGATAGTACATCGGCTAGACAATTACAGTATGCTAAAGATTTGGAAAGACAAAATGAGTTAAATAGTCTCACTAATGATGTGTCGATAGGTTTTCATACATTTAGTAAATTTATTCGGGATATAAACCTAAAATTTCAAACTTGTGAAATTCATGGGGAACACTACTTGGATATATAGGTAACCCCTGAAATCTCGTTTGAAAGGTCTCGTATTCTGATATACTAGGTGTTTATACTCTATGATGTCTGGGGTATTATTCCGGGACTTCTGCTGAACGGTAGTTCTGACCTAGTCCTTGGCTAATACTTTATCCAAAATGCTTGAAATATAGCATTAAGCCCTCAGCTGATTAGACAATAAAATTGATAATCATCTGTTGTAGCTGAAAAGATCCTCTAAAGGGGACATACTGCAAAGTCGAAACTGATATCTCTCTGCTGAACGGAAGTTCTGACATGAGATCCCTCAGTTCTCGCATTTAACCCCTAATTTATGCACATATATCATTGTAGTATTCTTGCCTGTAAGACTGAATATTGGGATTCTGGATTCGGGAGTATATTCAAGAGGTGGGACACATGAATTGATCTAAGTTCTTAAGCCACTTAAACGGTATCCTAAATAGATTGAAGTTTGTGTGAGAATTTAAGATGGATCAGTATATCGACAATCGAGGTGAATTGTTTAAGTCTGAGTATGTAATGTAGCTTAACGGTACTAGTAATTTGTCTGAAAAGCTGATATGATTCCCTGACACGCTCGCCAAAAATAAACTTGTAAATAATTTACTTTCTGCAATTTAAGTTTTCTGTTATTTCAATTCTTAGTTTAGATCACATTAAAAATCCAAAAAGATTTTGTTTCTGCTTTATTTTAGACAAACCAGAGTGGAAAGTTGATTGTCGGATTCTAGAAAGATGAAGCAGATGCAGGAAATTCTGAGCTGAAGAATGAGGAGAGCTTACATTGTTGGAAGTTGAATTGTTTCAAAGACATAAACAAGTTCATTAAATTGATACTTGTTATTTTTAGAAAATTTGAAAAGAAAAAATGTGTTTTACTAAAATCAGTTGGATTCGTCAAAAGATCAACCAGGGTCATTAAATTGAACTTGGTAGATAAATCAAGTAATCAGGGTCATTAACTTGAACTTGAATACTTGAGTGGATTTCTAGAGCTGATTGATTTTGTGTTTATTGTTTGAAAAGATAAGGTCTAATGTTATTGGTTGAGTAACAGGTTTGGAGACTTCATTATACCCACGGAAGCTAATTGTCAAAGCTTGAACCAAAAACCTCAGATTCCAGCATACTGAGAGGGGGAGTCTGTGAAAGGGGGAGTCTGGATCAACAGCAAAATGGGAGCCTGAAGATGAAGTCAGATTGTGATTTAAAACCTGTGAAGATTGAGTTGTTACAATGAAGAGACAAAGTTGGAGAAGAGACCAAGACTAAAGACTCAGGCGCTAAAGACTACGTCAACATCCAAGGGGGAGTCTGTTGGTGCATTAAGTGTCTGCTGACTACGTCTTATCAAGTCTTGTGTCTAGATAGGTTAAACAAGTGTTCAAACATGATTAAAATAGGGTTTGTATAGGTTTTAGGATGTCTGGCCGTTTGAACATACCCTGGCCGTTTGAAGGTTATCCTGACTGTTTGAAGCCTAGTCATTTGAACATGTTTCAAACGGATGGGTGTGTGTCTATAAATAGCTGGGCGCTTCAAACGGACAGTAATAGATGTTTGTGTGTGTGAGCGAAGGTGCTGTCGGATTTCTGTAAAAATCTCTGTAAAAGCTCACAGTCAGTAATAGAAAGAAGAATTGAAAGGATTAAGCTGTTTTGACTTGGTTTACTTTGTTTCCGCCTTTGTAAACTGAGATGAACTACTTCTACTGACGTTTAAGGTCATCGGAACGGTCCAACAACTTATGGTTACATCCAGTCTAGTACATACACACATGGGAAACCCCCACTAAATGAACATACAATTGACTTAGTTAATAATGCATAGTGATGCAACGAACTTTCGTACTGTAAACTCGCTCAACTAGTTGTTGACTCTCTGTTGCATGCCTTGCAGGACAATAGGTACTCATGGAGCTTGCACGGGAGGCGCGATCGTTGTGGGGACATGGACTGTTGAGTTCCATGATAAACATTTTCACTTTATGAACTTTTACTCGTGTTTGGGTTTTCACAATTATGCTTCCGTTATACTTTAACTATGTTTGGTTTTGACCACCTTTTATATTGATGGGATGAATTTTAATTAATACTTGCAATGTTCAATATGATTGGTGGCTTGATCCTGGTCATGTCACGCCTCCAAGCGGTGATACTCCGCGGGTGGATTTTGGGGGGTGTGGCAGATTGGTATCAGAGCCATTGGTTATAGCGAACTCGATTTTAATAAGGGGAAAATGTTTTTATTAAAACCAGACTATAACCTGTACAATGCTCAACGATCCACAACGACGCCTCGCTCCACGTGCAAGACTCAACATTCTAGGTAATATGGTATATGTTTTATTGCCTACTTGCTAGATTACATAGAACTTTGCTCATGATATGCTTAGATACACATAACCACTATTGCTTGAGAATACTTGTGTGCTTACTCTCTTCTATCATCGCACTTCTCGCGAACCTCTCTCACCTATGTTCCCTTTGATATGAAGATCATGAGTGGACGCGTTAACATGACTCAAGCCCAATTGACGGCTCTGATTAACGAACAAGTTGTTGCGGCACTTGCAGCCGCACAAGCAGGGGGTATATCCTATAGTCGTAACTCACACTAGGATCTCTAGATCCTACACTCCTAAACCAACTCTTGTGTTTAACCTTGTCCTATTCTTATACACAATAGGTCAACACGTTTAGCAAACTGTTTACACTTTCAAGAATTTCATGGACTGTCGTCCAAGCACGTTCAGTGGCACTGAAGGAGCAGTCGGACTCCTCCATTGGTTTGAAAAGCTCGAGTCCGTGTTTGAGATGTGTGAATGCCCTGAGGCTCGCAGGGTGAAGTACGCCACTGGTACTCTAGAAGGCATTGCGCTGACTTGGTGGAATGCGCAAGTTCAGATTTTAGGGCTGGCAGCTGCTAACGCCACTCCTTGGAACGATTTCAAGGAACTTATCAAGAGGGAATACTGTACACGTGATGACATCCACAAGTTGGAAGTGGAGCTCTTTCATCTGAAAATGACAGGGTCGGAAATTGAAGCTTATACGAAACGGTCGAATGAGCTGGCCATCTTGTGTCCAACTATGGTGGACCCTCCAATCAAGCGCATAGAGTTGTATCTCAAGGGTCTAGCGCCAGAAATCCAGAGCCATGTGACATCGGCTAACCTCGATAATATCCAGGACATTCAACGTCTTGCTCATCGCCTCACGGATCAGGCAGTGGAACAAACAGGCTACCTAAACGTATCAGCGCTACTGCTATCGCTACCACTTCAGCTACTCCTGCTACTCCCAGTGACAACAAGCGAAAATGGGATGGGGATTCCAGCAAGGGTTCAGCTACAGTTCAGTCTCAGGTGCAGCAGCGAAAGACTGACAACTATCAGAGCCCTAGTCAGCAATCTTCGGGCAATCAAAGACAGGGTGGATATCGAGGAAACCTCCCAAGGTGCAACAATTGTAACAGACACCACAGTGGCCAGTGCAACAAGGGTCGTTGTCAGAGGTGTCTCAAGATGGGTCATGAGGCCAAGGATTGTAGGAGCCCACGGCCTGTAACTCAGAATCAGCAGCAGCAGCAAACGCCGTAGAATCAGCAACAGGGCAACAAGGGATGTTTTCATTGTGGCGCTGAAGGTCACTTCAAGAGACACTGCCCCCAGTTGAATCGAAACCAGAACAACAACAACAACAATAACCAAGGCAATGGGAACAACAACGGGGGAAATAACAATGATGGAAACAACGGCGCTATGGGTCGTGCTTTTGTGCTGGGGCAGGGTGATGCCAGGAATGATCCCAACGTGGTTATGGGTAAGTTTCTTCTCGACGACTTTTATGTTACTGTATTATTTGATTCGGGTGCGGATACCAGTTATATGTCTCTGAAAGTTAGTCAAATGCTCAAACGTGCACCCACACTTTTGAACGCTAAGCATGTCGTAGAGTTAGCCAACGGTAAAAGTCTAGAGGCCACACACATAGTTCAGGGTTGTAATCTTATCCTCGCTGGTCAGACTTTCTCTATCGATCTTATCCCTATAGTTCTGGGTAGTTTCGACATCGTCATTGGGATGGATTGGTTATCCTAACAGCAAGCAGAGATCTTATGCAAGGAGAAGATTGTTCGTATTCCCCGTTCTGGTAAAGAACCTCTCGAAGTTCAAGGCGACAAGAGTGGTCCAGTGGTTGGCATCATCTCCTTCCTGAAGGCTCAAAAGTGTTTACGAAAGGGGCACACTGCCATTTTGGCACTTGTTACTAACGCATCAACAAAAGAGAAGAGATTGGAGGATATCCCAGTTGTACGCGACTTCCCTCAGGTGTTTCCTGAAGATTTACCTAGGGCTACCGCCTCATCGCCAGGTCGAATTCCAGATTGAACTAGCTCCAGGAGCAGCACCCATAGCTCGCGCACCGTATCTCTTAGCTCCAACTGAACTAGAAGAACTGTCCGAACAACTACAAGAGCTCTTGGATAAGGATTTTATTCGTCCTATCTCTTCGCCTTGGGGAGCTCCAGTATTATTTGTGAAGAAGAAAGACGGTACTTTCAGGATGTGTATAGACTACCGTGAACTAAACAAGGTGACAGTGAAGAATCGCTATCCTCTTCCACGTATTGACGATTTGTTCGATCAGTTGCAAGGATCGAGCTACTACTCAAAGATAGATCTGAGGTCAAGCTACCATCAGCTGAGAGTCCGAGATGAGGACGTCTCCAAAACAGCCTTTAGAACTCGCTACGGCCACTACGAGTTCCTAGTCATGCCATTTGGGCTAACGAACACACCGGCAGTCTTTATGGATCTTATGAACAGGGTGTGCAAGCCTTATTTAGACAAGTTTGTGATTGTCTTCATTGACGACATCCTGATCTACTCCAAGAGTCAGGAGGAACACGAGCAGCATTTGCGACTTATTTTGAAGCTCCTTCGAACAGAACAGTTATATGCCAAGTTTTCGAAATGCGACTTCTGGCTTCGCGAAGTCCACTTTCTAGGCCACGTGGTAAACAAGGACGGGATTCATGTGGATCCATCCAAGGTAGACTCGATCAGGAACTGGCCTGCACCACGTACACCAACGGAAATACGCCAATTCTTGGGTTTGGCAGGTTACTACAGAAGGTTCATTAAAGACTTCTCAAAGATTGCGTAGCTGCTTACACTACTGACACAGAAAGGTGTCACCTACCGTTGGGGTAGTCCACAGGAAACAGCTTTTCAGCACTTAAAAGATAGGCTCTGCAGTGCACCTATTCTTTCATTGCCAGAGGGCACGGACGATTTTGTAGTTTATTGTGACGCATCCATTCAGGGTCTTGGATGTGTGTTAATGCAGCGCGACAAGGTCATTGCTTACGCTTCGCGCCAACTTAAGGTCCATGAACGGAACTATACTATGCATGATTTAGAGTTGGGAGTTGTTGTTTTCGCACTTAAGATATGGCGACACTACCTGTACGGTACCAAGTGCACTATCTACACCGATCACAAGAGTCTCGAGCATATCTTCAAGCAAAAGGAATTGAACATGCCTCAACGTCGATGGGTTGAGCTACTTAATGATTACGAATGTGCCATCAAGTACCATCCAGGCAAAGCCAATGTTGTGGCTGACGCCCTCAGTCGAAAGGATACTACGCCTAGGCGCGTGCGAGCACTACAACTTACTATTCAGTCTGGTCTTCCTGCTCAGATACGAGATGCTCAGGTAGAAGCATTGAAACCAGAAAACGTCAGGGCTGAAGCCTTACGTGGCTCAAGGCAACGATTAGAACAGAAGGAAGACGGCGCCTATTATGTAACGGGGCGTATTTGGGTCCCACTATATGGCAACTTACGCGAGCTTGTAATGGACGAAGCACATAAGTCTCCCTACTCGGTACATCCAGGTTCGGATAAAATGTACCACGATCTCAGAACTACGTATTGGTGGCCTAGCATGAAGGCCCACATAGCGACTTACGTCGGCAAGTGTTTGACTTGTGCGAGGGTCAAGTCGGAATACCAGAAACCATCAGGCCTACTTCAGCAACCAAAGATACCACAATGGAAATGGGAGGAAATTTCCATGGATTTTGTTACTGGCCTACCTAGATCTCAGCGTGGGAACGATACCATTTGGGTGATCGTGGATCGACTCACAAAGTCTGCACATTTCCTGGCTATTAAGGAAACGGATAAGTTCTCCACTCTAGCAGACGTATATCTTAAGGAAGTTGTCTTAAGGCACGGAGTGCCGACCTCTATTATCACTGATCGAGATGCACGATTTACTTCAGAACTGTGGCAAGCAATGCACAAATCTTTTGGCTCCCGATTAGACATGAGCACAGCTTATCACCCTCACACGGATGGGCAATCTGAGCGCACGATTCAAACCCTAGAAGACATGCTTCGGGCATGTGTTATCGATTTCGGCAGCAGCTGGGAAAAACATCTCCCTTTGGTGGAGTTTTCATATAATAACAGTTACCACACCAGCATTCAAGCCGCTCCATTCGAGGCATTGTACGGATGTAAATGCCGGTCACCTCTCTGTTGGGCAGAGGTGGGGGATAGTCAAATCACAGGGCCAGAAATGGTAGTTGATGCTACTGAACGGATTGCACAGATACGGCAACGGATGGCGTCGGCTCGTGACCGTCAGAAAAGTTACGCTGATAAGCGCAGGAAACCACTCGAGTTCCAAGTTGGGGATCGAGTGCTACTCAAAGTCTCACCCTGGAAGGGTGTGGTTCGTTTTGGCAATCGGGGTAAACTTAATCCACGGTATGTCGGACCGTTCAAAATCATAGAAAGAATAGGCAAAGTGGCCTACAAACTGAACCTACCAGCAGAACTAGGTGCAGTTCACAACGTTTTCCACGTGTCGAATCGGAAGAAGTGTCTGTTAGATGAGACCCTCATAGTTCCTTTGAAGGAGCTCGCTATCGACGAACAGTTGCGATTCGTCGAGGAACCAGTTGAAATCACGGACCGGGATGTCAAGGTCCTCAAGAACACTAGAATACCTCTTGTTCGAGTTCGTTGGAACTCCCGTCGTGGCCCAGAGTTCACCTGGGAACGAGAAGACCAGATGAAGCAAAAGTATCCCCAATTGTTCGCAAGCAGTACAATAACTACTGAGGCTGAAGCTACCACGGAATTTCGGGACGAAATTCCAGATCAACGGGGGGAGGATGTGACACCCCAGGAAAACCATGCAACTTAACTAGCTTCCTCAGTGAGTACCCGAAATTTCTTTCAACTTGGGGATAATGTCACAACTCGTAATTTAGAACTTTTCGTGTGCTTCGATGTAACTTGTTTGATCTATACGTGACTAGTGGACGTGTTTGATTGAAATGGAATACTATGTTTTGTTATGCTATGTGCTACGTAATTGCATGTGAATATTATAAGCTCGGTTGCACAACGCTTGTCCGGTCACACAAGCCCTCTTGGGCCGCACACTTTTCTTTCTCGGCTCACTATACTTGGCCGACTCGAGACCAAGGGCAGCCCATCAATGGGTTCGACCCACTTCTTATGTGCATACATGAACCTTTAGGGGGTTTAGTTTTCTCATTTCTTGCAAAACACCAACACACACAAACCCTAAGCTCTCTCCTTTTCTCTCCCTTGGAACCGGACGGCAGCCCCACTCGAAGCCTTTCTCTTTTGGTTCAATCCAACCCTCTCGAACATCACGGTTAGTGTTATTTTGTTGATGGTTGTTATGCGTCTGATGTGGTATTGTTATATGATCAGTTAGGGTTTCATGCTAGTAGTTATGTAATAAATTGTGATCATGAATGGAACATATGGGTTGATTTCGGTATGCATATGATGAAACTGTTTTCGTGTTAGCAAAACTATTAGAAGGGATTTCATGATGATCTAATGGATGGCTAGGGTTGCATGTTAGTATTAGAATCCACTAGCCTAATGATCCGATTAAATGATTGAATGATGATGGTTGATAGTCTATGATTTGGGTTACATGTTAGTTCTGGAATTAGTTAATCAGATGATCCGATTGAGTGCTTGATGATTGTTCTTGATTTCGTGATGATTAAGATAGTATGATTGTGTATGAATTCCGAATTCAATGCTGTTTAATCTATTGTGAAACTGCCAAACTTGTTAGCAGTTGTTACGGAATTAAAGATGTTGTAAATAAGGAAGTTTGTTACATTCCTGATCTCGACACGGGTTGCGAGTCGAGAACCCTTAGTCTCGACTCGAGACCACGCATCATCATCACACCGACAAGACTCGAGACCTCGGATGCGAGTACTGTTGCGACTCGAGGCATGACTCGAGAACACCCACTCTCGAGTGACAAATGCATAAATCGAGACCTCTAGTTACG
The DNA here is from genome assembly GCF_002127325.2 of Helianthus annuus. Taxonomy (NCBI): domain Eukaryota; kingdom Viridiplantae; phylum Streptophyta; class Magnoliopsida; order Asterales; family Asteraceae; genus Helianthus; species Helianthus annuus. The sequence continues at coordinate 65,045,208 of NC_035442.2, forward strand.
ACTCGAGAACGCCAAGACTTCAACCCGAGACCACACTGTCTCGACTCGGGATCTCTAGTCTCGAATCGAGACCATATACACGTGCACACTGTTTTAGACTTGCACACTATTACGAGCCCAACCATGTGGGCCACATACTTGGACTTTGTTTATTTACGTAACTGTACTGTTGAACTCGTACTGTGATTGAACTGCCATGATTATACGTGTATGCCATGATCTGTACTTGTATGCAACTAGATGGAATATGTGTAGAACATACGTGCACTACTTGAATACGAACCTGACTTGTATGGTTACCATGGTAGGACGTGGTTGACCACCAAATAGCTTGATTGACTTTTCTGTGTATCTGCCGAGCAAACCAAGGTGAGTTCACACTCATACCAAGGCATGGGATTCCCGGTGGGTTGGATTGAAGAAATGAGATTGAACAATTACTTGTACTTACATGGTTACTAGACTATCTACCATCGTCCTCGGATACGAAGGACCCATACGTAAAACCTACGTATATTTGTACTTACTCCTGTCCTCAGGTTGCGAAGGACACTTACGTAAAACCTACGTAAACTTATACTCACTACTGCCTCGGGTTGTGACAGGCACTTACGTAAAACCTACGTAAACCCCCGAGTACCACTGTCCTCGGGTTGAGAAGGACACTTATGTAAAACCTACGTAAATCTTGTACGTACTACTGTTCTCGAGATTAGAAGAACACTTATGGTTACATCCAGTCTAGTACATACACACATGGGAAGCCCCCACTAAATGAACATACAATTGACTTAGTTAATAATGCATAGTGATGCAACGAACTTACTATTACGAACTTTCGTACTGTGAACTCGCTCAACTAGTTATTGACTCTCTGTTACATGCCTTGCAGGACAATAGGTACTCATGGAGCTTGTATGGGAGGCGTGATCATTGTGGGGACATGGACTGTTGAGTTCCATGATAAACATTTTCACTTTATGAACTTTTACTCGTGTTTGGGTTTTCACAATTATGCTTCCGCTATACTTTAACTATGTTTGGTTTTGACCACTTTTTATATTGATGGGATGAATTTTAATTAATACTTGCAATGTTCAATATGATTGGTGGCTTGATCCTGGTCATGTCACGCCTCCAAGCGGTGATACTCCGCGGGTGGATTTTGGGGGGCGTGACACACAATACATGCGGCTAAAAACAAGTCAGGCAAAGAAAGTGATAATAAAATAAAATAGTTCATTATATACTAAAACTAGTTTTTGCCTCGCCCGCGTTGTGAGGCACTAAGCCGAATGTATATATATATACTCAAAACACGGTTACTTGTATATATATATATATATTATCTATGTATTAAAACTCGCTTAAACGCTCAAACGCCCACTCGCGCAACTCGATTTATCGCAACGCAACACAACACTTAATTACCTCGCTAAAACACTTAACATACTCGAACTAACTAACATAACCAAACGCAACAAACGAACACCCGACACGCGAAACAGGAGCCATCGCACGAAACAGGCCACCTTCGTACGAAGGCAGTGGCTTCGTACGAAGGCAACCTGCACCATCATCTCCTCTCTATAAATATGTAGCTCACTCTCACTTTCACAAATTGCTGCCATTCTCTCAAGAACACTCCCTACTTGCTTCCTCTTTGCCTTCTAAGTAAGAATCATTAATTTTACAAGTATCACAACGATTTCCACAATGATTTTTCATGAGTTTATCTCCGATTTCATCTAAAACTTCTCTCTTTTTTGTGAAAACCTTCATCTTTTTCATCAAAACTTCTGATTCTGCTACAGATCTACACTTAAATGAGTGTATCGGGCTTAGCTTTGGCTTCCCAAGATAGAGATCTGAATATCTCGCATTCACCAAGTATTTAATCCAAGGAAAAACTATTTTAAACTCGATTTTTACACTAAAACAGACCAAAACTGACATATGTTTCGTTCACTGGATAGTGGGACAAAGTGGTGTCAAAACCGTCATGAAAAGGACTCGAAAACACATCCGATTCAGGCGAAAACACAGCTCCGAACGCAAAAAACAGCCACTTGCGCGAGCCAGACTGGCTTGTACGAAGCCTGACTTCGTACGAAGGCACTGGCCACGTACGAAGGCACCCTTCGTACAACCCAGCCCATGTTCCCGCATGTGACTGAATCGCTCAAAAGACCGCTCTGGCTCTAAGTTTAATCAGTAGCTTTAGGCTGGAGGGATGAACACTCGATTTCCCGAAGAAAGACGCAAAGAACACTCGATTTTGGACACGGAAACAAGCATCGTGCACAAAGGCACCGCCTTCGTACGAAGGCACTGCCTTCGTACGAAGACACTGTTTCCTACCCGACACTTCAACTCGACCGTTTCAGCACTTTGGAAGACTTATGCACTTCTGTTCCCCCGTACGCAGGCTGATCCGGCGCTCCCTCCACTCCTTTCCAGGCCGTGTTTAACTGTTAAGCACGCACTGTGAGTATACTCGACCCCCTTTTCGCTTAACGCACTTTTGGGTGTTACATACGTTCTCTATCAAAACATAACACACACAACGCTTAAACTCTTTTAAAACGCTAACCGCTCTCGCATGTTATACGTGAATAGTTGAATGGTTGTTTGCTATGTTTACACAGTGATGACTTGCCCTACCACCCTTAGCAACAATAGTACTATAGTTTGGACTCAGCACCTGTTTATTCAAGGGTTGTTAAGGATTACTTACTTTACGTGCTCACTACGGTGAACACGTATCGCGCATACACTACTCGCAGTCATGTTGGTTAGCTTGTATCATTGTCGATAGCTTACTTGATTCGCCCCTTTACGTGTTACATGCTGGTTATGCGTAAACGCTTTATTACTATACTTATGCAAACTTGTGTACTCACCTTTACATTATTGTATTGACTTTTATTTTAACGTATATGACAGGTTGATGGATTACTCCTGGAAATGGTTTAGGATTTCTAGAAACTCGCCTAAATTAAATTGCAAGTTTTGTTTTGTCTTGTTTTTGTTGCTTGAGAAACTACTGAATTTCGTTTCGTTTCTGTGAGAATATTTGTTTGATTGTATGGGAAATTGAACCTTATTAAATATTGTCACAATTAGTCAATTAGTCGTTATGGATTCTCTCGAGCAACCTATTCGCATCATGCCATATCCCGATGATTCCGCCATCGGTTGGGGTGTGACACCTAGCCTCCTAATTTTATTTATTTTTTTTAAAGCAAAAAATCGCGTGGTATACTTTTCAGTAAACATGTCTAATCATGTGTTACAATGATGAAAAACATATTGCCTTTGTTAGATAGGAAGAGTTCTAGTTTGTAGTCTTACAACGTGTTGATTAAAACATGTAAGAGACACAAAATTCTGTAAAACTCAATTATAAGAAGGTAAATTCAGGGTTTAAGCAACCAATATATAGTACAATTTGTTTGACATCACCGAGTTCTTTAGAGGTAAAAGAAACGTGTAACACCCTTACCAATATTTAACGGTTTTCTTACAAATTAAGAACTAAAATGTGTATTTATGATTTCACATACTAATGAAAATACGGGTTTATTTGAACCTTTACTTAGCATTGAAACAATACAACAAAATGTGATTTAATTCGTTGTTCAACACAACAACGTAATAACGTGTGGAAGCTTAAACTTGATCGTGTTCGGTTCCTCGTTGAGCTTGATCATCCTCCGGTACTGTAAATATACCTACAATCCATAAAACATGAATTGAATTAGTCATACGTAGTTTAAAACGTGTCAAAACGAGTCCCGGAAGCGGAACTGATTAAAATACAAATTATTCGACGAAACTGGGTTCCGTTGCGCCACGCGCTGGCGCCATGTTGCTCCCTCGCGTGGCGTGGGGTAGGCACTTTTCAAGCAGGTCTGCAGCTGGGACCTGCATTTTCAGCTATGCCAGTTTTTACGGAAACGACCATAACTTCTTCGTTATTGATCCGTTTTATGCGATTCTTTTTCCTACGCGTTCGTAATTTAATTCTCCATCTTATGGAGTTAAAATCCAACATTTGGATTAACAAAATTTCAGACTTTTAAGTCTTCGACTTATTACCATTTTTACCAAATTTTGACCCGTTCGTGTTTTTATCAAACAAACATGTTTATTTGATCTATAAACTCATGAAATTCATCATTTCAAGATTGACCATCATATTAGGTTCGAATCACGCGTTTCTTACGCATTCTTAACCTGTTTTCGCTCATATGCTTATTTTGACCTGTTAAGGGTAATTAAGCCTATTTTAAGCATGAATCTCTTTTACTCACATCAAGCATTATACTACCACATTTCTTATCAATAATCTTTCTTCACAACTATATTTATGTTGTATTAGATGTGGAAATTCCTAAACTCCGAGCTTTACCCCTCGAATCATTATTTTACGGCAAAGACTATTATAGAGTCAAATGACTAAGGATTCACATCTTTCGCTTTTGTATACTCATTCTAAGTGTTTAATTATGCATACTACTCCTTTCCGAACAACCTTTATGGGTCGTTCGCTCGATTTAGCTTACAAGGGCATTTTGGTCAATTTAGTCCTTTTATTAATATAAAGGACTTTTAAAAGCATTTTCGACCCAAAAGCCCTGTTTTAAACTATGCACTTGATTCGAAAAGTCATTATGTTTTCAAAACACAACGATCATCATATGAATCATTCGGTTTACTTAGTAAAGTAACCAAATGTCTATATGACTGCATTTAACTATCAAGGAGCCTCTAATTCATATTGAGTAATTAATCTATATTATACATACCTGGCTCGGATCAATATATATATTGACCCGTTTCGATACCTTGCCTTAGTAACCGCTAAGTAATAGCGATGTAAGTATCCATTTGATATTTATTCCTGAAATCATACAACTCGACAAACCATTAGTCGATATTGTCAAAAGGTGATATTTTCACCCTTTTGACCCGTTTGTTTTAATTGACTGATTATATTGGCGAGATGAAGCTTATTGCCATCTCGCCTACACGACTCACTCCAGTTTACATCACGCGGTCATTTTAATTATAAATCACTTGTTAACGCTTTTTGGCCTATCAAGGCTTTCGAAATAAAGTATCTTTCAAAACCAACAGTTATTGTCAACGAGTGACCAAATTACAATTTTACCCTTATTGGTTATTATGATTTACCTTATATGGTAACCCTTAAAAGTACATGTTTCATTCGTCATAATATGATCGAATTACCGATTTAACTCATTTTTAGCCATCGCTATGGTTTCTTAACATATTTGATTTTCTTGTTCCGTACGACTACACGCCGGAACACCATATCTAAATTAGGTATTTTTCTTATTCGTAATCAATACGACAAAGAATATTCCAAAATATATGACTAGTGTAAGCTATACTTACCTTACATCCAGATTATGCTTTTCTGTCATTCTTTCTTTGTTTGACCCGCTTCGTTCCCAAGCTTTCACCTAGCTTGTTAATCGTCAAACTATCATTGTAAATTGTAAGATGGTTAGGCTAGTCATAATTCTTCACGACTATTCCACCCTACGCTTTTTATATCAAAATTATCATTTGCTCATATCATTGGTCATTTTGACTTTTTTAAAAAAAATCAAACGAACTATTAACACAATAATTTACACGAAGTAGCTCAACTACTCGTTTAATTACTTGGCCGATCATCTGGTATCGTCATTCTTATGTTACCGGTTTAATCACTTTAACACATGATGATATCAACGTCTTTCTAATCAAGAATATTTCATCATTTTCATTTTATCATACTAAATCGTCCCCTAGCAAGTTTGATCATGCACTCGAACACATAATTTATTCAAGTATTTCCTGATTACTAACATGCATGATGATCCTAATCATAATCATATCATCAAATTCATCATATGATTAAAACCCACTTAACCTAGTGTGGTAAATCATTCAATCATTCAAATCATAGCATGTTATGTATGATTTTCACTTAGGGTTTTGTTCCTAAGCAAATATACATCACTAATCTAGCCATAGCTTCTCTAATCCATGCCTAATTTGCGATTAGGCTGATTATCCAATTTTTACAACTTCACCAAACATCAAGATTTTACATACCTTATGATCCCCTAGCTTGGGTGATCATGAATCCATGTTCAATTGTGAATTTAGACTCCATTTGGACCTTCAATTTGATGGTTTATTGGAAACTTAGGGTTTTGGCTCCTGGGGAGCTCCTGGTCGACGAACAGAACATCCAGAACACACTAAATGTGTGTTTTTATGTTTAAGTTTTCTTTTTATAACTTAAGTTTCCATTTATTCAAATCTGGCCCCTCTTATTTGGTTAGTTAATTAAGTAGGGCACAACCTACTTATTTCTAACAATATTCCCCACTTATTAACTAGGTTAAACATTCCTAGTTAAATTAGTGGGTTCAGGGAATCTATGACTAAGTTTATTTTAAATCCCGTTACTCGGCCTCTTACAAATTTCATTTCATTAGAAGCTTTTATTCACGTTTTAGTTAATGTTAGGATTATTTATTTAAGTCCTAATATCCACCGGGTTAAATTTTACCACTAATGGTATTTCACCCGTCCTTCAGTATTAACGGAGTTTGATTACCAAATCCGTTTTCGGGGTGTTACAAGTCTACCCCCTTAAAGAGGTTTCGTCATCGAAACCTTTTTCTTACATAATTCATTGAGTTTAAACTCAATGTATTCGATCCGAGAAATCTTTTAAACATTACTTATACTTTTAACCAATCGTTAGTATTACCAGAAAAGTATGGTAACATCTTTTTGGTTACTAATTGTCTACATATCTTATACGACATAGTGCAACTTGAAATAACGTAATCTCGTTATTTCCACTAGTTTAGTTAACTTAGCGATATCCATCGCTTTCATATACTATCGAATTCTTTATGAATCCGTTACTTTGACCAGTTTAAAGGTCTTTAGTGAAATCTTTCATTTTTAGCAACAATTTCTTCTGTTTTCAAATTTATTTATTCGGTTCAGTTATACCGAATCCACCGCTTACAAGTAAACCAAATTTCTCGATTTAAATTGCTGACCTTAACCGGTCTCACTAACTAGACTTATTAGTCCAGTTACTTTTTACCGCTCGCTTGGTTATAATGTGATTCTACTTCACATTACATTTCTTAACCGTGATCGTGTCACATCATGTTTAATTTATATCAACCTTTCAATTTCGAAAATATCACTTTTCGAATATATCGTCTCGCGCCTATCAGTGTCAAGACTTGAATCTTTCATGCTTACTATTCAAATTCCTATCAGAATTTATATTTGTAAAAGCGTTATTTCTTACTAAAACCGAAGTTTTAGTTTTAGGATCTTCTCTTTAACTTTTGTCAATTATCCATACCAGGATATTGACAGTCCATAATTTATTCTTCTACAGTTTTGTTTTATACGGGGATTCTCAACTGATTCCCTCGTTTTATCTAATTAACCCGTAGGTTTTATCACTTAGCCTTATGGGCTATTTTATTAGGCTTTCACCTCTTTAAGGCGAGGTCTTTATAATCTATTTCTTTCTAGTTATGACCCGTGGGTCGTTTTAGTCTCGTAGACCTTTCCATTGTTTATAACCCTAGAGGTTATGTTGATCCCGTAGATCATTCTTTACTCATGTCATTCTTAAAATACATGTTTGGTGTCAAGGCATCCTGTTTTTGTTTAAAATCATTTAATTTCGCCTTGGTATTTTCTTTGACCTTGACCGTAGCCTAAGGTTACATTCGTTTCCTTTTGGACAAATTTTCCGACTTTATGACTTCTCACATCGTTTATGCGTCGGTTTATCTTATGCTCACCCTTATCCAGTTCACATACATTCGAATTTGATTGTGTTCCATTACCGTCCTGCATGATATTATATTCGACCCGTTCAACTTTAAAATAGTTGAACATAATTTATTCAAAATTTCTATTTACATCATCTTGTCGTGTTTTAGTTATGACTCAAAACCCGAGTCTTTTAACTTTCCATCCGAGTTCCCGTTTCTCGGTCTACGCATGTGTTTAATTCTTACCCATCAACCAGGTGTTTTACCGAAGTCGTTATTATTGCAACCCTCCCGGTATGCATTAAGACCTCGTTTCATTTTTTTTATACTCCGACTTTGTCATCAAGTTTAACGTTTTACAAAAACGGCCCGTTAAGAGACATATTTGCATTTTCCGGGTTCGAGTGTAAGTACACCCCCTCCCAATGCATATCTTAATCATTTTACATGTTTTGCATTCTCCGGGTTCGAGTGTAAGTACACCCCTTCCCAATACATGTCTAAATCATTTTACATCAATCTTTGTCCCTTCACTCGGGCTCATTATCCTAATGTAATACGCTTCCGTCACCCGGCTGTGCGTTTACGTTATTATCAAATATTTTGCTCTTTTAATTCTTTTGGGTACTTTTTGATTTGTCCCATTCACCCCGTCCTTACTACATCGGATGTAAGCATGTCCATCATAAAAAGTTCATGGTACCACGTGCTCACCACTTACTTGGCCAGAGTAAGCGATCAATACCTGGTATACATAACCTTTTTATAATTTTCACATTACACCCCATGTAAGTAATGCCTCTAATTGTTTCTCTTGGAAACAATATCCCGGATAGATTTGCTATTCGGGTTTTTTCCAATTTTTTAATCTACATATACGACTTTCAACCTCTACGTATTTGTTGCATATTTTTATTTGTGCAATTAATTTGAAATGTGCACCTTGTAATGCTTGCCCTAACGGGCTTCTCTTGCCATTAATCTTGTTTGCTATCACCACGTGATTTAAGTCCTTGGTGAGCATGTTCTTTGGACTGTTCCTTTGTCAAATCCGCGATTTGTTAACTCTTGCTATCTCCATATGCGAGTGTCCTTCAACTAAAACATTTACAACAGTTAGTAATTTCGACATTAATGGATGCCCGTATTATAATACAAGGCTTTTTTGCTATACGCATCAACGCGTGTAATCTCGTTGACTAAATCTATTCTATATCGTTTTTATTGGTGTAACGTGTATTGCACGATAACCATATGTGTTGTTCTCAACATTTTAACATGCTAAACCATTACTATATACTTGTACTTACTGGATTTGCGATCAAGCCTCGAACCGAACACGCTTTACTCTTTAACCATGAGCTCTGATTACCAACTTGTAACACCCTTACCAATATTTAACGGTTTTCTTATAAATTAAGAACTAAAAATGTGTATTTATGATTTCACATACTAATGAAAATACGGGTTTATTTGAACCTTTACTTAGCATTGAAACAATACAACAAAATGTGATTTAATTCGTTGTTCAACACAACAACGTAATAACGTGAGAAAGCTTAAAGTTGATCGTGTTCGGTTCCTTGTTGAGCTTGATCATCCTCTGGTACTGTAAATATACCTACAATCCATAAAACATGAATTGAATCAGTCATACGTAGTTTAAAACGTGTCAAAACGAGTCCCGGAAGCGGAACTGATTAAAATACAAATTTTTCGACGAAACTGGGTTCCATCGCGCCACGCGCCGGCGCCATGTTGCTCCCTCGCGTGGCGTGGGGGAGGCACTTTTCCAGCAGGTCTGCAGCTAGGACCTGCATTTTCAGCTATGCCAATTTTTACGGAAACGGCCATAACTTCTTCGTTATGATCCGTTTTACGCGATTCTTTTTCCTACGCATTCGTAATTTAATTCTCCATCTTATGGAGTTAAAATCCAACATTTGGATTAACAAAATTTCAGACATTTAAGTCTTCGACTTATTACCATTTTTACCAAATTTTGACCCGTTCGTGTTTTATCAAACAAACATGTTTATTTGATCTATAAACTCATGAAATTCATCATTTCAATATTGACCATCATATTAGGTTCGAATCACGCGTTTCTTACGCATTCTTAACCTGTTTTCGCTCATATGCTTATTTTGACCCGGTAAGGGTAATTAAGCCTATTTTAAGCATGAATCTCTTTTACTCACATCAAGCATTATACTACCACATTTCTTATCAATAAAATTTCTTCACAACTATATTTATGTTGTATTAGATGTGGAAATTCCTAAACTCCGAGTTTTACCCCTCAAATCATTATTTTACGGCAAAGATTATTATAGAGTCAAATGACTAAGGATTCACATCTTTCGCTTTTGTATACTCATTCTAAGTGTTTAATTATGCATACTATTCCTTTTCGAACAACCTTTATGGGTCGTTCGCTCGATTTAGCTTACAAGGGCATTTTGGTCCATTTAGTCCTTTTATTAATATAAAGGACTTTTAAAAGCATTTTCGACCCAAAAGCCCTGTTTTAAACTATGCATTTGAATCGAAAAGTCAATATGTTTTCAAAACACAACGATCATCATATGAATCATTCGGTTTGCTTAGTAAAGTAACCAAATGTCTATATGACTGCATTTAACTATCAAGGAGACTCTAATTCATATTGAGTAGTTAATCTATATTATACATACCTGGCTCGGATCAATATATATATTGACCCGTTTCGATACCTTGCCTTAGTAACCGCTAAGTAATAGCGATGTAAGTATCCATTTGATATTTATTCCTGAAATCATATAACTCAACAAACCATTAGTCGATATTGTCAAAAGGTGATATTTTCACCCTTTTGACCCGTTTGTTTTAATTGACTGATTATATTGGCGAGATGAAGCTTATTGCCATCTCGCCTACACGACTCGCTCCAGTTTACATCGCGCGGTCATTTTAATTATAAATCACTTGTTAACGCTTTTTGGCCTATCAAGGCTTTCGAAATAAAGTATCTTTCAAAACCAACAGTTATTGTCAACGAGTGACCAAATTACAATTTTACCCTTATTGGTTATTATGATTTACTTCATATGGTAACCCTTAAAAGTACATGTTTCATTCGTCATAATATGATCGAATTACCGATTTAACTCATTTTTAGCCATCACTATGGTTTCTTATCATATTTGATTTTCTTGTTCCGTACGACTACACGCCGGAACACCATATCTCAATTAGGTATTTGTCTTATTCGTAATCAATACGACAAAGAATATTCCAAAATATATGACTAGTGTAAGCTATACTTACCTTACATCCAGATTATGCTTTTCTGTCATTCTTTCTTTGTTTGACCCGCTTCGTTCCCAAGCTTTCACCTAGCTTGTTAATCGTCAAACTATCATTGTAAATTGTAAGATGGTTAGGCTAGTCATAATTCTTCACGACTATTCCATCCTACGCTCTTTATATCAAAATTATCATTTGCTCATATCATTGGTCATTTTGACTTTTTAAAAAAAAAATCAAACGGACTATTAACACAATAATTTACACAAAGTAGCTCAACTACTCGTTTAATTACTTGGCCGATCATCCGGTATCGTCATTCTTATGTTACCGGTTTAATCACTTTAACACATGATGATATCAACGTCTTTCTAATCAAGAATATTTCATCATTTTCATTTTATCATACTAAACCGTCCCCTAGCAAGTTTGATCATGCACTCGAACACATAATTTATTCAAGTATTTCCTGATTACTAACATGCATGATGATCCTAATCATAATCATATCATCAAATTCATCGTATGATTAAAACCCACTTAACCTAGTGTGGTAAATCATTCAAATCATAGCATGTTATGTATGATTTTCACTTAGGGTTTTGTTCCTAAGCAAATATACATCACTAATCTTGCCATAGTTTCTCTAATCCATGCCTAATTCGCGATTAGGATGATTACCCAATTTTTACAACTTCACCAAACATCAAGATTTTACATACCTTATGATCCCCTAGCTTGGGTGATCATGAATCCATGTTCAATTGTGAATTTAGACTCCATTTGGACCTTCAATTTGATGGTTTATTGGAAACTTAGGGTTTTGGCTCCTGGGGAGCTCCTGGTCGACGAACAGAACATCCAGAACACACTAAATGTGTGTTTTTATGTTTAAGTTTTCTTTTTATAACTTAAGTTTCCATTTATTCAAATCTGGCCCCTCTTATTTGGTTAGTTAATTAAGTAGGGCACAACCTACTTATTTCTAACAATATTCCCCACTTATTAACTAGGTCAAATATTCCTAGTTAAATTAGTGGGTTCGGGGAATCTATAACTAAGTTTATTTTAAATCCCGTTACTCGGCCTCTTATAAATTTCATTTCATTAGAAGCTTTTATTCATGTTTTAGTTAATATTAGGATTATTTATTTAAGTCCTAATATCCACTGGGTTAAATTTTACCACTAACGGTATTTCACCCGTCCTTCAGTATTAACAGAGTTTGATTACCAAACCCGTTTTCGGGATGTTACAAAACGTTGAGAGTTACAAGAGACACTGATGTCACGTTGTACAATTCAAACACAATTGTTTTACAGATATTTGTGTCTTTTAATGTAAAAATATAAGTATAGAGTACAGATTTGTAATACAATACAAATGATTCGAGTTAAAGGGATCTCTTTATGTCAAACTTTGAAAACATGAGCTGTGTTTATATTCATGTGTTTGACATGATTTTCGAGATTTACAAAACCATTAGGCTCATGTCAGCTTTGACGCAACATGTGAACACAACCCACGTAACACCTAAAGGAGTAAATTACACCTTAAGTCTCTTATGGTTTGAGTAGAATTATTACTTTCATCACTTTTTTTCCTGAGACATTCTGATTTTTAAATTTTGGCATCTCAATACAGTTTACTAGCTCCGTTAGTATACTTTTTTTTGTGTTAAATTTTTGTTATGTGACGAAAATGCCATTGTATTAAAAAACAAAAGTAAACTCCAATCTCTCTTGATTGGTTTGATTGTTTTTCTTTTTTGACAAAAATAATCTAATGAGTTTATTTTTTCTCAAGCGAGTTTTTGATAAACAAGATACTGTGAACTCTTATTTTACAAACTTCCTTGTTGAGATCGAACAAATTCATGCTTTATAATTCCACAACCGTCTCAAACAACAAGAAATCATCGATTTTCCCGATTATATCTTGAAGATTTGATAGAATTGAGGTAGCTTGTAGTACACAAACTCATCATCTTCTTGATCATCAGATTTACTTCGCTCAATGTAGCTATGAAAGTTTCTTAGAAACACATCAATTTGTCCTGATCTTAAAAGAAACAGCATTTGGTGCAACTCTTGCACAATGGGAGAGAGAGAAATGTAAGTGGTAATTATGTCCAAACCACAAGGACGAAAACGTAATTTGCTTCGCCCAAAATAGGATACAAGAACTCATAGTGAAATCATAGTGAAATAATTGAAGATATTTGGTAGTTTAATTGTTTATTTAAGAAAGAGGGCAGAGAGGAAATAAATGAGCGGGGATCACAGGGCTTGTCGTCTAGGCCCTAGAGATATCAATGTATAATAAAAATGTTACTTAGTAAATGGTCTATGGTTCTAGTTTTAGTGAATATTAATTATATTTAAAATGAAAATAGAAAGAGTTAAATGTCATTTTAGTCTCTGTGGTTTGGGTCATTTTGCCTGTGTAGTTCAAAGGTTTCATTTTTCGCCTGTGGGTTCAAAAAGGTTTTACCGTTGTCATTTTAGTCCACTAGGTTAACTTAATCTATTATTTCTGTTAACGAGAAAGGCAATTCGATCATTTTATATGCCCCAATTGCCCTTCTAGTTCACAGAATTACATATACAATGACCGAATTGTCATTCTCGTTAACAGAAAAAATGGATGAAGTTAATCCAGTGGACTAAAATGGCAACGGTGAAACATTTTTGGACCCACATGGGAAAAATGAAACCTTTGGACTAAACTGACAAATGACCTAAACCACGGGGACTAAAATGACATTTAACTCAAATAGAAAAGTAAATAGGGAAAACCACTTAAGATTCACAGTTTGAGCTCATGAACGGACTAGTTTTGTAAATTATCTCAAGAAAACAGAGTTTTTTCCCAAACTAGTGTTGGTAGAAAAAATATTTACCATTTTGGCGTTCTTTCAAAACTATTTACCAAAATAGTGTTTTTATTCATTTTGTATTTGCCTTTTCTTTTAATCAACAAAAAAAACTTATTATTTTTTCTTCTATTAAATCAATCCACTGTTAGCATTTTTATTCGTTTATAAAAGAATAAAAATGGAAAAGAATAAAATTGTTTCTTTCTTTTTCCTTGTTGACTCTTTTTATTTACATATTAATACCGTCTTTTAAAAACTTAAACCTCTACAAAACAATAATTCTTTTTTTTTTCAGACTATATTCCTCATTCAATGAATGTAATATTATAATTACATTAGGAAGTCAAGAAAACAGTGAAAAGATATGATAAAATTATTAAGTCTTTGACGTGAGTAAAACCATTAAGTAATCATTTTTTTAATCATATCACTAAGTTAATATTAAAAAACAAATTCGTTGTTCATAAATTCATATCATTTTGTTTTTGAAATTGTTTTTTCTTGCTATCTTAACCCAAGAATGCTAGTATAAGTTTCACTACAGTTATAATGTTTGATTAGTTTTTTTTTGTATGTTTTTTATTTCATTATTTAAATTTAATGTGAATGATTTTATTAGTTTGTCTTTAACATGGGTTGGTTGAAAAAATTATAACAAGATGGAAAAGGGTATAATATTGATTTAATATAAAAAATAATAAGTTCTTTATGTTTATTAAAAGAAAAAGTAAATACAAAATAAATAAAACATAAATAATTTGATTGAAAAAAAACATATCGGATTTATTGAAAAAAGGTATAATAAAAAAAATAAATAAAAACATACACAGCGAATTGATTGAATAAAAAAAGAATAAGTCTATTATGTTGGTTAAAAGAAAAAGACAAATACAAAATAAATGAAAACCCCAATTTTATAAATAGTTTTAAGAAAATACCAAAATGATAAATACTTTTACCACTAATACTAGTTTGCTAAAAAACCTCAAGAAAACAAAACTTTATTTGCATTCAAGTCTTTTAAACAAAGAAGCAGGAGTTTTTCCCAAACTAGTGTGGGTGTAAAACTTATTTACCAAAATGGGTGATTTGAAAAATATTTACCAAAATATGTATTTTTTAAAAAACTTATTTTTCTCACTCTTAATCTTAATCTTCTTTTCAAAAACATAAGAAAAGAGTTTCACAATAAATAACAAAAATCTATATATATTTTGTTGGATCATGATAGTTTGGAAAAAAAATTAACGTTTCTTTAATTTTGCTATGAACATTTTTGTTTTAACTGAAAAAATATGTTTCTTTAAACATGTTATGAACATTTTGTTTCTAACTCTTTTAAAATGCAAACATGTTTAGTCTTTGATAAATATTTTCTAGCTATTTTATAATACTTATTTGTAAAACAGAAACACTTTTATACTTTTTTTTTCTTTAATCAACTCATTATTTTTTTTATATAGCTAACTTATTATATTTTTATTTTTATAAGTTTAAAGTATTACTGATTACATATTAATCTAGTTTTATTAATTTTTTTGTCCAATAAGTTGATGTTCATGCTTGATAGGAGTAAATATTACCATTATCTTCGCTTTCGTTTATAATCCGGAAATTACATGCGCAAATTTTATATTAAAATTATTTATCTTACATAAATATAAAGGGAAAATAAAAGAAAAACATTAAAAAACAAAAATGAAAGAATTAAAATAAGTTAGTTAAAAAAATAAAATAAACCGTATAATGAGTTGTACATAAATATAAAGGGAAAATAAAAGAAAAACATTAAAATACAAAAATGAAAGAATTAAAATAAGTTAGTTAAAAAATAAATTAAAAAGTATAATGAGTTGTTTGGGAAAAAAAGTGATATTGAATAAAAATAAAAGCAAAAAATGCAATGTATTTGTTTAAAAAAAAGAAATAAATAAAAACACTCATTGGTAAATAATTTTTTAAAATAACCTATTTTGGTAGTTATTTTTTTCACCACCACCATTGTGGGAAAAAACTTAAAAGAAAACATATATTTTGGTAAATATTTTTCAAATCACCCATTTTTGTAAATATTTTTCCACCACCACTCTCTTTTGGGAAAAAACTCAAGAAGCAGCCCTAAAGTTAAAGTTAGATGTAAGACCATGGGGTATGGTGGAATTTGGGTTGGGGCTTGGGTTGGACATTTGGCGACACGTGTATCTTGAATATTCTCAACCCAAAGCCAAGTTTTCAAGGGGTATGGTTGGGGCTTGGGTTGGCCGTGGCTGGGCGGGTGGCTATGCCACATCAACAATTATTTTTAATATATATTTATATTTATAATTACATAAAAAATAAACATACATATTTTTTAAAAAAAATACATAAACATACATAATAATTATCAAAATGAAAGACAGTCATTCTTCGTCGTCTTCGTCGGTTTCGAACCCAGGAATCGTTGAAACATGTTCCACCAAATCAGCTCGAAGGTTTTGATGTATATCCCTTGACTTTATTAAAAATTCATTTGCCGCTTTATCTTCGTCTGTTACGTTACCTGGTTGGGGGTCATCGTCATCATAGTAGGTAACGACCGCTCTACCTTCATCCTCCAAAATCATGTTGTGAAAAATGATACATGTGTACATCACGTTTCCAATCTGATCCTTGTCCCATAGTCGACAAGGCATTGCCAATATTCGCCACATTTTCTTCAAAACACCAAATGCTCGCTCGACGTCTTTACGTGCAGCCATCTGGACCCTATTAAACTTTAATCTCTTTGGATCTGAGGTACCGTGTCTTGTGAACGATTTTACGAAAACCCCCCACTCTGGGTAAATCCCATCAACTAGGTAGTACCCGTATATGTACTCAATCCCGTTTACAAAGAAAGTTCCTTTGGGTCCTATACCATTTACCCGATCATTGAAAAGAGGCGAGTGGTTTATGATGGTAATATCATTATGTGAACCTGGCATACCGAAGAACGCATCCATATCCAAAGATATTAGGACGCAACCGCTTCAAGCATGATGGTTGGCACCCCGTGAAATCCACTAGTGTGAGCGCCTTGCCATTGGGTAGGACAAAGTTCCCAGGGCCATTTCATACAATCTAAACTACCTAGCATCCCGGGTAGCCTATGATAATCAGCGTGATGTTCCAATATTTGTTGCATGTCACTGAAGGAGGGCTTTCTCAAATATCTTTTCTTATAAAGTTCTAGAATACACGAACAAAAGTTGTGAAGAGTTTCTCTAGCTACACGTGCAGACATTTTTAAATAGTCATCCATAATGTCCGAACTATTGCCGTACGCTAACTGCCTAAGTGCGGCCGTGACCTTTTGCCACGTACTAAATCCTAATTGCCCGGTTACATCGGGGTTTTGTTGGAAATAATCATATTTCTCCTCAAGATCTCTAGATATTCTTAAAAATAAGTTTCTACTCATACGAAAACGACGCCTAAACATTTTTTCATCATACTTAGGTTCCGCTGAGAAGTAATCGCTTACCAACAAATCGTTAGCGGTGTGCCGTTCACGAGCGATGTACCTTCTCCTCCGTTTAGGTTGTTGAGTCTCTTCCTCATCGTCTTCGTCTTCCACGATAGCTTTCACCACCGCCGCGATCGTTTGTAGAAATATTTCCGCACCATCGTCAGATGACGATTCAGTATAACTTGAAGAACTCATGGTAATATTGTGTTTTATGTGTTTGATATTGTGTGAGAAAAATGTTAAATGTGGTAAGTATTTATAAAGGAATTTTTTTTAAAGTAGCCCCCAACGGCTACTTTTAATGGGCCAATAATCCGCTAACTCAATTTGCTCCCCCGCCCCACGCCCGGCTTGAAAGCCAAGCCCCAAGGGGCCACACCCCAACCCAAGCCCACCCCGAATGGTGTCTTGGTGTAGAAAGAGAAACTGTCTGTATAATCCTCTTCAAACCCTTTATTTCCAAAAGTTACCACTCATTCACATCCCCCAAGAATCACGGGATTATCCCCCATTTCCTCATCACTTTTTTTGCTAAAAATTATCATCAGTTAAACCCCAAATCAGGTTTCCAACATCCACTTGCAGAATCACAAGATCTGTTCATCTGATCACTTTCAAGGTATGTTCTTCCCAGATCTTCAATCTTGACTCTTCATATTATGTTTTGACTGAAATCTGTAACTACCCATTTGGGTTAAAGATCTAAAAAGCTTAAAGATTTAATCTTTTTTTATGTTTTGTTGAAAAAAAAAAAATAGAATCTAGAGCACATAAATCTTGAAAAGTTTCGATTCACATGGGTAATTGCTGTGCTACACCATCTACTAGTGACGAGAATAAAAGGGGGAAAAACAAACCTAACCCTTTTTCATTGGATTACGGTGTGTCTAATCCATCTGGTGCTAATGGTGGTTATAAAACAACTGTTTTGGAAAACCCAACTGGAAATGAGATTGAGAAAGCATATGATCTTGGTAAGGAGATGGGTAGAGGAGAGTTTGGGATTACTTATATGTGTACGGATAAATCGACGGGTGAAGTGTTTGCGTGTAAATCGATATCGAAAAAGAAGTTGAGGACTAGAGTGGATATTGAGGATGTGAAGAGGGAAGTTGAGATTATGAAGCATATGCCGCCGCATCCGAATATTGTGAGCTTGAAGGATACCTATGAGGATGATAATGCTGTGCATTTGGTTATGGAGTTGTGTGAGGGTGGGGAGTTGTTTGACCGGATTGTTGCTAGAGGACATTATACAGAGAGAGCGGCTGCTGGTGTTACTAAGACTATTGTTGAGGTTATTCAGGTGAATTTATTATATCCGAAAAGATTTATGTTTATCCTCTTTCGAGTTTCGAATTCTTTTGATAGAATTCATAAGTTGCTTCGAAAGTGACTATTGCAAATTACGATCTTGGTTTTAAAAGGCACACGGTACTCAGGGCGCATCTGGGTCGAAACTAGGGTTTGTAGGAATCTAAAAATAACCAAAGGGATGAAGAAATTATGAAAGTTTACTTGATAAAATGGTTTATTTGTAAAACAGATGAGGTAGACGCCAATTCTGGTTGTAAATGAAGCTTTTTTTGGTTGTACATTGAACAACGCCTCGCGTATGTGATGTGCATGCTTTTCGCACCTCAGCGTTTGGGACTTAAACGCCTTGGAGCGCTTAGCCATTTTTAAAACCAAGATTGTAATATGGAGTTGCAATAATTAGCTTGAAGTGATTGCAAAAACTGATTATGAATCTAACTGGATTCCGATAAGTTGATAGGAAATTATTGTTTGAAAACTTATGTTTCATATAAATATGAAATTGCCTAAATATTTACAACTTTAAGCACATATTTATTTGACAATTATATTTAGAATACACATTTAAACAGTAAACACTCTGTTAGTTTTGTTTTAAATTAATGGGAAAAACACGAATTCATGTTCTAGTATCTCATTTATTTACCAAAGTTACATTTTAAATCAAGAGTAAATTACAAAAATCGTCCTTTATGTATGTCACTTACTGCAAACTGTGTCCTTTGTCTTCAATAATTACAGAAAACGTACTCGATGTTTGCAAACCCTTGCAAGTTATGTCCTTTAGGCCTAACTTAGTTAATTTTTGTGGTTAAATCTGACCAAATGGACCCCACATGAGGGTATTTTTGTGGTTAAATCTGATCAAATGGACACCACATGAGAGTAAAATGACCAAAATACCCTCATGTGGGGTCCATTTGGTCAGATTTAACCACAAAAAATTAACTGAGTTAGGGCTAAAGGACATAACTTGCAAGGGTTTGCAAACATCGAGTACGTTTTCTGTAATTATTGAAGACAAAGGACACAGTTTGCAGTAAGTGACATACATAAAGGACGATTTTTTTGTAATTTACTCTTAAATCAATGGGAAAAAGATGAAATCATGTATTTTTCTTGCATAATTTTGATTTCTGAAATTTCGTATAACATACAAGTTTAGTCCAGTATATATGAGAAAATTTTCATGATTTTAGACCAAAAGTATCAAGTATGATGGTTCTTTTTGCATTTAACTTCTCTAAAATCTCAAACGAAAAGTAGTGTTTATTTTGTATATTCATTCAGTTATTTACAAAAATGATCGTTGGTTAGCAACAAAAGACGCAGTACAATGAGATTTACACGAGTAGTAGTTCTTAAATTTCTTTTATATATTGCAGATGTGCCACAAGCATGGTGTTATGCACCGTGATCTTAAACCGGAAAACTTCTTGTTTGCAAACAAGAAAGAAACTGCAGCCTTGAAGGCTATTGATTTTGGGTTATCTGTTTTCTTCAAACCAGGTACAAACAAATAACACGGCCTAATCTTATTTAATATACAAGACTTCATTATAGTTCTATGTCTCTATTTATTTGCAATTTAATTAACTTGTTTATTTAATCTCTTACAGGAGAAAGATTCAATGAAATTGTAGGGAGTCCGTACTACATGGCTCCCGAAGTCCTGAAAAGAAACTATGGTCCTGAGGTGGATGTTTGGAGTGCTGGAGTAATCTTATACATATTGCTTTGTGGTGTACCACCCTTTTGGGCAGGTCAGAGCACCGATAAATCTTTATTTTTTGAGAAACAAATGTGTCGACATGCCAACCTGACCCTTACGTATCATACAATTCCTCCATTTTGCCACCGATATTAAAAGTTGTTAACCACTTTTATCCTTGAACTATTCAAGACACGGTGTAATGTAATGTAATGAAACTGAAGTAACCTTGATGTGATTTTAAACGCAAAGCTAATCGGTATTTTGTATTATGATATGGCCCCATAAATCCCGGATGGTTATTGCATAGTTATCAAGTAAATCATCATCATACTCAGTAAATCCCACCAATAGCAAAGCAAAGGTAGGGTCTGAGGAGGGTAAAATGTAGACAGCCTTACCTCTACCCGTAGGAATAGAGAGGCTGCCTCCAGTGAGCTCGATAGTAGTTTTTCATCAAGCCTTGGACATAAGGCACATAACACTCATCAATCGGGACAAAGACCGATTTGTGCATGTACCCTTTTGTCTTCTAGCTATCGACGCCACCACATGATGCATGATTAACCGCCCTCAGCTTTTAACGTTATTTTCACGAAATTAGTAAAATAACGTTAAAATTCGTGCACTTTCAATTTTGTCCCCCGATGGCCCACACATATATACATTATATACGCATACCGCAAGCGGGGCGTGAGAGTTATGAAGTAAATATTGATCCTTAATGTGAAAACATAAATTTTCTAGTGGTAATGTGTTTATTGAGTTTTTATGCGATGACTTAAAAGTTAATTACCATTTTAATTTCAGAAACCGAACAAGGTGTTGCACAAGCAATCATTAGATCCGTTGTAGATTTCAAGAGGGATCCTTGGCCCAAGGTATCCGATGCTGCAAAGGATCTCGTCAAGAAAATGCTCAATCCTGACCCAAAGTTAAGACTTACTGCCCAAGAAGTTCTAGGTATACAAATTATTTTTGTTTAATATATATTTCTTTTTTGGTCTATTAGTTGCATTTGTTTAAAATTTTCTAAATCTTGTTTTTTTTTCCTTAACTTCTTCTTCAGAGCATCCTTGGATACAGAATGCCAAAAAGGCTCCAAACGTTTCCTTAGGTGAAACCGTTAAAGCTAGACTAAAGCAATTCTCCGTCATGAACAAGCTTAAGAAGAGAGCTCTAAGAGTAAGAACACGCATTCATGGTTTTGCTTTACGAGATGACAATTTATCGTTGTGTTCTTTAAGCAATTTGTTTTCAAAATTTGCAGGTAATTGCTGAGCATTTGTCTGCGGAGGAAGTGGCGGGCATAAAGGAAGGTTTCGACTTGATGGACACAAACAAGCAAGGGAAGATAAATATTGCCGAGTTGAAAGCCGGCTTGCACAAACTCGGACATCAAATCGCTGATGCAGATGTTCAAATACTTATGGAAGCTGTGAGTGTCTTAATTTGACTTTGACTTGTGGTCTTAGGGATGGTTAGGTTCACGTTATGTTTTATCTCTTACGGGCATTTGACCCAAGTGTTTGACTCTTAGTCAATGACTTGAAAGGTGTTGAAACTTTTTTACGTACAGGGTGATGTTGACAAAGATGGATTCTTGAACTATGGAGAATTCGTTGCAATTTCGGTTCATTTAAGAAAGATGGGGAATGATGATCATCTTAAAGATGCGTTCGCGTTCTTTGATAAAAACCAAAGTGGCTACATAGAGATTGATGAGCTAAGGGAAGCTTTAGCTGACGAAGATGATGAAGCCAACAATGAAGAAGTCATTTCCGCCATCATACATGACGTCGACACCGACAAGGTCATTTTTTTTATTTTTAATTTTTAATTTCGAAAATCCTAGATTGGCCACTATGATCATCTTCTAACGAAATGCTATTGGTTGATTATTGCAGGATGGCAAGATTAGTTTTGAAGAATTTACGGTGATGATGAAGGCGGGAACAGACTGGAGGAAAGCATCGCGACAATATTCGAGAGAAAGATACAATAACTTGAGCTTGAAATTGTTCCAAAATGGATCAATGGATTTGACCAATGAGGCAAGATGACTAAAAAAATGATTTTAGATTGAAGTGTCTTGAAGTACTTACTTTATTGAGGTTTTCTTTTGTTTTGAGAAAGATGTGATGTGATGAAGGGTTTGGATTTGTGGTTGTAAATATGGATGTGTTTACTTTACATATCCTTAGGGCCAGTATTTTCTTCATCTTTTTGTTTAGCTTCTTTAGCAAATTGGATCATGTAAAGCATGCTAATTTATAACAAGTTTTCCTTTTCTTTATTTTTGGATATGGTTGGTCTATGTGGTGACCTTAGAGGTGTACAAAAAAACCGGTTTTATTTTAACCGGTTTTTTATAACCGAACCGGTTTTATAATCGAACCGCCGGTTTGTGGCTGGTAATCTGAAAAACCGGTTAATCACTGAAACCGGTTTTTAAAAAAACGTTTTTTTTTTTTTTTTTTTTTTGGCAAAAACCGGTTCCAACCGGTTACACTGGTTATTGTTTAAAAACAGTAAAATATAAAACATTGTTTGGCTCATTGACTACACAACCACACCCCCATCACTTGAAACCTTTGTTGCCCTTGGCCTGAAACACGTAAACACTCCATCATTGGCGCTCGTAACCCCTACCACCCAAAACCGCCTCTTTATTGCAATCCACTCAAACCCAGTTGCATCAGGACCAGATCGACGATAATACAAGTCCATGTCACCGTTTGATTCTTTCCGGGTCCTGATTGTGATGAAGACGAGTAACGATTTTATGTAATGAATAATCGGGTTGACTCTTGATCATGGTTCCTATTTGAAGACCACTTAAATTGTTGTCAATTATGAGTGTTTATTGATTTAACATATTTTTAACGTCACTTAGTATTAAGAAAGAACCAATTTATTACGACTAAACAAACAACTGAGACTAAAAGTGTAATTTTTAAGAAGTTTGAATTAGACGTGCAATTTGACATTACCAAAGGAACAACAATGTAATTATTCTTTATTTATATCTATTGTATAATATAAAGTGGGGCGGATCCAAGATTTTTTTACTGGTCGTACTATTTGATAATGTTAGCTGGTTCAGTGTCGGGAACGTATGTAATACATAAAAACAAGTATCAGATACTCTCTTCACCAAATGTCCTTGCAAGAACAAGCTCCATCAACAAATCTATGAAACCGAACTCTATCCCTAACGACAATTTCTCGCTCATAAACCCTGCTAATAATCTTGGTCACTTCATGGCAATCGTCACAAACTCTAAGGTTCTTCACTACTCGAATCACCACCGGGGCTCGAGTCTTCATTAGCCCATAGGCAATGGCTAATCTTTCACTATGCTCACAAAGAGCTTCCTCTTTCACTTCATCACCCACATCATGAAGCACACCCAAGACATTCGGTTTGTGGCCCGAAGACTCAACCCGTCTCAAAATATCACTCAACACTTCCTTTATCTCCTTTGACTCAGGGTGAGACCAGTCCCCCAACACAAACTCATGTACGGCTCCATCAACTTCTATGGAGCTGCATCCTGGTACTGTTTTGAGCCCGTTATCCCTCATTTGTTTCCTTAAATGGCCCATTTTAGACCATTGTGAGCAAGCTGCATAGAAGCTCGAAAAAAGGGCGTAATTATCTGGATTACACGGTTCCAACTCAAGTAGTCGTTGACCAACTAACTCTCCTTGTTCCATGTTCTTGTTCTTCTTGCACGCTACAAGAAAAGTCCGCCAGATTACCGGATCAGGGTCAATGGGCATGTTTTCTATGAACATGTAAGCTTCTTGCAATAAGTTGGCCCGGCAAAACAGGTCAACCATGCAACTGTAGTGTTCTATTGATGGTTGAGTTCCCGACTCGAGCAAGCTAGCCCAGTGTCTTTGACCCTCGTTGACTAGCTGACCATGGGCACATGCTTGTAACACACCAAGGTATGCTACGTGATTCGGTTTCACCTGAAAAAGATTTCAATCATCGTTAATTAATCTCGAACAAGTCGAACAAAAAAAGTTTATATAGCTAAGAAAGAAACGTGTCAAATGGCCAGATGATTGCATAATGCCACAACCAACCCTATTCTGGCCCGTTTAAACTACCTTGGATTCTTCCATACTTGCAAATGTGCTCAAAGCATCCTCTGCAAGCCCATGAACCGCAAACCCGACAATCATCGAGCTCCAAGCTCTCGAATCTTTAATCACCATTTCATCAAAAACCTCTTTAGCTTTTTCTACACACCCACACTTCACATACATATTAAGCAGCGCAGTACTAAGCTTCGTATCCATCGCAATCTTCCGCTTCTTAACATAAGCATGCACCCAGCTCCCAACATCCAATGCCCCCAAACCACCACAAGCAGAGACCACAGTAGCCATAACCACTTCATCCGGGTCAACACCGGCCTTTTGCATATCCCCAAACACCTCCAATGCTTCACTAAACAAGCCAACTTTAGCATACCCATCAATCATAACACTCCAAGCAACCAAACTTCTCTCAGGCATTTCATCAAACACCTTCCGCGCACACTCAAACTCCTCACATTTCGCATAGAAGTTAACCAGCGAACAGTGCAAAAACGAATTCGTTGAAAAGCCAGATCGTATAACACGTGAATGCACCTGGGAACCCTCTAAAAGCGCCGGTAACATGGAGCAGGATTTCAAAACAAATGAAAGTGTGTAAGTGTTGGGGTTTGGGTGTCCCCTGCTGATCAAAGTTTTGAAAATGGAAAAAGATTGGGGTGAGGGTGGGATATGGGATTGGGAGAAGGCTTTAATGAGGGAATTGTAAGAGAAAATGTTGGGATTTGGGGTTTGAAAGAGTAGTTTTTGGGCGTATTGGAGGTTGCCGAGAGGAGAGAGAGCACAAAAGGAGATGATTTTGGAGAGAGAGAAGGAGAGGGTGGAGAATGATAAGGGTCGAGTGAGGATGTGCGAGTGGATTTGGTGGAGAACTCGCATGTTTGGACATTTTTGGATCAGAGATGCAAGTTTGTGTTCTTGTTCCTCCAGATCTTCTGTGTTTGGAGCAAGGTGATGCAGTAGGCTGTAGAATGGTTCGGTTTCACGTCCGGATTTTCAAAACGCCAGTGAAAGTGTACAGGTGGGCCACGATGTCAATTGTGTCAGGTTGATGGGTTGTAGGTTGGTAGGTTGAAATGTTCAATCCGAACCCGGCTCATATTATTATTCGAGTCAAAGATTTCAACCGTAACACGACTTATATAAATTTAGGTCAACCCGAACCCGATCCGTTTAACCCATATTTTTAAAAGAGTCA
The DNA here is from genome assembly GCF_002127325.2 of Helianthus annuus. Classification (NCBI taxonomy): domain Eukaryota; kingdom Viridiplantae; phylum Streptophyta; class Magnoliopsida; order Asterales; family Asteraceae; genus Helianthus; species Helianthus annuus. The sequence goes on from NC_035442.2 coordinate 65,071,044, forward strand.
TATAAGTTGACGATTTATAAGCGAGTTGTTAAGTTTTAAGCGGGTTATCGATAATATATGTAATGATGAGTATGAACGTAATAAATAAATAATATAATGTGTCAAAACTAATATTATTATCTCACATGCATATATAATAAAAATGTGTATTGTTTTATTTTTCTTTAACGCTCTGTTCCCGAGTTAACTTAACGTGGGATAAAAAAAGAAAGTAAAAGTGAGAAAGGAAAGGACGAGAAAGGAAAAAAAAAGATGTTTTTCCCACCATTTCCTCCCAAATCGGAATGAAAGAAAAACTAAAGAATTTAGCATAGTTTTTCTTTCATTTCCTTCCTTAAATGAAACTCGGGAACACGACATGTTTTATTTTTCTTTCTTTTCCTTCCTTAAATGAAACTTTAAAACACAAAATATTTTTACTTTCTTTTTATTTTTTTTCCAATCCTCCGTTACTAAGGGTCTGTTTGGTATGTAGTAATGGAATGGGCGAGGGAATGGAATGGGTGAGGGAATGGAATGGGTGAGGGAATGAAATGAGTCATTACCATTCCATTGTCTTGTTTGGTTACCCTGTGAGAATGGAATTATACATTACTTTGTGTTGTTTGGTTGACGGAAAAAAGCAAATGAATGGAATGCACTTCATTGTAAATGACAAAAATACCCATGTCTTAAAATAAAAGAAGTTTACCAACTTTCACAAAATTTTCCGATTAAAAATTATAACAAATTTATAGTATAAAACTAGAATAAATTTAACTAACAAAATTCAAAATTCATTCAAAAGTTTCCAACCAAAAAAAAAAAATCATCCGATAAGCGTCAAATAAAAAAAATAAAAATCATCCAAAATTTGCAAACTAAAAAAAATAAATAATATTCCAAAAGTCATCTTATATCACGTCAAGCAATATATTCAAACATCTTCAAGCATGTTCTGTACCCATTCAAGCCTGCGATCTTCATCAACCTTAAAAAATATTACCATCAACTCCTCGTTTTGCGCGAGCTTACATACAGCCTTGTTACACTCCCGAGTAGTTAGACCTTCAACTTTATTCATCTCCGCAAAAAGATTGTTACGGAGTTCCTCTCTATTGCTCTCCGTTCCAAAAATTCTATTGAAAGTATCTGAAGCCCCCCTAATCTCTGCACCGATTATTTCTGCAGACTCTTTCAGGCTATTCATCAAAGGATCCCAACTGTTGCGCCTTTTTCTCTTTCGCTGGGTACTTGACTCTTCTCTAGAAGCATCATATGAAGGGCTGTTTAATGGTTGATTAACATCCATATCATCTAATCCTTCTCCGCCGGCTTCCGGTTCTTCTCTATTTATGTCTGATATAATATCAGCAGCTGTTTGGGCATCTCTTCCATTGGCCCGGTCCTTTCCAAATACATTACACAAGTCCCAGTAATGAGGGAATTTCTTTGTTCTCCATCTTGCTGCATTTTTGTGCACCTAACAAGCCACATCACCATGATTGAAGTTAAATGAGCTATAAAATTAATATATAGAAACAACGATTATAAAAAGATACAATCTAAAATGATTAGGCATTACCTGTACATAAGCTTGCCAAACAGGTTTGGGAGCGTCAAGCATGTCGTTATCGTAATCCCAACCAAAACCACTTGTATTATCCCATGCTAGCATATCATGTATCGCAGACCAGTCACTCTTCATTGTTTTTACGCGTGACTCTATATGTGGCTTTGCTTTTATGCCAGCTCCAGGAAGTAAGATTGCTAGTTGTCGCTCCACCGCATTGAAGAATCCAGGTTTAAACCCATTATCTGATTTGTAATTAGAACCTGAATTGAGCACATCAAGCATGGCTGCAACAAGCTTCTCATCTTCATCTTCATTCCATTTTTTTTTATTTTTTCCTGGGCCCCTTTCAGAATCGAGCTGTGATTCCATAACTTCACACAAAAAATAGCAATTTTGTATAAATAATAAAACATTCAAATGCTGTGTAAGTAACAAATATAAGATAAGAAACACATCAAGTTGTTCATCTACTTCGACATACTTAGACGCCTTCAACTTTCCTTCACTCTCCAACTTGTTACAAAGGGTCATGAACGTTGCCCTATTCATTCTTAGTTGATGAAGACATGTGTCGTCACTTTCGTACACCAATCTATGCATGTATTCTTTTCTCTGAGGGTAGAACATCTTGTAGCGAGGTCTAGTTGGACACATATCTAAACGTATACTAATAACTGTTTGTATTGCTTGAATATACCAGGAAACCATGTTTAGTATATGAAGCCACATAGCACAAAACGCAGCTAGTTTTTTTTTGTTTTTTTGTCGGTTGAGCTTAAGTCTAGACATAACTTCAATAAAAATCCAAGACCTAAGAAAAACAAAATCAATAAGTTGTATTTATTTCATTAGACAAAGTTATTAAGCTAAATACAAATATTTTTCAAGTCCATGCCCGACCCGATAACCATGAATCATGTAAACACATATATATATAATCTATATCATTAGACAATGTTATTAAGCTAAATACAAATATTTTTTAAGTCCATACCCGACCCGTGAACCATAAATCATGTAAACACACATATATATATAACCTATAATCAAAACTTACTGGATGCATTACATAATCTTTTATTTTCCACAGGTGTTGACAATATTTACAGGTGCTCTATTGGAGAAGCAAATTGTATTCTTATGCTCTAATCTAGTACATATGTTATCACTGAATGCAAGTTATTTTCTTTTAGAGGAACCCGAACTCGACCCGAACTCGAAAATCGTTTAATACATATGAACCCGAACCTAGACCGAATATTCACAGGCTGACCCGAACCCGACCCGTTCAACCCGAAATTTTATTATTTTTTTATTTTTTTTTTCAGAAAATTAATATATTAAAATTAACATCTACTAAAAAAACACAAATTAGATAATAAAATTACATTAAAATCATAAAAACTTATGTGAATTTCTATTTTTAAGTTATAAGTATAGCATAAAATACACACCAAATTTAGTTTTTAACATAAAACGTATTATAAAAAATATAATATTATAGAAATGGGTTAAACGGTTCAACCCGTCAACCCGACCGGGTTGACCCGAACCTGACCCGTTTAGTTAAACCTCAAACTGACCCGAACCCATTTAGACTAAACCCAAACCCGCGAATTACATGTTAGATTCGTGTCGTGTTTTCGGGTCGCGTCAGAAATTCACACCCCTACTTTAGTGTTGTCAATTATTCCTCTGATCTGCCCCTACCACTGGCAGAGCTTCTTGATGCCGGTACTAAATCCAAGATTAAATATTCATTTGTTGGTTTATAATTTATAAAGTTCAAAATTCCCAGCCTTCAAGTTCAATTCTTTAAAAGTGTATGCATGTTATTCTCAGGTATTGCCAAATGACATGCTGGACTACCTGGATGCACCTGTACCATTTATTGTAACTTCTCAAGCTAGTACTTATTCTAATTATTCCAATGCTCAATTGTTAATATCATTAATTACCATTACATTACATAGTTAAATACTCAATCAACTCATCGCAAGCCTAAACGGTCTCGGTACACACTGCACAAAGCTTGAGCTCGGACTCATCAAAATGAGCTTACAAGGCTTGAGACTCGTGATAAAGGTCGTTTAAGCTCGGCTCATTTCATTTCTATCTTTTACCAATCCAATCCAATCCAATCCTAAGTAGGTCACAAGCAACCCGTTCATACCTCTAATTCTAATCACACAAACAGCCTGCAGTCGTAAGTTGCTGGCATGTCAACCCAAAACTGCAGCAACATATATAACTATAGTTGTACATGAAAATGGACGAACACATCAGTGGCAACTATTTTCCCCATTTAATATTCTTTTGAGTGACAAAAAACAGGAACTAAAAACGGGTACCGGTACCGAAAATACCCGGTACGGGACAGTTTGGTACCGGTATTTGAGTGAAAATACCGGTACCATACCGGACCGATACCGAAAACTTCAAAAGCGGGTACCGAATTGGTACCGAAAATATTTCGGTTTGGTAAACGCTACCGGTACCCGGTACCATTTGCTCATCCCTTGTTCTAATGGCTCAACAAATTTGAAGCTATCAATTTTGTTTTCAATAGAAGCATAAACATTAAAACTATATTTTTACAATACAAAGAAATACTCTGTACTATGAACAACTAAAAAAGTGATACATGTTATTACTTGTGAGAGTGAATGGCTAATTTAATTAAGAGAGGAAGTTGAATAAATCAGGTTCAAGTGGTTTACCAGATTCGATGCAATGACATGTTCTATCAAAAGTAATACAAATATGACTGGTGATTTAGGGTTCTGTACTATGAACAAGAAACATGCTTACCACACAAAGTTATACATCCAAATAAACAAATTCAACAGCAGCATGTGAGAGTTTGAGATGATTAAATCACAAGAAGTAAACAGGTTAATATACAATGAAAAAACATTTACCTGGTTTTGTGTTTGATGACGAAAATCCAAACAAGTAACTGGTGATTTAGGGCTCAAATGCTGAAGCTCTGCTTGCTGATGAAGATGAAAGAAATATATAACCAGAGATCCTTGATTAGAGGAAACGAATCAGCGAGGGAAAATAGGTGAGGATGAGGGCAAAATTGAGAAGTCTCTTATCTATTCCGAACGGAATGAAAAAAAAATAGGGGGGGTCGCTGGAATACTTTTTGCCATATTTAGAGGGAATGGAATAAGGTAAGTAATGGGTTATTCCTTTCCTTTTAGCAACCAAACATTCTTATTTGTATTACCCCTGAATGGTTAATTCCATTCCTTCTCTCATTACCTCATACCAAACACTACCTAAGTGGAACACAGTGTAAGAGTTTGAAAGTGAGATGGAGAGGAAACGTGTGTGTTTGAAAGTGCCATTGGCAGCTCGTGTGGTGTATTTAGATGTGTTTGAGAGTATTAAAGATAATCTTATTTTTTTTCTGTCGTGTGACCCAGTGGTGATCGGTGATTGGGCATGGTAAATTATTTATTCTAAAAGATTAAAAAAGTGATAACTTTCATTCTTTTCTAGATAGGAATGGGTAAGCGATCAACTGAGATTACTCATGTAATTTATTGAATATTATGAATAAATGTGAAATTACCTTCCATATAAGTTGTTGGGACTAATCTTGTCATAACTCAAAAGTTGGAGAACGCTAAGTGTTTTAGTTTATTTAGGTTTCCTAATTCTAGTCTAGAGATGTTTTCTTGGGCATCAAGGTTTATTAGACAGGTTTATCTAGTTTGTTTGTTTATTTTATTAATAGAGTTTGAGTCGGGTTAGGACTAGAATAAGTTTAGTATAAATAGATGATTAGGGTCATTGTAATTAGTGTGCTCTCATTGATAAATTAATAAAAGAGTCGAACAAGTTTGTTCATATTGCGTGCTTGTTTATTCGATCAAGGGCCTGATTTCCAACAATTGGTATCAGAGCCTGGCGGTTTTGAGAGTCGTTTTCGAGAAAGGGGAGCACCCCTAGCGGGGTGCAACGCCGTTGCGACGGTAAAACCACGGTACATGAAGAAATAAAAAAAATATGTAGAGGTAGCAATGCCGAAGTCAGTCTGTAGAGTTGGAGCTTTTATCTAGGAAGAGAATATCGGGTTGTGACGTAATTAAATTTGATTGTGAATGAGATATATTTGCAATTAATTTAACTTGGTGGCTTGGTGATTTACATCATGTGATGAAAGTGGAACTTACGTGGCAATCCAACAGCATTCAAACAATATTAATTGCTAATTACATGCAAGAAATTTCATTGCATAACCGATCAAAGAGTGACGTCTGATCGTATTTGGCAATGATTGCCATGTTAAAAATCAAGCAATGGTTTACTTAGTAGATTAGCAGGAAAAAAGAAGGTTCAAGGCTGTTTGGTTATTAGTTGCAGGTTTGAGCAACTAGTATATATTCGGTGACAACAGTAGGTTTTGCAGGTGCCTTGATCGTGTTGTTTCGTGATAAGAGGAGACCGGCGTGTTGTGTGAAAAACGGGCGTAAGGGATCCGTCAAAGCAGGTGGCTTTGGATTCGGTTCGTTTAGCAGTTGAAAGAAAACGTTATAAGCGGGTGGCTTTGTTTTCTTGGTCGGTGGAGAGGCCTCTTGGAACAAGTTTGATTGGGAAAGGTACAGATGTCAAGATAATGGCGTTGGAGTTCAAATCGGGTGACTCGGATGTGACCGGGTAGAGGTCGTTGATCCGTGATGAGTCAAGATGTTAGTGAACGTTTCCAGCGTAATGCCATTTGACATGTTACATGTTACGGGCGTGGTGTTTTTTATTCGGGTTAAACCGAGACATTGGACGTGATTGATGTGAAGATCGGGTGTCCGTTAGATGTCATAGTGGTTCGAAAACGAGGTGATTCGATGCTACGGTGAAGGCGTAAACAAACACCGATTAAGGGGGTGATTGTTAGATTATTCGGGTTTGTTTATGGGTCACGGGTCGGTGCGTTATCGGGTCACGGTTTAACGAGTCTCCGGATAATGGAGCAGCTCTAATGTGAAGAAAGTTATTGACAAGATTAGGGGGGGTGAATGTTGGGACTAATCTTGTCATAACTCAAAAGTTGAAGGGTGCTAAGTGTTTTAGTTTATTTAGGTTTTCTAATTCTAGTCTAGAGATGTTTTCTTGGGCATCAAGGTTTATTAGATAGGTTTATCTAGTTTGTTTATTTATTTTATTAATAGAGTTTGAGTCGGGTTAGGACTAGAATAAGTTTAGTATAAATAGATGATTAGGGTCATTGTAATTAGTGTGCTCTCATTGATAAATTAATAAAAGAGTCGAACAAGTTTGTTCATATTGCGTGTTTGTTTATTCGATCAAGGGTCTGATTTCCAACATAAGTTACTATTATCAATTTATCATAAAGTGTGTTTTACAAACCAAATGTATTATACATATACTTCTATATTATATAAATAGTTATTTAGGACCAAAACCATCCAAACTACTTCATCCGTCCCATTAAATGCGTCTTATTTTGAATTTTCAAAGTCTTTATTTATAAACTTTAACTTTAATTATATATTTTTGTGTTATATAAAACTTGATGAAAATTAACCCAATAAAAACACTTGTAAAACACACTCAAATTATATAACTTTCATCAAGTATTATCTAACACAAACAAAATTATTTTAGGTCAAAGTTTATAAATAAAGACTTTGAAAATTCAAAATTGAACACTTTTAACGGGACGAAGGGAGTATCAATTAACATAGACAAACGGTTCACCGTTCATTACTATATCATTCAAGTCGAGGGCCTTGCCAATAGCAAACCTCTGCACAGTTGTGCATGCCACATCATGTGGCCCACATGGAGCTATAAGTCTAAATACCCACCTCCTCCCTCACAAGAGAAAAGCATGTTATTCTTCCTAAACTCACTCTATACTCTTCCGATAGATTTCATAAGCACATATTTTATCATCGGGGAGTCTAGTAATAGGGAGAATCTTCTCTCACTTTAACGAAGCTAAGTGTGTGCTACCTGTGACATATATTATGCAGTGGCGGACCCAGGAATTTTTCTATGGGGGTGCGGAACATTTTTAAAAATTTTAGGCCCCTAGGTATATAAGTAAAAAAATCGGTTCGTATCGGGTCGGGTCGGGTCGGGTCATGTAAAATAAACAAACATCAAACTAAATTTATATAATTATCAAAAACATGTCAAACCATGTTACAAACGTAATTAAAACGTCGACGCCCTACGGGCTTCATTTTTTGAAATCTATCCAAAATATCATCTAAAACTAATTTCTTAAGCAATTCTTTCTCTATATAACATCAGTTCATCGCTCCATAACATAATATTTCAATTTTAATTTTCAACTATTCAAGCCCTAGAAATCATAACGTAAGTTGTAATCACCCTAAAAATATATAAACAACATAATCACCCTAAAAATCATCTAAACAACCATAAACAACGTCAAAACACATAAAATTTCAAAACTATTTAACAACTTTATCACCCTTTTTTCTCCTATAATATCAACCAAAATCATCAAAATAACAAAGAAACTTACCCGTGTTCGGATTCCAGTTAGATTTGGTGTCAAACGACGGTGGTATGGTGACTGATTACGGTGGTCGCAGCTGCTGGACTGTTGTCGCTGGGTGATGTTGTTCGTTGGCAGTGCAGGGACGCAAGAGAGAGAGAGAGAGAGAGAGAGAGAGAGAGAGAGAGAGAGAGAGAGCGGGAGAGAATTTCTAAAGGTTTTGGGCTTTAATTATTTTATTATAGTTTGAAATATTGTTGGGTTTGGTTAATGGGCTAAGACTTAGTGGGCTAGATAGTTAGGAATTATAAGTGTGTAAAGGTATGAGTATTTGGGTTTAGTTAGTTAGGTATTAAAAGTTATATAATTTAGGTAGTATTTTTTTTTTTAAATAAGAGTTTTTTAGTAAAAAAAATTTAAAATATAAATTGATAATACTTTTTACCTAAGGGGTGCGGACGAAAAATTTCAAGGGGTGCGGACGGGATTTTCGACGGAATTTAGCACTAAATTTTTTTTTCTCCGGGGGTGCGCCCGCCCACCTTAAGTTTGGCTTAGGTCCGCCCTTGATATTATGTTGATAATTTTAATGTTATCAACGGATTTTAGGGTATTAGATTAACTTGTTGATCGAGATAATAACGTCGTTGTTTAATCGAGTTAGGTGACGCGGGAGTGCGTACTCTTTTAACACGAATGTTATTCGGGCTTGATAATTAATATAATTTATTTGTTAATAGATTATATTGTTTTGGGTTAAATATATTTTATATTTATTATTATTTTTTAAGTTGATGACATTAATTAATGTTATGACATTAAAAGTCAATAACATTAAAAGTCCATTCACGTTAAACATTAGATTGTTTTGGCCCAGGAAAATGAGTTTTTCATTTGGGCGATGACAAACAATTCAATGAATGTTGGGCTGTGATGGCCATTATGATTTTGGGAAAAAGTATTTTTATTATACTTCACTTAATAAAAGTCCATATTTATTTTAGCAATAATGGATTTTAATAATCTTAACTATTGTCCATTAACCGACAACGATACCAACTTTAAAAATTCTCACTGACGGTCTCATCTTTTCACATATTGGCCTTCAATGGACCTTGACTAACTGAACCCTAACGTCGTTAGTCTCCGGTCGCCGGAAAAACGTTTTTGGTCGGAAAAAGGTTTATAAAGGTCCGATCTATAGTTACAAACAGGTTTGGGATGAAAACTTTGAGTTTTCCGACCAGGTTCTATGTCTCCTTTGTTTTTCTTTTTCGGGTGTTAGCCTCGTGTAACAATGGGTGCTCATGTTAGGCTGCAAAAATGGTGGTGGTGCATCACGGCGGCTGAGAGGTGGTGCGGCGTGGTAGCAGCGACAGCCGCCCTCGGCGGCTCCGGCCGACCGAACGACGACAGTGAAGGTGATGGGTGGCTCGGGTTGTTTTGGGTCACGATTCGGTTTCGAGGGTTGAAGTTCATGTCGGGTCAAACAAGTCAACTCAGTCTCGGTTCGGGTTTGGTCAAACATGGTCAACGGCAGAACTGGTTCGGTTCGGGTCTCGGCTTAGCTGCGGTTTGGGTCAACATAAGTCAACTCGGGTCAAACCTGGTCAATTCAGTCAACTCGGGTCAAACCCGGTCAACTCAGTCAACTCGGGTTAAACCCGGTCAACTAGTCGACGCTAGAATTGGTAAAGATTTAACGACGCGTTTAAACTTTTATATATAGATTAGTCTCGTTTTATTTTAGCACGAACCGAGCTCGAACCATAGTATCGTGACGTAGTTGGTATAAGCTTATATATATATATATATTGATTTAGTATTCGACACTTGATGAAAAATTATATATATTGTGATTGAATTATTGTTGCGTTTTGAAAATATATCGACACTTTGATTGTCGGGATCGTCCAAAAACAGAGGAAACGCTGCCCGTTTTTCGTAAAAATTCGTAACCCGAAACGTATTTATATTCTCAAAACGACACCTATCGAGGTTCAAGTATTTTTTTCATAAATTAAATATATATGTATATTTATTTTGGTGACGTTTTATAACTTATAAAACGAATTTATAACACTTCGACAAATACGGGTTACTAGTTAACGAAACCCGAGAACTTATACAAAATAAATATAATTATTTATATTTATTTCAAAATGTCACACCCTGGCTTTGCGGAAGCGTGGGTTTATTTGGTGTGACTTCTTAATACTTTAGCTTAATCACAAAAAAGCTATATGAAAGTAAAACCATGATGTTCATCCATTTATTCAAGTTTAAAAAGTAAAACACGACAGCATTGTTTTCAAAAGTCGACACATACAACGGATTACAACATGACATAATAAAAACATTGTTCATACGACACACCTAAAAGACTTGAATTTAAAAACACAGTTTAAGACTTGTGACTCGTCCAGGCAAAAGTCACACTCCCTAAACTCGGATGACATCATTTCTCCTACGCAGCTTGACGACATAGCATACCTTGCCAGATCCCTAATTTCCTGAAATACATGTAATTTGAAAAATCAACAAAAAGTTGAGCGAGTTCATGTAAAAGTGAGTATGAGTAAACCTTTAAAGTACGTATAAAAGTCCCTGGTATGTAGCAATAAGGAAAAAGAGATCACCAATGGGTTGCAAAGCCACTGGTATGTGTAAGAAAGTGCAAGGAAACTCAAACCTAGCAAATTTGTTACCGGGCTTCGGCTGGAAGACACAACCACCTCTATGGGCCGCCTCGGCCTCACGGGTGTGGGCTCGCTACACCCAAATAGATCTATCACTCTTGTGTCCCTCGGTCCTAACAACGAGGATTAATGGCCTCAAGTGTTGTACCCACCCCTCACATGATCTAGTAGTATAAACCTTCCCTACGCTAACCATACCATGTAATAAGTGTTTGTAATAATTGTCGCATGTATTTCACCCCCGAAGTATAAAACTGAAAACAGTAAGGAGAAAAGGGGGGGACATGAACTCACAGAAGTGTGTCTCGTGAAATAGTCGATCCCAACTCAACCTGCTGCGTGACGACCTACACGTACTAATTTCTATTAGACGGACGGCCGTGCCTTGGCTTAAGGTTTTACGTTTTTGGGAAATAGTTAGACAACTATTTCGTATTCACACTTCTAAATTATTTTATATTCGTATTTCCTTCCCAAGGATGGGGGTAATAATACATGTGTGTTTTATAATTCCGAAAATATATTTTTAAGTCTCACTTGAAAAATATATTTTAATTACTTTGTCTAAAATGTTTTTAATCCCAAAATATATATATATTTTTCCCAAAAATATTATATTTTATTTCATAAGTTTTTCCAAAATAATATTTTCACAAAAATGTACAAATAAGAGTATTTTTCCGAAATATACATAAGTTACATTTTTAAAGTTCGCGTTGTATTACGATACTTATATAACTTAAATATTTATTTTGTGAGCGCGTTGGTATTATTTTGGAGTCGTAATTTCACAGTATTTTCATGTTATATTATTTTTACCCTAAAAATAATATATCTAGTTCACAAAATAATCACACAATCACACAAGCGTCTTATTATAAAATATATATTCTAAATATATATTTAACAAGTTTTATTTATGAAAATCCACCTCCGGTACTTGGTATTTTGTAATAAAAATCATGGCGAAGTTTATTTTTGAAAAACAAGTTAAAAATATATTTGTAAATTTTTGTTAGAAAAATATTTCTAAGTGTTATATTTCTAGAAAAATTTCGCCAGAGTTTCCCCTGTAAATGGAGGTGTCCATGCTTTTAGCATATCATTTTTTTTAATTAAAAATCAATCAACCCATTTAACAATCAACAACTTACAATATTTAGTCACTAATCTTGACAAAATAAGAATAAATCATAAACTCATGAACTTGAAAGTTTTGTAAAAATATGTAGTAAATTACTAATATGTTTAGTAGGTCTTGTTATCTTTAAAAATAAGGTTAGTTTCTTGGAAACTTTATTTTTAAAGAACTTGAAATTACACAACTTCTAATCAAGATTCACAAAAATATTTCTTTATGAAATTTCCTGGTTACACAAGTGTTTACACACTTGTTTGTTTACCAAAAATGCTTCTACTTCATAAAATATCCGGGTTTTAACAAAACTAGTATCTTTCACTTGGTTCTTCCGAAAAACCACTTGTAGATCTTTAGATCTACAAGTTTATAACCTTATTTTTCAAGAAAAATTATGTTTATTCAAGTTTCAAGTTCATGGTGGATGGTTTCATCATCTTTCATATTTCTAACACTAACATCTTACTAGTTTATGTTCTTAAACATGAACTAGTATGTCTAGATGATGATCCATCTTGTTTCTACTAACAAACAACATCAAATAATCATAACTACACAAGATTTACATGATTTACACACATATCTTTTCTTTGTCCACCCTTTATTCCTTTATGTTCAAAATTAATGTAAGTTCTTTAGAGTTTCTTAAGTTTTAACCATTCAATCAACTATTAACCACCAAAAACAAGATCAAGATGATGATTAGAAGCACTTACTACTATGTAACACCTCGAAAATTTACGTCCAATAATGTATTGACACGTGTCATAGGGTTCCGGTATGCGAAAACATACTTTAGAGGGACTAAAGTTGACAAACAGTGAAAACTATGGAACGTAAGGGTCCAAAGTGTCAACAAGGGATAAATAGACTCTATGATAACCCTACATAATGTTTATAACCCTAAACGGATGGATCATGGATCATACGAAGCGGAAATTGCACGAAAGTGAGGAATTACAAACTATAGGGGCTAAAAGTGTCAACATGTTGAATTTATACCTCTGAGTGATCTTTTGGCAGACCCAAAGCTTTGTAATGCTAAAATATACTCACTAGAATATGTGGTAAAAATTTCATGAAGTTTCGTTATCGTATGAGAAAGTTATGGACAAAACCGTACTTGAGGGGTTAAAAGCGTCAACGTCGAATTTCATGGCTTTTCGGGTGAGCGCAAAGTTAACCGAGGACATTACCATGTTGGTAAATGTCCCAAGGTTCTTAAAAACCAAGTTTGGGGGTTTACGAGTCAAAATTAATAGCCAAAACCTCGCGTGCAAAGACAGGGACCAAAGCTGCCAAGTTTGTCAAAGTTTGGACCTGCAGAACCCCAGGGGGCCCGCCTGGGCTACCTTAAGCGGGCTGCGTGCCCATGCCAGTATCAGAAATTCGCGAATTTTTGCATTTTAGTCCGAATTTTGAGTGGGAAACAGCTATGAGCACCTCCTAATTGCACCAATCAAAGCCCTTGCATGTAAGGACACCTGTAGACTTCTCCAAGCACCTGAATTCCTTTATAATTCTGATCAAATCACCATTCTTGAGGCACATGTGATAGTAACAAGAACACCCACAAGCTTGCAAGAACTCACAAGGCTTTCCAGGAGCAATCTGATCGACAAGGCAACCTCATAGTGCTATCTAGGCTTCATTAGGACCTTTGTAAGCATTCATATCATCCTCTAATTCGTTCTAGCTTTGATTATTAGCCAAAAGTCAATCCGTTGTTCATATAGTTAGACTTTTCGATTAAACGAATTTGGCTCTGTCATTTCTCAAATTGAAACCACTTATAAGTTGGTATTTATGTGGGAAACAAACCCTCAAAAGGGTATTCTCTGATTCGCACTCTAAGCATGCTATTTGTCGAGTCAAAGTTGTTCTTAAAAAGTCAACAGAAATTGTTTTTGTGAAATATAGCATAAATGGTAATGTAGATGACATGCAATCAGTTTGATCATCAAAAATAGCTTTATAATGAATGTAAGAATGTGTTTTATCATAATCAACTCGACAATCTTTAGTATAAACTCGGATCGAAACCGAAAGTCTTATAAAACGACTTTTTCGTTGACTCTCGATTCGGATCCGTGCATGCGTGTTTGAGATCTGTATTAGAGTTTATTTTTGACCATTTTTATTTAAGTGTAACTCTCTGGAATTTTTACAACTTGAGTCTATGCTTAACCGATTCATATGCATGTTTCCGATTATGCTTAAAAGTTGACTATTTTGCCCTTTTTGATATAAAACGTGATTTTTGGAAAAGTGAAAGAGTAGAAATCTTTATTACTAATTTATAAACTTGCACCGAAAATTTGAGATCAGTTGGTGGTCCAGATTTTGAGTTATGGCCGATATCGTAAAACTATATCTTTATGTAACATAATCGGCGCATTTAGCGTATAACCTATTTAAGGCCACTTTTTGATATAAAACTTTTTACCCACTGATGTTATATAATATTTTGGGATTTTTGAAGATTTTTATTTAATTTTTGGTTGATTGTATCATAGGTCGCTAAGTTGATTCGGTTAATGACGGTTTTGACCGTTTAAGCCATAAAATGAGTTTTATAAATCCTTTTGACCCCAAACCTTTTCCTACTGATTTTATTTGTTAAATAAGTTATTTTGAGCATTCTGGAAATATAAAAATCTCAGCTTTCTTTTAAAAACCCGGAAACGGCTCTAAATCGCATTTTTAGCGTTTTTAGCGCATAGTAAGCGTTATACTCATGTTAAACATATAAGACTCATACCTACTGATGTATTTAGCATATTTTCATATAATAACAGTAAGTATAAGATTTTGAACTCAGATTTCCAGTTTTGACATTCTTAGCCCTTGTGAAATTACTAAAATACCCCTACGGTGCATAGTTTGATTTTAAATGATAAGTTTTGTATACGGGTCATACCCTACTGTTTTAACATGTCAAATTAAGTATATTTACTGTATAAATCAGACCTGTAACTCAGATTTCCAATTTAACTCTTTTACAATCTTTTAAATGACCAAAATGCCCTTATAAGGCATAAATTGAGTTTAAATCTATTCGGGGCATAATAGAACATAACTTGCTGATATTATATCATATTTAAAGCATATTATCTCAGGGAACTTGCATATGACTCTTTTGGCTACCCGTAACGCTCTTTTAGCGCTCGGTTCGGTTTATGTAACTAGTTTGCATAAATTGACCGAAACGGGTCAAACGTTATCGTTTTGGTTTCAAAATCCAGAATGTATTTAGTATACCCATATTATACAAGTATTCAAACTTGTCGGGTCTATATCACATTCTACCGGTCTCCGCTTAATCGTGCGCTTGTACCGTATCGTCCTTATAACTATCCGGTCTAAGCTTAGGCTTACATAAAGACCCGTTAGGAATCTAATAGGTTATTATAAACCTTTGTTCCAGAATAGGAGGCCCAGTAAAAGCTATCTACACTTGCCAATTTTGATTCATACTTACTCAGGTAAATACATTTTGACTTATTTTCCCTATACGGGCTTGGGGTACGGTATATAAAATACCGCTTGATCGAGCGTACAAATCCTGCACCCTTGGGTGTTCAGTTGGAATAATTTGATCGGCTCGTTTAAACAGTCTTGTTTTACTTTAAGCCTTTGGGGGGTTAATGACCGTGTCCCGGATATCCTTGGCATTATCTTACGAGATGGCCACGACCAGAGCACGGGGTGTAGGCGTACACCCGTCGTGTATAACTCTTTAATGTGGTGTGTCTATTAATCTTTAACCCGGACAAGATCCCGGGCTACCGAACGCACGAGTAGCATGTAATTCGTTCACAAGTTTATATTGCATAATTATCCCAAGTTATAAAAATGTTTTATGTCATGTGCATTTAAATCAATTTTCAATCATTTTCAAAATGAGTCAGTTAATTTGTATTTACCAGTGTAAACTGACGTATTTTCCCAAAAGGTTAAGTGCAGGTACTATACGTACTAGGCTGGCTGTTTCCTAAGAGCGTCCACAATAGTCTCGCAAGCTCGGACGACAATAAACTGTTGAACAATTATCTTATTTTATTTGATCCGCCTGTGGATCCGTTTCAACTACTTGTGATATTTATTATTGCATTTTAATTAAAGTTGAAATGAATCTATTTCTGCTTCCGCTGTGCATTATTATATTGTGTTGTTTGTCTATGACGACGCCAACTACGTCACCATACCCCACACCGGGCCCACCGGTGACACGTGAAGATCGGGGTGTGACAGGTTGGTATCAGAGCCAACGCTGAGGGAATTAAACACTAGTCTTTTGTGTTTAATCTCAGTTACATAATTGCACATTCCTCGATTTTCGAGTCTAGACAAAGAACATAGGAAATGTTCAAATTTCTTTTATTTTTCTAACTTTGTCTTATATATATTTTGTTGTGCCACTTGTTTGATTTTTGACAGGTTCAAGATGCCGCCACGTGTACGAGGAAGGGGACGAGGAGCATTCGCCACCTCTCATGACCATGAGGCAGGTCCTTCGCATAGGCGAGCCCCATCAGCATCCCATAACACTGATGCCCGAGATCTTTGGAGATCGTTCGCTGAACCCGCTAGGCACTCACTGAGTACCTCACCTTCCCTACCACACTCTTTTGGGCCTCATTCTGAAAATGAGCCCCACCACTCCCACCAATCCTTCATTCCTCTACCCCAGTCGCCTTATGACTACCCAGCACCCGTTTATCAGGGCCTGTACAACCCTGATGCCTATTTGGAAGAACCAGTGGGTCATAACCCACTAGGACCGGAAGACCACTTCTCGGGTGGCAATGAGATGGAGGTCGACGAGGATACCGATCCTTCCATGCCACCGTCCGGTACACCGAACCACCCCATCGAGATATCTGATGGGTCACCGTTTTTGGGATCACCTTACAATGGTCCCGACAGTTTCGAGGAGAGATTCAAGCAGCACGACTGGGTTTTTACCCCTAGCTACCATAACTCTCCCATGCACCAGTCCTACCACAACTCTCCCGTGCACTCGCAGCATCACTCCCAGCAGCAGCTTCAGCAGCAGCCGCAGCAGCAGGATCCTTCAGAGGGATTCTGGCGCGACGTAGTCACTCCGCCACCGCCACCACCTCCGGTTTTGCCTCCTCCGCCTCAGAGGCAAAGGAGGAACGCCCGTATGTCTACGCGAGGAGGGATACGCATTGGCACCCCTCGACATTCAGGTAGCAGCCGCTACTCGCCGCTCCACGAGGAGTCAGAGATGGGAGAATCTCAGCATCCCGTCTCAGAGGTGACTTCTGCGCCTATTGCGCCACTGCCACCGCAAAACTTTGGAGAGCCAATCCCTGCGTATGCTAGCGCAGCACAGTTCAACCCTTTTGAGCCGACTTTTCCCCCAGGTTATGACTATACAGGGGATCCCTACTGGTTAGCTTCGGGCTACAACCCTCTCAATCAGGAGAGTGCTTTTGGAGGTCCCTGGGCTACGGGACAATCAGCTTTTGGATACCCACCGCATGGATACCAGCAGCCGCAGCCTCCTCAACCACCGCAGTATCAGCCACCGCCGCCGGCGCCGATGATGTCGCCACCGCAAGTCCAAGATATCCTTCAGGGGATAAACGACGTGCGACGTGAATTGCGACATGAAATGCGGGAAGATCGCCGACACAACCGCGGAATGTTTAAGAAGATGGTTGGCTTGATCAAGGGTAAGGGTAAGAAGGATTATTAAATCCTTTGTTTGTTAGCTCATTTACTCATGTCCCTGCGAGGACATTTATTCCTGTACTCTACCCCTGCGTGGGTATATTTCTCTTGTTCTACCCCTGCGTGGGTATGTTGTTTCTGTTGACCCCTGCGTGGATTTGTTTTGTCTGTTTGTTGTTTTGTTTTGTTTGGTTTAGCCCCTGCGTGGGCATGTTATTTGAGTAAAAGTCCCGTTTAGGGCAAACTGGTACTAGTCTACTTTTATTTAAAAATGGTTAATTTAAGTTTTTCATTTTATCTATATGCATGAACATAATATACAGATAAATGAAAAATATCAAATGTTATTTTGATTTACCATTCTAATAAGAATCTTAAGAAGGTAAAACCTAGCTTGAATGTCTTATTAAAAGGCCTGGCCAATATGGTAAAACCTGGATAAAAAGATTCAAATCTCTGTTAACATCTGCAAACATGTTAGCATTCTTGACTAGCGTGATCTGTAAAATCACACATGTCACCTTTTAATAAATTATCTACAGATTGTATCTGTATACATGTCTGATTATGACATGATGCCTACGGGTTATGACTATGTCATATAAAACAAAAAGGCAGTTGTGGTTTATAACTCCCTGCCAAGCAAAGGATTATTTGTTTAATTATACAATTCTAATCCTATAAAATTCTAAATTTAAAATTTAGAAGTTGTCTGAAGTGACTAGGCCTATGGTGCCAATATATATATTTCATTCTATGATATAGTTGCTAATAAAAGTACCGAATGAAATTAAATAAATTAACTATTATGGTTATTAATACCATGGTTAATAAATCGTCAAGAACGATAATACTGTTAGGTTTCTAAATAGACATTGTCCTTACTTTATTGTAGCTCTTGAAGCTACATGGCAAAATCGGAAGAAACAAACAGTCGTTCTGAGGAACACCCTGATAACACTAAGATTCATGTAACTGGTGCGGAACTACAAGCACTGGTAGAAAATGCTGTTGCCAAGGCCATGGATAGGCAATTCAGGGAATCGAGCGGGACTCGGAGTAGGACCCGAACCGTATCGCACGTCAAGCCCAAGACTCATTCGGAGGCTCATAGCAAGCCGCCTTCTAAGAAAAATGAGCCGAAGAAGGATGATGAGGATAATCACTCCTCCAACCACAACAGTGTACCAAAACAAGAAATCAAGCAGAAGCATGATACGCACAGTAAGTCCTGTACGTACAAATATTTCGTTTCATGCAAACCCAGAGATTTTACTGGGGAGAAAGGAGCAGTCGACTGCATGACGTGGTTAGATGAGATGGATACGGTTGTTGATATCAGCGGGTGTGCTGATAGGGACGTAGTGAAGTACGTGTCCCAGTCATTTAAAGGAGACGCACTAGCATGGTGGAAATCACTCCTACAAGCTGCCGGTAAGGCCACACTGTACGGTATGACATGGGATCAGGTTGTAGCCCTGATCAAAGAAAATTTTTGCCCTCAGCACGAAGTCGAAAGGATCGAATCAGATTTCGTATCCTTGGTGATGAAGAACCTCGACTGTCAGGCATATCTCACCACATTCAACACTTTATCTCGATTAGTGCCGTATTTGGTGACCCCGGAGCCGCGAAGGATTGCCCGTTTTATTGGGGGTCTGGCACCAGAGATGAAGGCGAGCGTTAAGGCATCAAGGCCTACGACGTTCAGATCAGTAGCTGATCTATCTCTCTCACTCACCCAGGATGTAGTCCGGTTGAGAGCTCTTAAAAGCTCGGAGGAAAACAAGAGGAAACGTGAGGATGACACCTCACGAAGATCGGAGAAAAGACACCGAGGGAACAACGACCACAGGAAAGGGTCGGGATTCAAGAAGGGAGATCACCAGTCGGGTGAGAAACCCAGGTGCAAGGTTTGCAGGAAGCATCATTTTGGGAGATGCAGGCAGGAGTCCAGGTCTCAATCTCAGCAGAAACTATGTGGGATTTGTAAGTCCCCAGATCATAAGGCATTAGATTGTAAGAAACTTAAGGAGGCAACTTGTTATGGTTGCAATGAAAAAGGGCACATCCGACCTAATTGCCCAAAGAATGTTAAAAAGGCCGATGATGGAAAGAAGACCAATGCGAGAGTCTTCAAAATGGACGCTAAGGAAGCAGTTCAGGACGACAACGTCATTACAGGTACTTTTCTTGTAAATGATGTTTTTGCTAGAGTTCTGTTTGATTCAGGAGCTGATAAGTCATTTGTTGATGATAAGTTTTGTAAGTTGTTAAACCTACCTGTTAAAACCTTAAGAGTGAAGTATGAGGTGGAATTAGCCGATGGAACCATAGAAACCGCCTCGACTATCCTAGATGGGTGTGTTATATCCATTAGGAATCATTCTTTCCCGTTATCCTTGCTTCCCTTTAAGCTAGCTGGATTCGATATAGTGATAGGCATGGATTGGTTATCGTGTAACCAAGCCCAGATTGTGTGCAACAGAAAGCAAGTGGTAGTTAAGACTCCGTCTGGTGAGTCACTCACTATCCAGGGAGATACCCAGCATGGATTGCCGGAGCAAGTGTCCATGCTCAAAGCATCCAGATGCCTGCAGAAGGGTTGTGTCATTTATATGGCACAAGTTACTATTGATGAGCCAAAGCCAAAGATCGGAGACATCCCTGTCATCTCAGAATACCCTGAAGTATTTCCCGAAGAACTCCCCGGTTTGCCACCGGATAGGCAAGTGGAGTTTCGAATAGACATCATTCCAGGTGCAGCGCCAGTAGCGAGAGCTCCATATAGGTTGGCACCAACGGAGATGAAGGAGTTAAGGACGCAGTTAGACGATCTATTAGCTAAGGGTTTTATTAGACCTAGCTCGTCTCCTTGGGGAGCGCCAATCTTGTTTGTCAAAAAGAAGGATGGATCGATGCGTCTGTGCATCGATTACCGTGAGCTTAATAAAGTCACTATTAAGAATAGATATCCGTTACCCAGGATCGACGACCTGTTCGATCAGTTGCAAGGAGCAAGCTACTTTTCAAAGATCGATTTAAGGTCAGGTTATCACCAATTGAAGGTCAAGGATGAGGATGTGCACAAGACAGCGTTTAGGACTCGTTATGGACATTACGAGTTCCTAGTGATGCCGTTTGGGCTCACTAACGCACCAGCCGCATTCATGGATCTCATGAATCGTGTCTGCAAGCCCTATTTAGATAAATTTGTCATCGTCTTTATTGACGACATCCTTATCTACTCGAAGAGCCAAGCTGACCATGAGAAACACCTTCGTTGTATTCTCAAACTTCTGCATCAGGAGAAACTCTATGCCAAATTTTCGAAGTGTGAATTTTGGCTTCGAGAAGTCCAATTCCTTGGACATGTGGTAAGTGAGCGTGATATCCAAGTAGATCCCGCAAAGGTAGAAGCAGTCATGAATTGGCAGGAGCCGAAGACTCCTACCGAGATTCGCAGTTTCCTCGGATTGGCAGGATACTATAGGCGATTCATCGAGAACTTTTCAAGGATTGCTGCGCCCCTAACTTCGTTGACTCGTAAGAAGATTAAGTTTGACTGGGGCCCTAAGCAGCAGGAATCCTTCGACATTCTGAAGAAGAAGTTGAGCAATGCGCCAGTGTTGACATTGCCTGATGGTATAGAAGAATTTGTGGTGTATTGCGATGCGTCACACACTGGTATGGGCTGTGTACTCATGCAAAAAGGCAAAGTCATTGCCTACGCTTCTCGACAGCTAAAGGTGCACGAGAAGAACTACACCACCCACGATTTGGAATTGGGTGCAGTTGTATTTGCATTGAAACTGTGGAGACACTACTTGTACGGAACCAAGTGTATAATTTATTCGGATCACAAGAGCCTTCAACATTTGTTCAATCAGAAGGAATTGAACATGCGACAAAGGCGATGGATGGAAACTCTAAATGATTACGACTGTGAGATAAGATACCATCCAGGCAAGGCCAATGTAGTTGCCGACGCCTTGAGCAGGAAAGAAAGAGTAAAGCCGATCAGAATCAATGCCAAGCGCATTGAAATAAGGAATAGTTTGAACGAAAGGGTGTTAGCTGCACAGAAGGAAGCTGTGTTGGAAGCTAACTATCCTGAAGAGAAGTTAGGAGTAACTGAGGAGCAGTTATCCTACGACAAAGATGGAATGCTAAGACTGAACGGACGAATATGGGTTCCAGTTTATGGAGGACTTCGGGATGTTATCCTCCAGGAAGCCCACAGCTCTAAATATTCCGTTCATCCTGGAGCTGATAAGATGTACCAGGATCTAAAGGCAAACTACTGGTGGATTGGTTTGAAGAAGTCTGTAGCTGAGCATGTAGCTAAATGTCTGACTTGTGCGCAAGTCAAAGCTGAGCACCAGAAGCCGTCAGGTTTGCTTCAACAACCTGAAATTCCCAAGTGGAAATGGGAAATGGTGACAATGGATTTCATCACCAAGTTGCCAAAGACGAGGAAGGGAAATGATACCATATGGGTCATAGTAGATAGACTGACTAAGTCAGCTCATTTTCTACCCATCAAGGAGACGTATAGCTCCGATATGTTAGCTCAATTATACGTTGATAAGATTGTAGCACTGCATGGCATACCTGTATCTATCATCTCCGATCGAGATACTAGATATACGTCACATTTTTGGAAGAGTTTCCAACAATCATTAGGCACTCGTTTGAATTTTAGTACGGCTTATCATCCTCAGACTGATGGTCAGAGTGAGCGTACTATTCAGACTTTGGAAGACATGCTGCGTGCATGTGCGATCGACTTGGGTGGTAGTTGGGATAAGAACCTACCACTGATTGAATTCTCCTACAACAATAGCTACCATTCCAGCATAAAAGCTGCGCCTTTTGAGGCCTTATACGGTAGAAAGTGTAGATCGCCCATCTGTTGGGCAGAAGTTGGAGATGTCCAGCTATCAGGACCAGATATCGTTTTTGAGACGACGGACAAGATCGTGCAGATTCGCAATCGTTTGAAAGCTGCCAGGGATAGGCAGAAGAGTTATGCGGATCCGAAGCGCAAAGATTTTCACTTCGATGTAGGTGATAAAGTGTTGCTTAAAGTGTCGCCCTGGAAGGGGGTAATGCTATTTGGTACGAAAGGCAAGCTAAGCCCGAGATACATAGGACCTTTCGAGATCATCGAACGTGTCGGAGCAGTTGCTTATAAGTTAAACTTGCCTGAAGAACTTAGCGCTATACATAATGTGTTCCACATCTGTAATTTGAAGAAGTGTTTCACTGACGAATCACTGGTTATACCGCATACAGATATACACATAGATGAGAGTTTGAAGTTCGTGGAAAAACCATTGTCAATCGAGGATCGACAGGTGAAGAAGCTTCGAAGGAAGTATGTGCCTATTGTCAAGGTCAAATGGGATGCCCGTAGAGGTCCCGAATACACGTGGGAAATGGAATCCACGATGAAGGAGAAATATCCTCATTTGTTTCAGTAAATCTCGAGGTCGAGATTTCTTTTAAGGGGGTGAGGATGTAACACCTCGAAAATTTACGTCCAATAATGTATTGACACGTGTCATAGGGTTCCGGTATGCGAAAACATACTTTAGAGGGACTAAAGTTGACAAACAGTGAAAACTATGGAACGTAAGGGTCCAAAGTGTTAACAAGGGATAAATAGACTCTATGATAACCCTACATAATGTTTATAACCCTAAACGGATGGATCATGGATCATACGAAGCGGAAATTGCACGAAAGTGAGGAATTACAAACTATAGGGGCTAAAAGTGTCAACATGTTGAATTTATACCTCTGAGTGATCTTTTGGCAGACCCGAAGCTTTGTAATGCTAAAATATACTCACTAGAATATGTGGTAAAAATTTCATGAAGTTTCGTTATCGTATGAGAAAGTTATGGACAAAACCGTACTTGAGGGGTTAAAAGCGTCAACGTCGAATTTCATGGCTTTTCGGGTGAGCGCAAAGTTAACCGAGGACATTACCATGTTGGTAAATTCCCAAGGTTCTTAAAAACCAAGTTTGGGGGTTTAGGAGTCAAAATTAATAGCCAAAACCTCGCGTGCAAAGACAGGGACCAAAGCTGCCAAGTTTGTCAAAGTTTGGACCTGCAGAACCCCAGGCGGCCCACCTGGGCTACCTTAAGCGGGCCGCGTGCCCATGCCAGTATCAGAAATTCGCGAATTTTTGCATTTTAGTCCGAATTTTGAGTGGGAAACAACTATGAGCACCTCCTAATTGCACCAATCAAAGCCCTTGCATGTAAGGACACCTGTAGACTTCTCCAAGCACCTGAATTCCTTTATAATTCTGATCAAATCACCATTCTTGAGGCACATGTGATAGTAACAAGAACACCCACAAGCTTGCAAGAACTCACAAGGCTTTCCAGGAGCAATCTGATCGACAAGGCAACCTCATAGTGCTATCTAGGCTTCATTAGGACCTTTGTAAGCATTCATATCATCCTCTAATTCGTTCTAGCTTTGATTATTAGCCAAAAGTCAATCCGTTGTTCATATAGTTTGACTTTTCGATTAAACGAATTTGGCTCTGTCATTTCTCAAATTGAAACCACTTATAAGTTGGTATTTATGTGGGAAACAAACCCTCAAAAGGGTATTCTCTGATTCCCACTCTAAGCATGCTATTTGTCGAGTCAAAGTTGTTCTTAAAAAGTCAACAGAAATTGTTTTTGTGAAATATAGCATAAATGGTAATGTAGATGACATGCAATCAGTTTGATCATCAAAAATAGCTTTATAATGAATGTAAGAATGTGTTTTATCATAATCAACTCGACAATCTTTAGTATAAACTCGGATCGAAACCGAAAGTCTTATAAAACGACTTTTTCGTTGACTCTCGATTCGGATCCGTGCATGCGTGTTTGAGATCTGTATTAGAGTTTATTTTTGACCATTTTTATTTAAGTGTAACTCTCTGGAATTTTTACAACTTGAGTCTATGCTTAACCGATTCATATGCATGTTTCCGATTATGCTTAAAAGTTGACTATTTTGCCCTTTTTGATATAAAACGTGATTTTTGGAAAAGTGAAAGAGTAGAAATCTTTATTACTAATTTATAAACTTGCACCGAAAATTTGAGATCAGTTGGTGGTCCAGATTTTGAGTTATGGCCGATATCGTAAAACTATATCTTTATGTAACATAATCGGCGCATTTAGCGTATAACCTATTTAAGGCCACTTTTTGATATAAAACTTTTTACCCACTGATGTTATATAATATTTTGGGATTTTTGAAGATTTTTATTTAATTTTTGGCTGATCGTATCATAGGTCGCTAAGTTGATTCGGTTAATGACGGTTTTGACCGTTTAAGCCATAAAATGAGTTTTATAAATCCTTTTGACCCCAAACCTTTTCCTACTGATTTTATTTGTTAAATAAGTTATTTTGAGCATTCTGGAAATATAAAAATCTCAGCTTTCTTTTAAAAACCCGGAAACGGCTCTAAATCGCATTTTTAGCGTTTTTAGCGCATAGTAAGCGTTATACTCATATTAAACATATAAGACTCATACCTACTGATGTATTTAGCATATTTTCATATAATAACAGTAAGTATAAGATTTTGAACTCAGATTTCCAGTTTTGACATTTTTAGCCCTTGTGAAATTACTAAAATACCCCTATGGTGCATAGTTTGATTTTAAATGATAAGTTTTGTATACGGGTCATACCCTACTGTTTTAACATGTCAAATTAAGTATATTTACTGTATAAATCAGACCTGTAGCTCAGATTTCCAATTTAACTCTTTTACAATCTTTTAAATGACCAAAATGCCCTTATAAGGCATAAATTGAGTTTAAATCTATTCGGGGCATAATAGAACATAACTTGCTGATATTATATCATATTTAAAGCATATTATCTCAGGGAACTTGCATATGACTCTTTTGGCTACCCGTAACGCTCTTTTAGCGCTCGGTTCGGTTTATATAACTAGTTTGCATAAATTGACCGAAACGGGTCAAACGTTATCATTTTTGTTTCAAAATCCAGAATGTATTTAGTATACCCATATTATACAAGTATTCAAACTTGTCGGGTCTAAATCACATTCTATCCGGTCTCCGCTTAATCGTGCGCTTGTACCGTATCGTCCTTATAACTAACCGGTCTAAGCTTAGGCTTACATAAAGACCCGTTAGGAATCTAATAGGTTATTATAAACCTTTGTTCCAGAATAGGAGGCCCAGTAAAAGCTATCTACACTTGCCAATTGTGATTCATACTTACTCAGGTAAATACATTTTGACTTATTTTCCCTATACGGGCTTGGGGTACGGTATATAGAATACCGCTTGATCGAGCGTACAAATCCTGCACCCTTGGGTGTTCAGTTGGAATAATTTGATCGGCTCGTTTAAACAGTCTTGTTTTACTTTAAGCCTTTGGGGGGTTAATGACCGTGTCCCGGATATCCTTGGCATTATCTTACGAGATGGCCACGACCAGAGCACGGGGTGTAGGCGTACACCCGTCGTGTATAACTCTTTAATGTGGTGTGTCTATTAATCTTTAACCCGGACAAGATCCCGGGCTACCGAATGCACGAGTAGCATGTAATTCGTTCACAAGTTTATATTGCATAATTATCCCAAGTTATAAAAATGTTTTATGCCATGTGCATTTAAATCAATTTTCAATCATTTTCAAAATGAGTCAGTTAATTTGTATTTACCAGTGTAAACTGACGTATTTTCCCAAAAGGTTAAGTGCAGGTACTATACGTACTAGGCTGGCTGTTTCCTAAGAGCGTCCATAATAGTCTCGCAAGCTCGGACGACAATAAACTGTTGAACAATTATCTTATTTTATTTGATCCGCCTGTGGATCCGTTTCAACTACTTGTGATATTTATTATTGGATTTTAATTAAAGTTGAAATGAATCTATTTCTGCTTCCGCTGTGCATTATTATATTGTGTTGTTTGTCTATGACGACGCCAACTACGTCACCATACCCCACACCGGGCCCACCGGTGACACGTGGAGATCGGGGTGTGACATACTAGCACAAGGCTAGGGAAGAAACAAGGCGTAAAAATGGTGGATAAAAGGAAACGAGAGTGGTTCTTGAACTTCCGAGAGCACCGGGCTTGTTTGTAGGAATCCTTGCTCCTTTGTATGTATGAGAAATGGTTGTATGGAGGTTTGATGGTGGTGAGATGGTGGAGGATGTTGGCGGCCGTGAGTGGTGATGGAGGGAGGAATGAAAGTTGTTTGTTGAAGTGTTGTGATGAAAGAGAAGAGTTAACCTCTATACATATTTATAAACCATGACTCCTTATTATCCATCATGCATTGTGTCTTCTAGATATCCCACAAACAACAATTAAATAATCAAAGAAAACAAGGGGGTGTACCACCCCTTGTAACCGTCAAGATGGGGGGGGGGGAGGGGGGTAGGGGGTTGGGTGGTGATGGAACTTGGTTACTAATTTGGTTAGGATGGAAGTATTTAGTTAGTATACTAAGTGTGTTATGTAATATAAAGGGTGTTAGGGTGTTCGGGGACCCTAACTAGCTCAGAAAAGTAGAAACAATGTATTTGGCAATATTTTTATGTTCCGGGTAAAGTCCGGTTGTTCGGTTGGATATTGATCCGTTAAAGTGTTAAGTAAAGCTATAAAGTGTCTTTTAAGTTATTTTTAGTGACACATTAAATTCCCGACACTTTGGAAAGTGTCTGGAATTATTTTGACAAGTTTTTGCACTTCACTAGTATTGTTAAAAGCTGAATTTTGGTGTTTAGTGCAGAATTCTGCACTTAAAGTATGTTTTAGGCACTTCCGGTCACTATAACTATCACCTAGTGATGCAGTTTTATGATCCTCACCTCCCTACACTCCCTACTAGTGTGGTAATCTATTCCCGGCTCATACTGGCCTCAGAAACAATGTCTGTCTAGTGCTGGCAATGTCAGCATGTTTACTGGGTTATCCGCTCACTGTGCTAACTGTGCTTTTGTGCATCAAGTTTGTCACTATTGTTTGTGTATAATAAATGGAGTGACAGTAATAAAGTTTGATGCATGAGTATGTATGTATCAGAAAACAGAAAGCAGTTTATTCATAATTGTAATCAAGCACAGTAATTAAGCACCAATTAAGTATTAATTAACTTGTACGGATACCTGGATTTGTGAGGGTTGTCACACAAAATGCTTAGAACTCGAAAACTTTTATGAAGTAAATACTATGTATATTTATCCCAAACAACTAACACTCGGGAATTTGTATAAAATAAATATAGTGATGTATGTTTATTTCAAACGTTTGAAATTCGACGATTATATAAATTAAATATAATCATATATATTTATTTCAAACATCCACAACTCGAAAAGTTTATAAAATAAATATAACTATTTATATTTATTTTAAACGTCTAAACGAGATATGATATGTGATTGTATTCGGCTGCACAACGTTTATCTATATGCATATATGCGTCTACATCTTACGAGACACTACGACGAGACGTATTATTATCCGTGAACGTATATGGCGACTATTCGAAAAAATGCGTAAATCCATTATACGAGTGTACAACGTATTGTTTTCATCTAACTACTCATTATGTATACGTATTTCTATTCATGACGACTAACACGATTTCGTAAATATACTTATATGTATAAATATATATACTCTAAATCACTCGGAAACTAAGTAGTTTCCAAAACATAGTATTTATCCTGATTGCAAGTGGGATCAAGCAACCATAGATTGGTTATTTCAAATCATGATATCAACACTTTCATAGAATCGTATGGCCAACGATTCGGTATAGCTCGGTGACACGTAGTTTAGCTACATCATATTTAGAAACTTATAAGTTATTCCTTGATAAGAATGCTACAGTTGCATGCTAGCGAGTTTACATTTTTGGAACGACATCGTGGAACCACATTAAACTATCTTTGCACAAGAATATCGAGGTGAGTTCATAACCCTCACTTTTTACGGTTTTACATTTTTATAAATGTCTCCGGGGTTGGAAAGACATGCAAGTTTTGCAAATGTAAACAATATTTCGATGAACGAAAACTCATATTTCTAAACCATGTTGCAAATGATTTTCAACGAACTCAAATGGTTCACGAAAGGTTTATGCTAAACATACTGGTTTAACAAAACACACACGTATTTTCGAAGCGTGCATGAGTTTCATCACTAGTGACGGGACTGTCCTAGTTACAAAAACGGGACAGGGTTGTCATGCATGCGAACAACGGGACAACCCAGTGAGTTCATATCCCCATTTTCTTTTAAATGTTTTTGGTTTTTATAACTCTTGGGGGGGGGATACATGTTTCGATGGTATAGTTTAGCTATGGAATGAAATATTTGGATCATGTGCGAATAGGGTCTCTCTTAAGCGCCACTAATCTTGTATAAGACCAAGGAACAAGAGGGGTAGATCTATCAAGTGTAGGTGAGCCCCACTCATGGGTCCTTTTGTGGCCGAGTGTCACAGCCGGGTGGACCGGATGAAACCGTCTAGGGTTGAGTGTTTCTTATGTCGTCACACATATTAATGTCTTAGCTACACATTAACGATCAATAAGTTCATTGACGTTTTACATACCAGTTTTCGACACTAGAATTTGGTTTGCTTTTAAGATTCATTTGATGCAAACCGTCAAACACATGAATTCACCAAACTTTGGTGATGTTTTCAACTTAAACAGGTAAGGGGACTGGTCGGTCCTGCTTACAGACTCAAATGGGCTAGGCCCATTCTCACTTGAGCAAGGCTCACATTTACTCGTACGAGGCACGAAGTCTCACGGACTGGATTATCCTACATACAAAGTTTTATAAACACAAAATTTTCAATTGACATGCCGAGAAAAATGGTTTTATTACGTTTTCTCAACAATATTTAAACCGGTTATCAAAAAGATATATTTTAAATCATTTTCAAACAAACTATAAACTCGCCAACTTTATGTTAATTTTTCGCATGTTCTTTCTCAAGTTACATTTTCAAACTATGGGACGGTTGGAATAGGAGAACCCATGGGGATTCGAGTACTTAGCAGGCGTTCACTTTCTAGAAGTCTTAAGACATTATACTTCCGCTGTGCAATGAAGATACTAGACAGATCACACCGAATCTAATTTTAGCGAGTGTGATAGACTGGTATCAGAGCTATAGTGTAACACCCCGAAAATTATAAAACTTTATATTAGAATTATAAAGTGCAAAATAAACGAGAATAAGCTAACTAGGAAATTAATAACCCGGTTTGCTATGAGTCTTGTAGTAACACATGAATAATTTGAAATGCCTAAATTTTAAACTAGACAAAAGTTGAGGGGTTTATGCTGTAAAACTTGAAATTTAATTCAACTAAAACAAAATAACTCACACCAAACACACACAAAAGGTGTGTCTGGTCGATCAAACAGCAGGGCGAACAAGAGCTCCTCCACCAAACCCTAACTCTCACAAAATTCATAAATTGAAGGCTCAAATCAAGTCAAAATCGAAATCTGAGTATAGATTAGTGATCACCTCGACGAAGGGATCAGAAGGTATGTGAAATTTCGATATTTGGTTCCATCTTAAATTTTGGATAAATTCATGAAACCCGAATTTGAGCTTGCATGATCATTGTTTGGATGAAATTGAGAATGAAAATGTGTCTAGGATTAAACCCTAGCCATTTACTTGTTGAATTGATGCATATGATTGTGAATTCATGATCCTACACTTGTGTGTTAAGTAGGTTTTGTAGAATTATGCTAAACACTAGGATTATCATTGTTAACCTAGTGTATTTGGGCTCTATGGAGTGAATTCTGAATTGTTGATATGAAAATTTAAATGAACTTGTAAAAGGATGCTTAAATCTTGGCTAAATAGTTAGTTAAGAACTTGATTTTTATTTGTATGGAATCATGCTCATTAGGTGTTTGATGTAACGCCTAAGAGAAGATAAATGTTAAAAAAAAACCCGACTAAAAATGCATATTCGACTAGTGTGAAAAGTTATGCGTTATATGTTATAAGAGGGTTCTAAACAACTATGGTTGAACTCTATAGGCAAGGAAACCAGGACGCCAAGCGGACAAGCTAGTGGCGATACACGTTTGAAAGGATTGCTCTAAAGGTACGCGACTTATAGTTTCGCTACATTATGTTTAATTGTTAGTCTTACTTTGTTATATTGAAATTTGGTAAACAAGGAAAACCGTTAAGTCACGGAAGTGACAAAGTGCCTTAGACAAGTAAAACGGGTCAAAACATGAGTTAGAAATAGAGTATGGATGTGTCTAGCAATGGAGACACCAATTCGGCATCCAAACGGGTCAAAACAAGTTGTGTCACAAACATAGAAATTAATAACCATCACTTGTGACTGGTTATATATCAAGTATAGGTCGTGTAATGGACACGCAAATCCATTGCAAAAGCATGAGCCCTTGTAGAGGGATTATAGTTCGGAACATTCGCATGTCAAATGATTCCGAAAGACATGGTTAAATTCTTGGAAATAAGCATGACGGTTATTGCATAAGCAACCCTCGGGAGGGGAGCACAAGCTTATATTGGTAAGGGGCTGTTTTGTAGCCTCTGAATGGTCATTAAGAGGCTACCTCTTAATGGAACCATTAAGAATTTTACCAATGAGAATGTAGAAGAATGTGACATGTGATGATTTACCATTCAGATGTTACCTCTTAACCAATCAGACTTGAGGTTACTTCTTATTCATTCAGAGGTTTTAACCCATTAAGAGGTAGTATCTGAATTGTCATTAAGAGGCTATCAAACAACCCCTAAATGCAGAAACGGGTGCATTGGCCTAAAGTTTATGATGATAACAATACATGTTGTGGAACTTGTAGACAAATGGGTCAAATAAACAAGAGACGAATTATAGGACAACTGTTTTTGAAATGATCTTTTTATGCAAATTGTGTTGATAAACGTGTCCGTAATTAAATTACGGTCACGTAGGAAAAAGAATCGGCTAAAATGGACGCCCGAGTCAAAAGTTATGTCAATTTGAAGTTTGGAATTGAGAAAAAGAGTGCTGGGCTGAATTGCAGCTCCAACCAACAAACAATCTATCAAAATCAGACCGTGGCGCTACGCCACAGCCAAGCATAAAACCCGTCGCGCGACGCGATGGGTGGTGGCGTCACGCGACCACCGGAGGTGGTCTCCGTCGCGTAGCGCGACCGCCCAACAGTGTGGATTTTTCTTGTTTTTTTTATGTTTAAGCACGAAACTTGTTTATACTCGATTATTAAAGTGTCAACTAATTATTTCTATGGTTTTGACCGTAGGTGAAGATGGACCTAATCCGGATGGTGATCAAGCAATTAACAAGAACCGAACGCACCAAATGAAGCTTCCGCATTTTGTTTATTTTGTTTATTTTGTTTTAGAAATACGTGAACACTTGAAGCTATGTTTTTAAAGTTAACTAGTAGCATGATGACTTCAATATTATGACCTTGTAGGGTCTTAAAATCATGAAAACTTTTTGTAAACTCGTAAATTTTGTACTAAATGCAAGTTATATATTATTAATTCTGTTAGTTCAAGTTGGGTTTTACAAGTTGGTAATCAGAGCTCAAGGTTGTTAACAAAATGTGTTCGGTTCAAGCTTGATCAACATCCGGTAAGAATTAGTTATCCAGTAGATTTTATTACGATTATTGAAAGAAAGAAATTCTAGTCGATGTGCATGGGAAGAGCGTGTTAACACACTCAAACCCGGATAGTGCACTAAACATGAATGGTTTAAGCAAGTGGTGAACTTGGCTAAACTAAAACGAGTGATGCATATGTTATAAAATGAAATTTTAATAATGAATATAAACATTTCAGATTCAAAATGGCCGATGGAGGGAATGATGATACGGTGCCGGTGGTCACCGAACAAATGAAAGGAGTGATTGCCGAGAAGTAGGGAAGGTAATTGAGAATAGTCTATCTGGTTTTATAGACAAAATTCAAAACACGGTGCTTAATGTGGTAGAGGAACAATCCAAAGGTTGGAAGAAAATGCCAACCGAGCTAAGGAAAAGTCCGGAGAACGGAAGGGTTGTTCATACAAGGAGTTCATGGCATGTAAACCGCCAATTTATAATGGGGAGGTCGATCCGATAATATGCCAACGGTGGCTAAGCGACATCGAGGGAGTGTTTGAAAGGACCCACTGCGAGGTAAGCGATTTTGTAACTTACGGTACGGGTCAGTTAAGAGGTCAAGCCAAGGATTGGTGGGATAATAAGAAGAAGGAGATTGGGACCGATGCTGCAAAGGCTATGACTTGGGATGAGTTTAAGGCACCATTCCTTAAACACCATAGCCCCAAGGCGGTCATCAACAGAATCAAGGAGGAATTCATCCAGATGAGGCAAAAGGGTGAATCGATAGACAAGATTACGGGCATCTTTCTCGATAAATTAAGGTTTTGTGGCGAGCTGGTGATAAATGAAGATCAGAAAATATATTATTACTATAATATGTTAAGTGCTGAATATCGGAAGTTCATGACTCCTTCCAAATATGAGATGCTCACCGAGATCATAAATACGGCTCGGGAACGGGAAATCGAACTCAAAAAGCAGATTGAACGGGGTGAACGAAGGGCAGTAGATGTTAACCCGAGCCCTACGAAGAAGGCACTAACAATGGAGTCAGTGAAGAAGACGGATGTGAAGGGTGGATCACTGAGTTGCAAAGTATGTGGAAAGGGGCACGAGGGCGAATGTCGCTTTAAAGATAAACCATGCCCCATATGCGGAAAAACAGGGCATACGGCCGCGCTATGTCCGGGGAAAGTTTCGGTGTGCTATAAGTGCTATCAGCCGGGTCACAAAAAGTCGGAGTGCCCGGAGTTGGACGGAAAAAGGAACGAGAATGATGTGCAGATTGAGGCACAAAACGCAAGGGCCAGATCCTTCCAATTAACCACATCCGAAGTAAAGATAGAACCTGATGTCGTTTCGGGTATGTTTCTTGTGAATTCAATTTTAACACAAATTTTATTCGATATAAGTGTGAATGATAGTTGCATATGGGCATATATGAGTAGTGAAATGAGTGAATTATATAAATGATATATATATATATATATGTATAAGAAAATAAACAATGGTGAGTATGAGAAACCAAAGCGAAAAACAGTCGTAATAAATATTGTCATGAGAAGGGGTGCGCGTACACTCGAACCCGGAAACTTAATAAAGTAAATAAATAATGTATTGGAAAGGAGAGTAATAACACCTGAACCCGGGAAATTGTAATAGTAACAAATGACAAGGACATGGTTATGGGCTTGGCCAAATGAAATAAGACATGTAGAAACATTGTTTGTAACAATAAACTATGTGGACAAATTCCATACAACAATATAGAACAATAAAACGAAATAAATTGACTTCGCTATTATTACAATGGATTCAGGTCAAAAATGAGAAAAAATTAAGACGCGGACAGAAATTGTCACACCCTGGCTTTGCGGAAGCGTGGTTAATTTGGTGTGACTTCTTAATACCATAGCTTAATCATAACAAGCTATATGAATTAAAAATATGCAAGATCATCCATTGATAATAAAAATATTAAACATTGTCTTAACGGGTTAACACCCAACAACCATAACTTTGTCTAAACATTACAAATGCAAACTTAAAGTAAACATGGTTCAGGGACTGTGACTTGTCCAGGAAAGAGTCACAAGTCTCGAACCCTGGATGACCTCGGGCCTAATGCAGCGGAAAACAAGCCATACCGTGCCAGATCGTTAGTTTCCTGAAATACATGTAAGTTGAAAAATCAACAATAATGTTGAGCGAGTTCATGCGAAAGTGAGTATACAAACCTTTGTATTTATCAAAAATCCTGGTATGTAGCAAATAAGGAAAAAGAGATCACCAATGGTTTGCAAGGCCATTGATATGTGTGAAGTGCAAGTAGGAAGACTCAAACCTAGCGGATTTATGCGTCGGGCACTAAGTCACCCCGAGGTCCGTTCAGCTGGACCTGGGGCTGGGCTCGCTACACCCAGATAGATCTACCGCTCCTGTCCCTCGGTCCTACCATGAGGATTAATGGCCTCAAGTTTCCGCCTACCCACTCACATGATCTAAGTAACAAACCTCCTTACGCTAATCATACCATGTATAAACATATTCATAATCATTGTAACATGTATTTCACCCCCGCAGTTTAGAAATCTGAAAACAGTTAAGAGAAAAGGGGGACATGAACTCACAGTCAGTGCGTCGCTAAATCAAGCACTCCAAAAGTCCGAGAGCTGTGCAACGACCTACATGTGCTAATTCTATTAGACGGATGGCCGTGCTTTAGCTTCATAGTTTAATTTTCGGGAAACAGTTAGACAACCGTTCCTTGTATATATTTGGTAGTTAATCTCCTTCCCAAGGGTGGGGGATTTAATACATGCGCGTTTATAATATTAAGTCTCACTTAATATATTTTATTTCTCCTTCCGAAATATAATTATTTTTCTCAAAAATAATATATTTTCTCTTCGCATAATACTTTCCAAAATAATACGTTGACAATATCCGCATTTATGAATATTTCCGTATAAGGCGTAAGTTACGTTTTGGCGATTTAGTGGTAATAGTACTTACCGTTGTAACTTATATGTTTGTCGTGTAGGCGTTGGTATTACTTTGGGTTCGACAAAGT
The DNA here is from genome assembly GCF_002127325.2 of Helianthus annuus. Classification (NCBI taxonomy): domain Eukaryota; kingdom Viridiplantae; phylum Streptophyta; class Magnoliopsida; order Asterales; family Asteraceae; genus Helianthus; species Helianthus annuus. The sequence continues at coordinate 65,106,378 of NC_035442.2, forward strand.
TTGTAAATATTATTTTTACTCTAAAAATAATATTTATATATTTTCACAAAATAATCATAAACAGTGTGGTGAAAAATATATCTATTGAATAAATATTTATCACGTTTAGTTTTTGTGAAAATCCCACCTCCGATTATTTAATAAATAAAGTCATGGCGAAATATATTTTGAAAACATCTCAAAATAGTTTAACACTTGCAAATAATTCTAAGTGTTACATTTTAGAAAAAATTTCGCCAGAGTTTCCCCTGTAACTGGAGGTGGCCACGCTTTCAAGCGTATCATTTTCTTTTACAAAATCATTCCAACACTTCTTTAAATCAACCAATCAATTTCCGATACTTCAAACTAGTTTCAACACATCAAACTTGTAGACTAGTATGTAAAATCGCATTATTACATGAACTCGTAGTTTTTCCGAAAATCATAGTGTAGATCACCTTATATTTAGTGGATCTATGTATAAAATAGTTTAGTCTTGTAAAAACCCCGTTTTTAGAACAAATCATCCTTTACAACTTCCCGACAACTTTTATAAAAATTGTTATTTTGTCGGATCTTTCGTTTCACAAGTGTTTATACACTTGTAGTTTGTAAAAATCATATTTGTTAACATGTCATCCAACTTTTATAAAAACATGATTTTCTCGACACTTGGTTCTACGAATATACCACTTGTACATACGTAGATCGGCTCGTTTTAAATACTATTTTACAAGTCAAAATACTTTTACACAAGTTCATGTTTCTCGTGTGGTGGAGTTTCACCTTTTAACCCTTGTACCAATAGAAACAAGCGTATGTCAAGATTCGTGATCTTAACAAAGTCGGGTTAAACGATGATAAGAGCCACCACATCGTAGATCGGGCCTTAATAATCAACATATTCGAATACTACGACTTTTACACGCGTTATAAGCTTTTAACCAACAATATTCAAGTTTTAGTAGTCTTTAAAGATTCAAAACGCATCATTCCAACTTTTAACCGTTAAAAATCATATTAACCACTTTAGATACGATCAAGAGCGAGTTTTAAACGTTATACCTCTAGCTCGGGGCTAGGGAAGATCTTTGGCGAAAATAGCGTGGATAAAAGCAAATGAACGAGGTCCTTCAACTTCCGCTTGCTTCAAGCTTCCTTGTACGTGACCCTTAGCACTTGTATAAGCTTGGAATGGAAGAATCAAAGCTCGAAAGTATGATGGGTGGGTGTGGGGAGTTCGGCCGAGAGAGAGGGAGAGCAAGAGAGAGAGAGAGTGATGTGGTGAGTGGTGATGGATGATAACTCTATGTGTGTGTGGGTTTTTATAGAGAAAATCAAGCTCTTTCGTCCATCGGTTTTATGTCGTCTAGATATCCACACAATCAAATAAAATATCAAAAAGCTTGTACTTCCTTGTCCCTTGGTTTGGCCGAAATCTTTAGGGGGGTGGGGTATCCGGTTGGATCTCGATTGTTCAGTTAGAGTTTAGTTAAGTTAAGTAGGTTACTTTTAGGGATTAACCCCGTTAGTTGCATGACGCGTTATAAAGCGGGTGTTAGAGTAATCAGGGACCCTAACTGGCTCAGAAAAAGACTAATAATATTTCTGACAATATTTTTATGTTCCGGGTATAGTCCGGTTGTTCGGTTGGATAGTAATCCGTTAAAGCGCTTAAGTAATCTTTTAAGCGTCGCAAATAATATTTTCAGCGACACAATTTATTCTGCAAGGTGTCAGGAATATTTCCTCAGGTTTTGGCACTTTATTAGTTAGCTAGAAGCTAGTGTGTTGATAAAAGTGCTGTGTTTCGTGCTTAGAGTACGTTTTAGGCACATCCAATCTCTGTATCTTATTCCTAGAGACGCAGTTATACAACCCTTGTATCCTTACACACACTATGGGTGTAGTAAAATATTTCTGGCTCATTCAGGCCTTTAGAGGCAGTGTTTGCCTGATGCTGGCTATATCAGCATGTCAATAGGTTATCCGTTCAAATGCTACTGTGCTTTTGTGCATCATGTTTGTCACTAGAGTTCAGTGAGTAAATAATGTAGTGACGGAAAAATCAAAGTATGATGCAGATATGTACAAGTATCAACAATCAAGTAGCAGTTTATCAGAAATCTCAGTTAAGCACAGTAATTAGGCAACAATTAATAGTTAATTAAATCGTACGGATACCTGGTTTGGTGAGGGTTGTCACATTCTCCCCCCGTTAAATAAATTTCGTCCCGAAATTTTAAATTCTGCTTGTAGAAGCAGGGTTCTCAGGAAATAAGTGGGGGTATTTCTCTTTCATTCGGTCTTCACGCTCCCAGGTGAACTCAGGACCATGTCTAGCATTCCAGCGAACCTTGACGAGCTTGACACTGCTCCGGCGGGTCTTGTTTACTTTCCAATCCGTGACCTCGACAGGTTCTTCAACGAAGTGGAGTGTGTCATCAATATGAATTTCGTCGGTAGGAATGGCAACATTAACTTGAGTTGAACTTCTCTTCAGATTGGATACATGAAATGTATCATGAACATTATTCAGTTCTACAGGTAGATCCAACTTGTATGCTACGGTCCCAATTCTTTCCAAAACCTTGAAAGGACCAATGTAGCGCGGATTCAACTTCCCACGCTTCCCAAAGCGTGCCACACCCTTCCAGGGTGATACCTTCAACAAAACCATATCCCCAACCTCAAACTCCTGAGGTTTCCTTTTCAGATCTGCGTAGGTCTTCTGACGGTCACGAGCCGCACTAATGCGATCTCGGATTTGCGCGATCTTATCTGTAGTTTCCTGAACTACATCGGGACCTACCAATTGTCTATCACCCGCGTCAGACCAACAGAGCAGCGACCTGCACTTGCGCCCATATAACGCTTCGAATGGCGCGGCACCAATACTGGTGTGGTAGCTGTTGTTGTATGAAAACTCAACCAGGGGTAAATGCTTATCCCAGCTACCGCCTAAATCCATAACACATGCTCTCAGCATGTCCTCCAACGTCTGAATCGTCCGCTCACTTTGTCCGTCGGTCTGCGGGTGAAAAGCTGTGCTCATATTCAGCTTTGAGCCAAAAGCTTCCTGGAAGGATTGCCATATCCTTGATACGAACCTCCCGTCTCTATCAGAAATAATCGAGAGAGGTACTCCATGGCGTGCAACAATCTCTCTCATGTAGATTTCAGCCAATTTGCTTGTATTATCCTTCTCGCGGATAGGTAAGAAGTGTGCTGACTTCGTTAAGCGATCCACTATCACCCAGATAGTGTCATGGCCTTTTGGCGTTCTTGGCAACTTCGTAATAAAATCCATGGAGATTTCTTCCCACTTCCACTGGGGAATTTTTGGTTGCTGCAGAAGTCCCGAAGGCTTCTGGTATTCCGCCTTAACTTTGGCGCAAGTTAAACATTTGCTCACGTAAATAGCAACATCGCCTTTCATCCTAGGCCACCAGTAATAATCTTTAAGATCCTGGTACATCTTATCCGCTCCAGGGTGGATAGAGTACCGCGACTTGTGAGCTTCATCAAAGATAACCTCTCTTAAATCACCAAACAGAGGAACCCAAATCCTTTTCTCAAAACACAACGTTCCTTCCCTGTTTGGCACCAATACCTTCTCCATCCCACGGAGATATTCTTCCTCAAGGTTTCCCTCCTTGAGAGCTTCCTTCTGTGCTGCACGAACGTGCGAGGAAAGGTCGGTTTGAATTATCATTTCCATAGCCCTAACCCTTATGGGCTTGATTCTCTCTTTACGACTTAGGGCATCAGCGACCACATTCGCCTTCCCTGGATGATACTTGATCTCGCAGTCGTAATCGTTCAACAACTCGACCCATCGCCTTTGCCTCATATTCAACTCCTTCTGATTGAATATATGCTGGAGGCTCTTGTGATCTGTAAAGATTGTACATTTTGTACCGTAAAGGTAGTGTCTCCAGATCTTCAAAGCAAAAACCACTGCGCCTAGCTCCAAATCATGAGTGGTATAGTTCTTTTCGTGCACCTTCAGTTGGCGTGATGCGTAGGCGATAACCTTTTGGCGTTGCATCAACACACAACCCAATCCTTGACGCGATGCGTCGCAGTATACCACGAAATCATCAGTGCCTTCTGGTAGAGCTAAGATTGGCGCGTTGCAAAGCTTATCCTTCAATATCTGAAACGCTTCATCCTGTTTGATTCCCCAATCAAACTTCTTATCCTTCTGCGTGAGGAGTGTCAACGGTTGAGCGATCTTTGAAAAGTTCTCGATGAACCTTCGATAATAGCCAGCCAAACCCAAGAATTGCCGAATCTCAGTTGGTGTCTTTGGCGTTTCCCAATCTTTGATCGCCTCGATCTTGGTGGGATCCACGTGGATTCCATCTCCATTCACCACGTGCCCAAGGAATTGCACTTCTCTTAGCCAAAACTCACACTTAGAGAACTTGGCGTACAACTGTTCCTTCTTTAGCAGCTCCAGAATGGCTCTAAGATGCTGCTCGTGCTCAGCCTTTGTCTTCGAATAAATCAAGATGTTGTCGATGAATACAGTCACAAACTTATCCAGGTACGGCTTACAAACTCGGTTCATCAAATCCATGAATACAGCAGGTGCGTTTGTCAACCCAAACGGCATAACGAGGAACTCGTAGTGTCCATATCGAGTTCTGAAAGCTGTCTTCGGAATACTCTCTTCCTGTATCCGTAGTTGATGGTACCCAGATCGAAGATCGATCTTTGAATAGAAGCTCGAACCTTGAAGCTGGTCGAACAGATCATCGATTCTTGGCAGGGGATACCTATTCTTGATCGTCAGTTTGTTCAACTCTCTGTAGTCAATGCACATCCGAAAACTACCGTCCTTCTTCTTCACAAACAAAACTGGAGCTCCCCAAGGCGAGAAGCTTGGTCGGATAAAACCCTTGTCTAACAACTCTTGAAGTTGTGTCGACAGTTCTTGCATCTCAGACGGAGCAAGTCTGTAAGGTGCCTTAGCCACAGGCGCAGCGCCTGGAACTAAGTCGATGCGAAACTCCACTTGCCTTTGAGGTGGCAAGCCAGGCAAGTCTTCTGGAAAGACTTCTGGGTATTCCCTCACGACAGGGATATCTTCGATCTTCGGCTCAGCAGCCTTTTTATCCACAATGTGTGCCAGAAAAGCAACACATCCTTTCTGCAAACACTTTCTCGCTTTCAGGTAGCTAATCATCCTTAACGGCGTCTCAAGCTTCTCCCCATGAACAACAATGGTCTCACCATCATCGGTCGGGATACGAATAACCTTCTCGTGACAAACTATCTCTGCCTTGTTACTCGATAACCAATCCATCCCTACTACCACGTCGAAGCTTCCCAACTGGACTGGTAGTAGATCGAGAGCAAACTCACATTCTCCCAGCTCGATTACGCAACCTCGAATCACCTCGTTAGCTTCTACTAACTTCCCATTTGCTAATTCGATCGAGTATGGAATATCTAACTTACTAGCGGCTAAACCAAGCATGTTTCTAAATTCTAGCGATACGAAGCTTTAATCGGCACCAGTATCAAACAAAACAGATGCATAGCGTTGGTTTACAGGGAACGTACCGGTGACAACATTGGGATCCTGGCGCGCTTCCCTGGCTTCCATGTTAAAAACTCTTCCACGTGCCTGGTTTAATTCTGGGCAATTCCTCTTGTAATGCCCTTGATCTCCACAGTTGAAACATTCGGGCCTCTGCCCGTTTCCACCATTGTTTCCAGCTTGATGGTTTCCCTGGTTCCGATTCATGGCGCCCGCTTGGTTAGCGTTATTGGCACGGTTCCCATCACTTCCCTGGTTTCCTTGTGGGCGGTTCCCATTACCACCACGGTTATTCCTATTTCCAGATCCTCCCTGGCCTCCTCGGCCAGCACTAGCCCAACAAAAATCCTTCGTATGACCAGTCTTCCCACATGATTCACAAACTCTTAAGCTGCAACGACCAGAGTGATGTCGTTGGCATGAGTCGCACTTGGGTTGTGCACCCATGTATCCCTTCCCTTTCTTTTTACTACCAGCTGTATCTGGCGCTGGCGCGTTCTGCTCTCCTTTCTTAACCACCATCCCGGTGCCCTGCTTGAAATTCGAAAATTTTCGCTTGTTTCCACCTGACGACTCCACATGAGTCTCTTTCTTCTTCGGCTCGACTTCATCAAACTTGTTCAACCGAATTGCCTCTTCGGTGAGAGCCACACTCAAATCAATGGCTTCAGTGATAGTTGCTGGTTTGGAAGAGGTCACCATGCTGATTATTTGAGGAGCTAGTCCCCAAATGAAGCGCTCAATTCTCTTGAACTCCGGTGTAACCATGTAGGGTACCACATGCGACAAATCGTGGAACCTCTGAACATACTCAGCTATCTTGGGACCTTCCATCTTCAGGTGCCAGAATTCGGTCTCTAACCTCTGGATTTCAGCGCGAGAACAGTACTTTTTGCGCATGAGTTCTTTCAACTCAGTCCACGTCAGTGCGTAAGCCGCAGTTTCGCCAAGGGCCTGGACCTGTAGATTCCACCAGGATAGGGCTCCATCCACAAATAGCCCTGAGATGTAAGTGACTTGTTGATCCAGCGTGCATTTGCTCATGCGAAGTACGGACTCGGTTTTCTCAGCCCAGCGGACGAAAGCAACAGCACCACCTGTGCCATCGAAGTTTATGGGCTTGCAGTCCAAGAATTGTTTGTAGGTGCACCCTGCACATACATTATTTCATAGGAACGGCATTAGCATCTGCTAAAGGAATCCATTTAGGCCATGGTATGTCTTAATGACTTAGGGTTACCATGAGGAGGATTTTGGTTGCCGTTAATGTTCGAGCTACTTCCGCTTGGTCCTCCTTGAGAGGCAGCATATTGAGCAATGGCATTAGCGATAACTTGCTGTAGTTCTTCATGAGTGGTAGGCATCGGCTGTGGCTGACGTCTTGGCGCCATCTTCTAAAGATGTGTACGTTGGTCAGGCCATAGTAAGCATACGATTATAGTAATAGTAATAGCACATAACATCTCATGTTATAATCATTATACACACAACATCCCATGTCCCAACATCCCATGTCACAAGTATTATATACACCACATCCCATGTCCCAACATCCCATGTCACAAAAATATAAATAAGAAATCAAGTGCATCAGATATGGTGAGAATACCGTGATTGCTACATATATCGAGACCATAAAGTGTAGTAAGTGTGTCATACAACCATCAATCAAATAGGGGCTACATCACCCCTGTACAAAACTATATCATATCAGTATCACATACATCCGGTACATCAAATAAGTATCAACAAAAGTCAGAAATCATCAGATGGTCTCTAAAAGGCTGTGCAGTCACAATCGCTGTCGTCTCACCAACGTCTACCACTATGGCACCGATGAGCTCTATGCGGATGGGGGTGGAGGAGGGGGAAAGTGAGTGTAGAGTAAGCGGCGTAAATGAAGCCAGTCCTCCTCCATCGCCTGCTGAGTGTGAATAACAGAAGCGATCTGCTGCTCTAAAGTCGAAAGTCGGGCAGCAAAGTCCGGGGGTAATGATCGAAAAGGCTGAAAGGATGAGGATGTCTGACCATGATATGGACCTAGAGATAGCTGAGCTCTCTCGAGCTCCTGGAGTCGCTGCGTATGGGACTCATGCTGATGGACAAAGGACATCAAGACGTCCTCTATGGTATGCCCCATATGGAATGGATGATATGGATCAGTGGGTGGCATCGGAGAGGAAGATGACCAAAGCAGTGGCGTACTGGTGGGATCGAATGGTGCTACATGAACAGATGAAACAGAAGATGGAACAGGTGTCATCTGGGGCATGAATGGCATAGGCATCGGTATGTGCCCAAAAGGGTGGGCTGAAGAGCCCTCTCCAGGCCCCGCTGGAGGTACAAACGGTGGGATCTGAAATGAAAAATCAGTATGATGTGCATCAGTGTGATGTGGTGGAAACGGTGGAACATCCTCGTCAGCAGGTATCCAATCGTGCTGAGCCTCCTCATCGGGTGGATCCATATGCTCAGCAAACAGAGCGTGCTCAGGCTCGAGGGGTACAGGATCAAACGGAGCAATGACAGGATCAACGGGTGCAACATGCTCAACTGGGTAGTCAACAGGGATATCAGCAATCAAAGGGGGATCAACAAAAGGTGGATCAATAACAGGATCATCAGCTATAGCATGATCATCAGCAATCAAAGGAATGTCCACAAGGTGGTCACCAACAGGTGGGTCAGCCAAAACGGGATCAACAGGAACGTCAGCATGTAACAAGTCATGCTCATGCACAGGATCGAGAGCAGCTGCCTGCTCTGGGGCCACGGCAAGCTCTGGGTCATCAAAAGCCATATCAAAATCAAACTCTGGATCAAAGGGATCAACAGGATCAACGGGATCAACAGGGTCCTCCATATGCTGGTCCATAGGAATATACTCAATATCGCGGTCAGGATCAAATCCTGGAGGAAAAACGGGATCAGAATCCTCAATGTCGTCGTGCTCGAACACAAAGCTCGGGATGGGTGCGGCAGAAGATGCCTGATCGGGGTCCGAGTCATGTACAAAATGATGCGTGCTCACCTCGTGAGACGGTACAGATGCCACAGACTCAAAGGAGTCTGGGACTGGCGAATGGGCGGGCGAGTCCCCAACTGGAGCACCAGCGATCATCAAAAGATCGCCAGCGAGAAGAGGGGCTGCATCAGGAATCTCATCCTCGTAAGGCTCGTCCTCAAAGAGATCAATGTCGCCCTCAGCCTCGGCGTCGGGTAGCAAGTCGTATGCTGGATAAGAAGCAAGGGGTATGGGAGCTGGAATCGCTACCAAGGGAAGATACTCAGCAGGATCGCCATCAATAGGCTCATAAGCACCCTCGGGTAGAACGAAGGGCAAGGAGTCATCATCATCGGTGCTGGTGAAGTCGGAGGTATGCACCTCGTGCTCTGAAGACACAATGTCGTCCGATACTATGGGTAAAGGTCCGGTGGTATCTGAATCACCCGTGGCTGGTGAGTCCATAGGTCTGTAACATAAACACAAAATATGCACAAAAATCAGTAAATCAGGTAATCACACAAGTTACCAAGTAATAATCACATAATCCTCCTAGTCCCACTAGCCTCCCAGCCTCCCAGACTGTCCTTCCTAGTCCCACTAGCCAACTTTCCCAGCCTCCCAGACTGACTCCCTAGTCCCACTAGCAAACTTTCCCAGCCTCCCAGACTGACTCCCTAGTCCCACTAGACAACTACCTCGATCCATTAGATCGAGCCTCGGCCTCCCAGACCGAGCCTCAGTCTCCCAGACCGAGCCTCAGCCTCCCAGACTGAGCCTAAAAATAATAAATAAAATATGCTCAACATTTGTTTATAAAAACGTTTTGGATCTGGGCTTAAGTGGTATGCAGTAAAAATGTTTTCGTGAGAGCCCTAGTGATCATAGTCTAGACTCGAGAAGGAATCCTAGTTCGCTATGATCAGAGCTCTGATACCAAGCTGTCACACCCTGGCTTTGCGGAAGCGTGGTTAATTTGGTGTGACTTCTTAATACCATAGCTTAATCATAACAAGCTATATGAATTAAAAATATGCAAGATCATCCATTGATAATAAAAATATTAAACATTGTCTTAACGGGTTAACACCCAACAACCATAACTTTGTCTAAACATTACAAATGCAAACTTAAAGTAAACACGGTTCAGGGACTGTGACTTGTCCAGGAAAGAGTCACAAGTCTCGAACCCTGGATGACCTCGGGCCTAATGCAGCGGAAAACAAGCCATACCGTGCCAGATCGTTAGTTTCCTGAAATACATGTAAGTTGAAAAATCAACAATAATATTGAGCGAGTTCATGCGAAAGTGAGTATACAAACCTTTGTATTTATCAAAAATCCTGGTATGTAGCAAATAAGGAAAAAGAGATCACTAATGGTTTGCAAGGCCATTGATATGTGTCACACCCCCAAAATACCACCCATGGGAAACCCTACTAGGCATGTGACAAACCAATAACGAGCCACCAATCATATTGAACCAATCACAAGTTGTTAAATATAATCATAAATTATTAATGAAAAATGCCATCAATAAGTTTAAATGAAAACCAACATGTTCAGCGGAAGCAATAAATAAACCAATGTTAAACCGTTTCGAAACCCATGTATAGTATCAATAATTCAAACACATGACTCCTTCAGTCGACCCATGACCACTCCAGCTACTCCAGACAGCAAGTCCTAATGCAAGACAGCTAACGACCTACAAGCATGCAAACAAGTGTGTCAGACGACGCTGGTGAGTTCAAAGTTTTATTACCGAGTTTAGTTACCAGATACATGTGTAAAACAGTTTAACAATTTGATTTGATGTTGTTATTAACTCGATTACCGTATGTGGCGACTAGATGTGAATGCCCAACCCCAATGCCTCCATTTAGGCATTGGTCATGAGGTCAAGGTATCAAACAACCTTGAATAGATGTAAGGGGTCTTATATGTACACGATGAGAATGCCCAACCCCAATGCCTCTAACTAGGCATTGGTCATGAAGTCCAGGTAATTAGTTCACGCCCGTCCTTTCGGCCCGGTGTGAGGGTGCCAAACCTAATAGCGCTATCAACTAAATACCTCGTTGCTTCTTCAGCAACACGGTAGATGTATGGGGTCTTACATGATTTATACTGTGTTCAATAACCAACATCCCAAATAAATAGTTTACCCAGTATTCCCTTTAGAAACGTTTACCAGATGTCCCAAACCATCGGGACGCATGCTTAGAAAAGTGCAGTGAACTCACCTTGGTTTGCTCGGTAAGACTAGTTACTCGATTTAACAGTGATTAAGCACGTCCTAATATGGGTACAGATAACAATCAGTTTCATGTGCATACATACTATGTATCTCACGTACGATTAATTCACATATTACTCAATCACATACCACACAAGTCTATTATATAAGTAACACCCATATAGTTGAAGTCATAGCAATTAACATCCATGTTGGCGGCTGCATACATAAAGAAAACATGTAGGGACCCCTTCAACTTAGCCTGTGCGCCACCCCATAGAGATCACATAAAGCAACCTTAATTGTCACTTTCATAAATTTTAATTGATTAAATTCAATTCACACAATGATTCTGACATCACATTCCCATGTATGATCTTATCACACCATCATCATCGATCCTTACTTCATGTAGGTCCTAGGCACTAACAATTAATAAATCAACCCAACCATTATAGCATCATACAATCCAAGTTAGCAAATAATGAAGTCTAGTAATATAAATCATATTAAACATCATTATCACATAAACAATTTCATCACTTAACATAATTTCAGTGAATCATCATTCGATCATTAATGGCGAGTAACGCATAACAAACATTCAAATCCATCATCGTTTAACATTAAACATACTAATAGGTCACAACAATTCACCAATTAACATGTGCAAAACTCAAGCGATTAATGGCAAGACACTAACAGAAACTTATCAAGCTATTAATTAAGCACACAAGATTTATTCATGTAAAACCCTACTCTTTCTAACTTACGAAAATCATAAGAAACCATGTATTGTCATATATCAGATTCCATACAATAAAATTGTACTAACCGGACCAAGGATGTTGCTATTCACGAGAGTCTAGCTTCAACAGGGAGTATGAATCTTTGAAGGGTAGGCTGATCGCAAGAAGAAGGAATGGGGTGCACTAGGGTTTGTGATTATGGGAAGGTTAACCTAAGAAAATCACGTAATGTACATATGTGTGCGTGTGTACATACAAATCCCAAACTAGTCGGCCCACTAATTCACAGTTGAACGGTCCAATAAGAATTCATGTGTTGGCTAGATTAATTGATTAGTCTAATCATTTTACATAAAAAGTGCAGCCCATTTAATGCAAGTTATTTGTCATATATCACGTGAACTATAGATTGATAAACCCATTTGATTCTTGACAGCCAATTAAAGGTCCAATTACATAACAAGTTTTCAAAGGGTTGTCAGACATTAACATGTGAGTTGTTTGTTCAATACATAAGTAACGAATGGCAAATCGTTATCCGATCCACAACATTTGTTCAATTTTAAAGTTTAAGTAATTTCTAAAGTTTAAGTAATTTTTGTCTCATCCGATCCCTGACATGGTTCGGGTTGTCACAATATGTGTGAAGTGCAAGTAGGAAGACTCAAACCTAGCGGATTTATGCGTCGGGCACTAAGTCACCCCGAGGTCCGTTCAGCTGGACCTGGGGCTGGGCTCGCTACACCCAGATAGATCTACCGCTCCTATCCCTCGGTCCTACCATGAGGATTAATGGCCTCAAGTTTCCGCCTACCCACTCACATGATCTAAGTAACAAACCTCCTTACGCTAATCATACCATGTATAAACATATTCATAATCATTGTAACATGTATTTCACCCCCGCAGTTTAGAAATCTGAAAACAGTTAAGAGAAAAGGGGGACATGAACTCACAGTCAGTGCGTCGCTAAATCAAGCACTCCAAAAGTCCGAGAGCTGTGCAACGACCTACATGTGCTAATTCTATTAGACGGATGGCCGTGCTTTAGCTTCATAGTTTAATTTTCGGGAAACAGTTAGACAACCGTTCCTTGTATATATTTGGTAGTTAATCTCCTTCCCAAGGGTGGGGGATTTAATACATGCGCGTTTATAATATTAAGTCTCACTTAATATATTTTATTTCTCCTTCCGAAATATAATAATTTTCTCAAAAATAATATATTTTCTCTTCGCATAATACTTTCCAAAATAATACGTTGACAATATCCGCATTTATGAATATTTCCGTATAAGGCGTAAGTTACGTTTTGGCGATTTAGTGGTAATAGTACTTACCGTTGTAACTTATATGTTTGTCGTGTAGGCGTTGGTATTACTTTGGGTTCGACAAAGTTTGTAAATATTATTTTTACTCTAAAAATAATATTTATATATTTTCACAAAATAATCATAAACAGTGTGGTGAAAAATATATCTATTGAATAAATATTTATCACGTTTAGTTTTTGTGAAAATCCCACCTCCGATTATTTAATAAATAAAGTCATGGCGAAATATATTTTGAAAACATCTCAAAATAGTTTAACACTTGCAAATAATTCTAAGTGTTACATTTTAGAAAAAATTTCGCCAGAGTTTCCCCTGTAACTGGAGGTGGCCACGCTTTCAAGCGTATCATTTTCTTTTACAAAATCATTCCAACACTTCTTTAAATCAACCAATCAATTTCCGATACTTCAAACTAGTTTCAACACATCAAACTTGTAGACTAGTATGTAAAATCGCATTATTACATGAACTCGTAGTTTTTCCGAAAGTCATAGTGTAGATCACCTTATATTTAGTGGATCTATGTATAAAATAGTTTAGTCTTGTAAAAACCCCGTTTTTAGAACAAATCATCCTTTACAACTTCCCGACAACTTTTATAAAAATTGTTATTTTGTCGGATCTTTCGTTTCACAAGTGTTTATACACTTGTAGTTTGTAAAAATCATATTTGTTAACATGTCATCCAACTTTTATAAAAACATGATTTTCTCGACACTTGGTTCTACGAATATACCACTTGTACATACGTAGATCGGCTCGTTTTAAATACTATTTTACAAGTCAAAATACTTTTACACAAGTTCATGTTTCTCGTGTGGTGGAGTTTCACCTTTTAACCCTTGTACCAATAGAAACAAGCGTATGTCAAGATTCGTGATCTTAACAAAGTCGGGTTAAACGATGATAAGAGCCACCACATCGTAGATCGAGCCTTAATAATCAACATATTCGAATACTACGACTTTTACACGCGTTATAAGCTTTTAACCAACAATATTCAAGTTTTAGTAGTCTTTAAAGATTCAAAACGCATCATTCCAACTTTTAACCGTTAAAAATCATATTAACCACTTTAGATACGATCAAGAGCGAGTTTTAAATGTTATACCTCTAGCTCGGGGCTAGGGAAGATCTTTGGCGAAAATAGCATGGATAAAAGCAAATGAACGAGGTCCTTCAACTTCCGCTTGCTTCAAGCTTCCTTGTACGTGACCCTTAGCACTTGTATAAGCTTGGAATGGAAGAATCAAAGCTCGAAAGTATGATGGGTGGGTGTGGGGAGTTCGGCCGAGAGAGAGGGAGAGTAAGAGAGAGAGAGAGTGATGTGGTGAGTGGTGATGGATGATAACTCTATGTGTGTGTGGGTTTTTATAGAGAAAATCAAGCTCTTTCGTCCATCGGTTTTATGTCGTCTAGATATCCACACAATCAAATAAAATATCAAAAAGCTTGTACTTCCTTGTCCCTTGGTTTGGCCGAAATCTTTAGGGGGGTGGGGTATCCGGTTGGATCTCGATTGTTCAGTTAGAGTTTAGTTAAGTTAAGTAGGTTACTTTTAGGGATTAACCCCGTTAGTTGCATGACGCGTTATAAAGCGGGTGTTAGAGTAATTAGGGACCCTAACTGGCTCAGAAAAAGACTAATAATATTTCTGACAATATTTTTATGTTCCGGGTATAGTCCGGTTGTTCGGTTGGATAGTAATCCGTTAAAGCGCTTAAGTAATCTTTTAAGCGTCGCAAATAATATTTTCAGCGACATAATTTATTCTGCAAGGTGTCAGGAATATTTCCTCAGGTTTTGGCACTTTATTAGTTAGCTAGAAGCTAGTGTGTTGATAAAAGTGCTGTGTTTCGTGCTTAGAGTACGTTTTAGGCACATCCAATCTCTGTATCTTATTCCTAGAGACGCAGTTATACAACCCTTGTATCCTTACACACACTATGGGTGTAGTAAAATATTTCTGGCTCATTCAGGCCTTTAGAGGCAGTGTTTGCCTGATGCTGGCTATATCAGCATGTCAATAGGTTATCCGTTCAAATGCTACTGTGCTTTTGTGCATCATGTTTGTCACTAGAGTTCAGTGAGTAAATAATGTAGTGACGGAAAAATCAAAGTATGATGCAGATATGTACAAGTATCAACAATCAAGTAGCAGTTTATCAGAAATCTCAGTTAAGCACAGTAATTAGGCAACAATTAATAGTTAATTAAATCGTATGGATACCTGGTTTGGTGAGGGTTGTCACAGAAATATCCTCGAAAAAGAAGCTAAATGAGTAATATGTATTATTCGCTACTGTTAATAATGAGGTATCAATAAATAAGGACTTAGAAACTTAGGTATGGCTAACTATCCAAGTAACAGGTTATTAATAAAATCATTATGGGGTAGAACGATGATCACATTGATGGGTGTGATTGTATAAAGGATTAGTAAAATGAATTAAAAAGTGTTGAAACAAAATGACACGAGTAAAAGATGATCTACGGAATCATCATGACCCTCGGGATTATAAACCATGTAAGAGTTTAAAGGATTAAATGAACCACGTATCTGCAATAGAAAGGAATAAACTAAAAAGGGGAGAAAGCCGAAAGAAATAACCTACGGGGTTTAGCAAAAGGACCTACGGGTCACTTGTGGTAAAAAACGCGAAAAATGGTTACAATTCCCCGTGTACTATAATAGTGGAAAAGAATAAATTCTTGTCGTCAATTCCCGAATATGAGTAATTGACATGAGTTAAAGAGATAGACGTTAAACTAAGATTTAGTTTTAGTAAGAAACAACGCTTAACAAATATGAATATTATGGGATAAATTAGAAAAATAGTTGATAACAAAGAATATAGGTCTTAACACCGATAGGTGTAAGACGATACGTTAGAAAGAAGATTTTGATAACGAAAAGTTTGTAAAAACTTAAACATGACGTGATGCGGTGTGATCATAATCATAAAAGTGACATAGAATATAATCAAGTTGTAGCGCAAGTTACGGGATAGGAGATCATAAAACTCACATAAGTCCGAATATGATGAAGGGATAAATCCAAATTTACGAGGCATGAGGTGACGGTGACTAATCAGTCTAACCGATAAGATCACCCAAGGTCAAAATAGTGTTGTAATTTACATAAAACACTTGGCAATATAGGGTGATATAGAATAAACATGTTGACGAACTCGTACTATTGAATGGTCAAGTGGCAATTTGGCCGACTAGGGTGCAAGTTAAGAAATACAGGACACGAGTTAAAGTCCATGAGGACTTATGCATGAAAGGCGCATGCGTCGAGGCAAATGATGACTTTTGACTAAAAGAAATAATGTCTGAAAAATGAAACTAAGGGAGTTTGGCACAAACCAAAAGAACCACGTAAAGAAGGTTTCGGGGACGAAACCCTTTTAAGGGGGGTGGACTTGTAACACCCCGAAAATTATAAAACTTTATATTAGAATTATAAAATGCAAAATAAACGAGAATAAGCTAACGAGGAAATTAATAACCCAGTTAGCTACGAGTCTTGTAGTAACACATGAATAATTTGAAATGCCTAAATTATAAACTAGACAAAAGTTGAGGGGTTTATGTTGTAAAACCTGAAATTTAATTCAATTAAAACAAAATAACTCATACCAAACACACACAAAAGGTGTGTCTGGTCGATCAAACAGCAGGGCGAACAAGAGCTCCCCCACCAAACCCTAACTCTCACAAAATTCATAAATTGAAGGCTCAAATCAAGTCAAAATCGAAATCTGAGTATAGATTAGTGATCACCTCGACGAAGGGATCATAAGGTATGTGAAATTTCGATATTTGGTTCCATCTTAAATTTTGGATAAATTCATGAAACCCGAATTTGAGCTTGCATGATCATTGTTTGGATGAAATTGAGAATGAAAATGTGTCTAGGATTAAACCCTAGCCATTTACTTGTTGAATTGATGCATATGATTGTGAATTCATGATCCTTCACTTGTGTGTTAAGTGGGTTTTGTAGAATTATGCTAAACACTAGGATTATCATTGTTAACCTAGTGTATTTGGGCTCTACGGAGTGAATTCTGAATTGTTGATATGAAAATTTACATGAACTTGTAAAAGGATGCTTAAATCTTGGCTAAATAGTTAGTTAAGAACTTGATTTTTATTTGTATGAAATCATGCTCATTAGGTGTTTGATGTAACGCCTAAGAGAAGATAAATGTTAAAAAAAAACCCGACTAAAAATGCGTATTCGACTAGTGTGAAAAGTTATGCGTTATATGTTATAAGAGGGTTCTAAACAACTATGGTTGAACTCTATAGGCAAGGAAACAGGACGCCAAGCGGACAAGCTAGTGGCGATACGCGTTTGAAAGGATTGCTCTAAAGGTACGCGACTTATAGTTTCGCTACATTATGTTTAATTGTTAGTCTTACTTTGTTATATTGAAATTTGGTAAACAAGGAAAACCGTTAAGTCACGGAAGTGACAAAGTGCCTTAGACAAGTAAAACGGGTCAAAACATGAGTTAGAAATAGAGTTTGGATGTGTCTAGCAATGGAGACACCCATTCGGCATCCAAACGGGTCAAAACAAGTTGTGTCAAACATAGAAATTAATAACCATCACTTGTGACTGGTTATATATCAAGTATAGGTCGTGTAACGGACACGCAAATCCGTTGCAAAAGCATGAGCCCTTGTAGAGGGATTATAGTTCGGAACATTCGCATGTCAAATGATTCCGAAAGACATGGTTAAATTCTTGGAAATAAGCATGACGTTTATTGCATAAGCAACCCCTCGGGAGGGGAGCACAAACTTATATTGGTAAATGCAGAAACGGGTGCATTGGCCTAAAGTTTATGATGATAACAATACATGTTGTGGAACTTGTAGACAAATGGGTCAAATAAACAAGAGACGAATTATAGGACAACTGTTTTTGAAATGATCTTTTTATGCAAATCATGTTGATAAACGTGTCCGTAATTAAATTACGGTCACGTAGGAAAAAGAATCGGCTAAAACGGACGCCCGAGTCAAAAGTTATGTCAATTTGAAGTTTGGAATTGAGAAAAAGAGTGCTGGGCTGAATTGCAGCTCCAACCAACAAACAATCTGTCGAAATCAGACCGTCGCGCTACGCCACGGCCAAGCATAAAACCCGTCGCGCGACGCGACGGGTGGTGGCGTCACGTGACCACCAGAGGTGGTCTCCGTCGCGTAGCGCGACCGCCCAACAGTGTGGATTTTTCTTGTTTTTGTTATGTTTAAGCACGGAACTTGTTTATACTCGATTATTAAAGTGTCAAAACTAATTATTTCCATGGTTTTGACCGTAGGTGAAGATGGACCTAAGCCGGATGGTGATCAAGCAATTAACAAGAACCGAACGCACCAAATGAAGCTTCCGCATTTTGTTTATTTTGTTTTAGAAATATGTGAACACTTGAAGCTATGTTTTTAAAGTTAACTAGTAGCATGATGACTTCAATATTATGACCTTGTAGGGTCTTAAGATCATGAAAACTTTTTGTAAACTCGTAAATTTTGTACTAAATGCAAGTTATATATTATTAATTCTGTTAGTTCAAGTTGGGTCTTACACATAGGTTTCAGCGAATTAGATTTCTGTAGAGATACATAGGCTCTAACCTCACTTTTTTGGGGACTTAGATTAGTAAGACTTTGAATACATACAGAACGTCAAGGATTCGAATATGGGTTCCAACCGTTGCCGAAACAATGAGTCAAAATGTTGGTTTTGAACGTACACTAGTGTTGTGTTTGATACACGGTACACGAAACAAATACATACACTAAGTAAAACTTTGAGAGTTTTGGTAACATGCATTTAGGACCTTTGGAAAACTTATGTTGAAATCCATTAAAGGTGTGGAGGGGCTTGAAGATGGGGCATTATGCGACTAGTAGACCACGCGTCAGAATGTGGCGTGGTGCTAAAACGGACGGTTTGGCCCGGGCGTGGAGAATGGCGTTTTCGAGACATGACACACACCATTTACATTTAAATAAAAACTAGTTAATAATAATTAAACAAATAACGTGACATAACTTAAAAATAAAGAACATTACATAACTTATAATAAAACATTAACCAAAAAAATGTATTATTTTCCACGCCGCGTAGTGTTTAAATTCACCACCGTACCTGTTATGGTACTCGATGCAAGCGACTTGGATAATGTCGCCTTCGTTTAGCTCAACATCGTCGTTGTCCACACCGTTGACAACCGTCTCAAATCTTGCACTATCCATAAGAATCATCCGAAATGTGAATAAAATGCGTGAACTGTTCAGATGGCCTTAACACTACGCATACAAAATTCATGGTAAACTCGATCCTAAAACGGAGACGTACATAAACCCCCGCAGTGGCGAAAAAATTGGGTAACGGAGCCTCGTGGTTGGTCACCGCCACGACACACGATTCGCATAACGCAATGTCCTATTCTACGCTCCATGGAATAACCGGCATTTCCAAGTATTTTTTGGTAGGGTGTTTTGACATGTAAAATAGAAGAAGTGAGACGAGGGTTGAGAAGTGGTGTATTATATAGAGGAGTAAATTTTCTTTTTTTTTTAACTAGCCGTTTGGGGCAACGACTAATTACCACATCCTATTAAAGTATGCCACGTTGCACCCAATTGCCCTTCCACGCTGATGGAATTCCTCCCGCCCATTACACAACGCCGTATACGGTGTGAAGTGGCCTAAACGCCACAAATCCATACGCATACCGTGTGATCTTAGATGTAGAGTTCTTAAAGATTATTGAAATTTGTTGGTAAAAAGAAGTTAAATATATAATATGGTTAGCATTTCTGGACATGTATCAGGTGAGGTTTAATATAGATTTAGGGTTTGATAAAATAAAATATTCGTCAAATTGAATGCATGCATGGCCATTCGACAAAACTAAAACATTTAAACAAAACATATTGGGCATGACTTATTGACTTTAGCATTACTTAAAATGTTCTAATATCAAAATCAAAATTATGAACTAAAAGTAATCAGTCCGGTCATGACACAAGTCATAACCCAACGGCCAAACCGAAACATAAAATTCTACTTTTAAAAGTAAACTTAAATGTCGATGATATTATAGCATAGTGTCATCCTAGGGTGAGATAAGACTTGGCGACCATTATAAAGGGTTTTATTCCAGGTTTTTTGAGTGATTCCGCTGGTGGTTCGTCAGTAATCCAAATTTCCCGTAAAAAAAAAAAAAAGAAAGTAAACTTAAGTGAACCATCGTTTATTTGTTTGGTTTGGTTTATCGGTTGGTTTAGTTACAGTTTTTTTTTTTTTTTTTTTTTGTTCAGTTTATATTGTACCATTTATCTGCATTTTACTAACTGTCATATTTATATTAGAAAGATATGATATTCTTTATTTTCAATATAAGATGTTAAAAATAGTTTCTTTTAATTATAAAAATTAATCACTATATATTTAAAACAATTATAACATTCATTTATAATGTAAGCATACCTTACATGATCTAATTTTAAGCAAGTTATGTAAGCATGATTTAGTGTGTTATGAGCTAAACCAAACATATAATCAATAGTTTTTAGGTTTTCTAATCAACCAATTTGATTAAATTCGCTATTGAAAAGACGGTGTAGGTAATTAGGTTATTCATTGATTAATTATTGACTGACGACGTATAACCCGGTTCGCATCACCTGAACTGATAAACACCTATTTTGACCATAATAAATCTCTGAGGTTATTATGGAATATTCTATTCCATACAAATAGGTATTATTAAATAATCGAATACCTAAACATTAGGAAGATCTACACAATCTCCTACTTTTCGGGTAAAATCCCAATACAAATACAATTCCTGAATAAGGGGCAACCCTAACCACCAATCACTATAGATATATGACACCAGAGCAAAGGTAAGGCGTTCACTCTCTCTCTCAATACTTTCTCTTTCTACATAATTTACTCCCACAAATCGAATATTTATTCTAACGCTGGAGGATGGTCACAGGGATAACTCCATTCCTGTGAAGAGTCCTAACGGTGTCCTGTTTTGAAGACCTTAGCTCCGGTTGCCATCGTGGAAGATAAACCAAGTTGATCAAGGAGATCCATAGTTCCATAACCTAGGTACACGTTTCTTCACCAACTAGACATGGGTGGATTATTGGCAAAGTCAAAATTTGTGGCTTGAAGTTCACTCGAAACTGACTTGTGTCTATAAATAAGCCGAGGTCAAGCCAATATAAGCTCGTCCGTCTAACTCATTTAAATTAAACCCAAGTTTTTTTATGGTTTATTATAAGTTATAATCCCATAGTAATTCAATATGAATCTTTTTAAGCCCATGTTTAACATTAATCTAAGCTTGCTAGGTCACTCGTTGATTGAATATATTTTTAAATTTTGCATCCATGTGTGAAAAAATAGTGTTTTTCATTTAAAAACATTAAAAAATAAACGAGCTACTCAACAAGTCACGACCTAAGAGTGATAGCTGAGTTCAAGTTTCTCCTTGCTAAAAATAAACGAGTCGAGACGAGATGACTCGTGTAACCTCAAGCTTGAACATGAGCTTAAGTTGGCTCGACTCAGCTCAACTTAGCTCACTATTTAGTGAAAGTATGAAGAATTATCCTATATATTAAAAAACAAAGTTTATGAATAGTAAATAGACATAACTTCACGCCATCATTTGTTGACTTTTTTCCCCTATACCCTTTTTAAGTGTGTGTATATATATCTATTTTCTTCAAATTTGGTTTGATTATTCATCATGGTGGAGTGGTTTTGTGGTTGTATGTGTTTACTCAAGTTCAAATCTTGGGGTCTTCTTTTTTTTTTTTTTTTTTTCCATTTTATGCTTACATAACTTCACGTCATCTTCCTTTTTCTCCTCTTTCACACGTTTTTCTGATTATATTTATACAATTCTTATTCCTTATTTGTTGGGTTAGTGGATGCTTAGACATCGCAATAGTCGCCATCGCCATGAGTTACTAACTCGCTTGCTACCAACGGCTCTGTTGTATGAAAACTCCACTTGTCAACTTAAAAATAAGACACTAAATAGCACAGCTTTAATAACAACCAAGTATTTAGTCGCAATAAATAGTTTTACAATGACTTAGTTTTGTCGTGCCGCAACGCGGCACGCACCATTAAAACCTAGTTATGTTAATAAAAGAAAGTTTATAAATAATATATGCTATATAAGATTTATATCAATATATACTTTAATTTATTTTAACTAATCAAATAATAAGAATAAAATTATGAAATACACCTTATTAAATATCATCCTGATACCTTAATAAATATCATCCTGATCTATGGAAAAGAAAATATTATATTTAACATATTGCTAAATGATTCGATATATAACTACATTGGATTATGTTACAAAAAGAATATTCAAAATGTAAATTCAAAAAATTATGAAATATGTCGACATTTTGTATCCAGTTTTGTCCATATTGGATTCCTCATTCCAATAATGTTTCTTTACTCAGTAATCAGTATTACTCTTTAATCATTCGCAATCATCTAAAAGTATTCACAAAATGTTATATTTGAAGATAATTATAAGTTTTCCTTCCGTTTTGATCCATTTTTAATATTATTTTGTTTAATGGAATTAATAAGAGAATGGAACGAACTAAGGAATGCAATACACAACCAAATGAAATGGATTCCATTTCATAGTGATGTTTGTTACTCATATGTGAACAGAATGAATCATTATTTTTTACAATTTTATAGACAATAAAAGACGGGTAATTAAATACAATTAATAAAAACGACAAAAATATAATTTTCTCAATAATAATAATAATATAGTAACAATAAAATATATTAATAGTAATATAATAATAATAATAATAATAGTAATAGTAATAGTAATAATAATAATCATAATAATAATAATAATAATAATAATAATTGTAGATGTCTTTTCATTCTTTAAAGGAATGAAAAAAAAAAACACCCATTACCAATGAATGTAAATTCTTATATTTATAAAGAATCAAGAATGAATTATTCTATCATCACATGATAATAAAACATGTTTTTTTTTTTCATTTCATATAATAAACATGTTTTTTTCATTCCATTTCCACCTTCAATTTTACCTAACACTACCTTAGCTTGTAACTGAACCGTCATGAAAGATAGTTTGTTCTTTTAACTGGTTGAACAAACTCTTTTCGATTCTTGAACATGACTTCAAAGAAACAGAAACCAATAGTTGCAAAAAAAAAAAAAAAAAAAAAAAAAAAAAAAAAAAAAGAGAGCTGTTTGGATCCAATAACTGAAATACTTGGTTGATAATCAGTATTTTTACTTATGTCATTAAGATTTATTTCTTGCTAATTTTCTTATTCAGTTTTTATTTTAATTTTGGATGATATATCAAGGAATTTCCCTCAACCTAGGTTTCAAAATTGTGAGTACAGGTGCAATCTTAAACCGGGTTAGGATGACAACCGTACACGACTTGAACCCGATATATACACAACTCAGCTCTGACCCTTCTCAACCCGAGGGCAGCACTCGGTTTGGTTGTTTCATACTCACAAACGCTGATTATTTAGGTAGATTTTAGAGTAAATTACTTTCTGAGTCATTGTTGTTTTTACTGGTTTTAACCACTTAAGTGCAAAATCAAAAAGTTTAACGTTCTGAGTCCCTAACCGTTTATTTTGTAACGTTTTGAGTACCTGTATTTTAGTGATTTTAACCAATTTTTTTTTTGAACGGTCAACGAATCCTCCAAATGGGCTACTGGCGAAATTCACCACATCGGGATACACTCGCCTTCCGAACCGGGGAAAACCCTCACCTAGGGCCGAAGCCCGTGAACACTCGCCCGAAGGCACGACAGTGTGGTGAGGTAAAACCCGCTCAGTTCAAGGATCGAACTAGCGATCGCCGCCTACTCGCCTAGTCTCCCATCATCACCAGGTGCCGCAGAAACTAAATGCTAGGGGCAGGAATTGAACTTGAGTCACTTGTAACACAAGGTCTCTCCCTTACCACTCCACCACAAGCTCATTGGCTTAACCAATTGAGTCTAAAATCAAAAAGTACAAGTGTAAAAAGTTTGACTCAAAATGTTAGTGGTTAGTAAATCAGGATGTTAAACTTTTTATTTTATAATCAAATAGTGAAAACCACTCAAACACGTTAACTCAAAAAGTAATTTGCTGATTTTGCTCTAGATTTTAGGTAGTGTAGAATCATGAGTATTTATCGACGGTCAAAAAAAAAAAAAAGATTGTATGTACAATATTTAATAAACAGTATAAAAATTTTAATTCCTTTAAAAAAGGTGAACGACATTAACATTTCACTATTACTCTAATCTTACCCCTTCTCCTTCATTTCTTGACTTCTTCTTTTGCTTCTTCTTTCGGCGGCGGAGCAGCTTCTGCCACCACCACCGGCGGCGGCGGTTGTGGTGCAGAAGAAACACCTGCATCAATGCAACTTCTGCAGCTACTTTCTATACAGCCTTCAACTTCACCATCACCTCCAGAATGTCTTCCTCCACATAACCGTGCAATGAACCCTGCTATCACCACAACAATGGTTATCACCGCCAGTACCACCACCAGCGTCTCGATTGACCGGTGAGTTGAGTGGCTCTGTGACATGGAAACTGGTGGTGGTTCCACCACTACCAGCGGTGGTAGCTGGTCATCGTCGGTACTTCTTTTTACTGTTATCAGTCTTAACGTTAACATTACCATGATGATTGACAGAATGTTAGTGTGAGAGTGAAGAGAGAGAGAGAGAGAGTGAAAAATATTGGCAATGTTTAAAGGGTTTGGGTGATAAAAGTTGTTGACTGCCGTCTGTTGTGGTCTTAAATGACAATCTGAACCCTGTAAGTTTATTAAATTGACAAGAACGTTTATTGAGATTTTGTTATAAAAAACTAGGTTATAACCCCGTGAATTACACGGGGTTGAATAAATAAATTTTATATAATAAATAATAAAACAATATATTTTTAAAAAATCTCATTTATTGTACGGGTTGATTAAATATAAATTTATATATTAAATAATAAAAAGTTATATCTATAAGAATCATATTGTACGGGTTGAATAAATGTAATTTTATATACCAAATAAAAAAGTTATATATTTAAAACCACGTATATTACACGAGTTGAATAAATGTAATATTGTTTACCAAATAATAAAATAATACATCTTAAAAAACCATATTTATTACACGGGTTGAATAAATGTAATTTTATCTACCAAACAATAAAAAAAATTACATCTTTAAAAATATGCGCATTACACGGTTTGAATAAATGTAATTTTCTGTACTAAATAATAAAAAATATATATCCTTAAAAAAACCCTGTGTATTGTACGAACTGAATAAATCTAATTTTATATATCAAATAATAAAAAGTTTTAAAAAAACCACATGTATTACATGGGTCGAGTAAATGTAATTTTGTATAGTGAAAATAAAAATATTTAATATATTAATACAAAGTTTGGTTTTCGTGATAAAAATAGATTATTATGTTGTTGCAAAATTTGTTAACGAAGTCTCAATAAATTTAACCCTTTATTTAAAACTCCGTAAATGTATAAATGATAAATACTATTAGTTAATTTTATTTTAAGTTTTGTAAAATCCATTTGATACCAAACTAAAAAATGTTCAAATATAATTAATTCTAATAAATAATATTATAAATGAGAGGGAGATTAAACTAAATAATAATTATCCATAAGATATTAAACTAATAATATTTAGTAGGAGAGTTATCTATAATATAAGATATTAAATTACTAAATAATATTTAGTAGAAGGGTTATCTATAATTAATTAGAAGAGATTAAACTAAAATAATATTATCTATAAGAGATGACCTAATATGATAACAAGTGTCTCTAAAGTGGTTTCTTTTATTATATAGTACTTGCGGTAAGACCCGTATGCAAACACGGGTTGTTTCTTAGAAAACCATGCATAACAAATATAAACGATGAGTATAGTTATATTTATATAGACTTATAAATAAAATAAATAAATAAATAAGTCAGTCAGTAAATACTTAAAGTTTAGAGTATAAAAACTTAAAGTTTAGATTGTGCTAAGTCTTGTTTTTCTTCCGTAAATGTCTGAAGAACCATTTTGATGATGTAATCTTCTTGAGCCTTGTCTTCTTTTGTTAATTCATCAATCTGCTTTTCTTTCCTTCTTTGATAAAGGATGCTAGCATGTGGAGCAGTGGGTCTCCTGATTGGCAATTTTTGTTGTTTGACTGGAACCACTGCTTCCGGATAATCAGACTTTTTAGGAGCAGTGAAATCTCTCTTCCTTAACTCTTCCAACTTTTTGTAGGTAGCAAACACCTTTTCTTCTCTCCACCTTGTAACCTGGTTCCTTGACCCATAATCAGCAGTTATCAACTCTTCTTTCATTCTTTTCAGTTTCAAGGTCCTTTCAGGTACATTTTTCTTGTAATTGGCCCAAAGTGGAGGAGTTTGCTTTACCTTGTCTTGAATCATCTTTTGAATTCTGGCTGTCTCCTCTTGCAGTTCACTGATGGTCCATTCTTTGTATTGATACTTTTCTCCCCTGTACTTCTTATATGTCATTATGTATTCAAGATAGTCCTTCTCATGCTTTCATCATCTTTTTCTGATAATTTCTGACAAGGTACTTTTGAGAACTGCTCTAAAGTTCTAACTTTGGTGAGCAGGTATTGATAATTTCTTTGAATCTCTTTGTCAGACTTTCCCTCTATATCTCTTTTAGATATATCCTCTGCTTGTTGGGCCTTTATTTTGAGATATTCTTCTATATTTCTTGGCAAAGGATAACCTTGAACAGATGAGAGTTTCCTCTTTTCAGGATCATCTTCAGAGTAGAAGGATTTGATTTCCTTCTTGACTGCTGGAAGATCTAGAGGATATTGTACTCCTGCAGGGACAATGACAGTGTTTTGATTGAAGGGTTGAACTGAAGATAATGGAACAGGGTTTGGAATGGTGACAAGAGACAGTTGTTGTGTAGATGTTAGAGTTGGGGAAGTGTCATCTTCCAGTATAATGTTTGTTATCTTTCTCCTTTTGTGCTTTGGAGAAGTTGGTGGTGTATTTGTGGTTGAGTGGCAGTGATTGAAATAGTGGGTATCTGACTAACAGCTGTTGAAACAACTGGTGTTTCAACCAATGTGGTCACTACAATAGTTGATGTGTCAACTGTTGTTTTCTGCTTTTTGGCAGCTGATTTTTGTGGTGGTGATATTGTTTTTGGTATGACAGTGAATTGAGTATGGGTTGATGTAGTAGTGATGGCAGTTGTTGAGATAGCATCTGTTGAAACAACTGAAGTACCAACAACTGTTGATATAACATGTGTTTTAACATCTATTGGTTTGGATGTTTGATGAGACGAACTTTTGGGGATTTGAGGAGTTTGTTTGGTGGTTTTGGAAGGTGTGGTTTTGGGTTGGCTTACTTTTCTGGTAGGCTGTCTTCTTTTAGGTTTAGAAGTACACTGCTCGTCAAACTTTTTAGACCCTTTCATGTTTGCCTTTAATGCTGCAAATGCATTTTGAGTCTCATCAATCTTTTTGGAACCATCTGGCATTGGGATTTCTACCACAAGTTTGGACATTCGATCTGGTGGCATGTATAAACCATCTTCTTTTCCCTTCTTCCCTTTAGTTTTCTCCACCTTTTTGACATCATCAGGATTTTCAACATAGATGATTGAAGGAGGAGCAGTGCCAGTAGTTTGAAGCAGATGAGCTTTAATGGCTTTGATATCTGCTTGAGTATCTTTGTACCTAGCTTCCATAA
This sequence comes from Helianthus annuus, assembly GCF_002127325.2. Taxonomy (NCBI): domain Eukaryota; kingdom Viridiplantae; phylum Streptophyta; class Magnoliopsida; order Asterales; family Asteraceae; genus Helianthus; species Helianthus annuus. Next base: position 65,134,102 of record NC_035442.2, read on the forward strand.
CATTTCTGACCATTGGAAGTTGAACTTCATGCTGTTGATCTGCATATTCTCTTTGTTTGTGAAGCAGAGGTTAAAACAGATGCCATAGCTCAGCAGTGGATGGAGCAGATGTTGCAGATGGTGAAGCAGTGGATTTAGCCTTTTGAGCTTGTAACAACTGTTGCAGCATAGTTTTGATTTCTGCAACAGATGTGTTAAGTTTATCAACCCTCTCCGTAAATTCTTTGTAGTTTAAACCATCACCCAAGTTAATGGGATCATCTGATTTCCCACCAGTGGTGGTTGTATCAGTGGTTGACTTAGGAAAAGTTTCCCAAAAATCATCCACTGATGCCCCTTGTTCTTGGTACTGGGGACTTCTTTCTTCAGCAGAGTTTACCATCTTAAGGTCACCAGTGTTATATGTAAACACATCAGTGGATACTATATTTCCCAAAGAAGAAATTGCCTTCAAGGGAGTCTCACTATTGAAACTACTGTCCAGGTGTAAACCAGTGGGTTCAACACCTGTAGTAGCTGCTCCACTTGAACTACTGACAGGAATTACTTGTAATTCCTGCAGTGTAGCCTCCTCAACTGTTGGTGGGTTAGCAGAGATAGAGACACCAGACTTAGTCACTTGTTGTGGTATATTCTCATTGACAGGTGATTAAGAAGAACTGATATTTATCTGAGCTATATCAAGTGCATCCAATAGAGGTATCATTGATTGTGGTGTTCCTGATGATACAATCTGATCCTTTTGAGAGGATGCAGGAGGAATTTTAGGCTCAGGTTGAGATCTTTCTTCCATCTGCTGTGAGGAAGTAGCAGCAGTGGTTTCAGGTGACTTTTGTGTTATCACAGGTGTTACCTCTGGGATCTCGTCTTCCAGAGTCACCTTTTCGGTGGGTTTGGGAGGCTTTTGGATAGTTTTCTTTTTGGTGATTTTTGGTGTGGGTTTCAAAGATGGGGTTGTGCTTCTGTGATCATCAGGAGCAGTGTGCTCAACAGCAGGGAACTGAGGAGCAGTTGTTGCTGCTAAATTCTGCTCAGGTACCTCCGTTTGGGTTTTTGAAGGTTTTGACAGTCTTGTGAATGTTTCAGAAGTTAGACTGTTTATTTGAATAGGATTTCCTTGGATAAGCACATGTGCATTATCCTTTGAAAATTTCTTTTGAAGATAAAAACTTAAAAACCTTGGAAACAATAAAAATGTTTTTTATTAACATTCTTAACCATATCATTGAAAATTTCCTGAGAGTAGTTAAAATTTTCTTCAGCCATGATAGCATAGCCCAGGTATTGGATTTTCAATGGTATTTCATTAAAAGCTGTGGTTTTATTTGGCACACACATCAGGAGGGTATGGAATAAAAACCTTAGAGCAGGTGGAAAGCTGCCCTTTTCTAAAGTATCCTTTTTCATTTCTTCTTCATACCCTCTCTCAATGAAATCAGTTTGGTACTCTGTTTTTGGGAAAGAGCTTTTACCTGTAAGATCATTGATTTCAAAAACCTCTGAAATCGTTTGAGGTGTGATGACCACTGGAATTCCCCTTATTGATGAAGTAATAGCTAAGGTCTTTTTGTCCTTAGTTTCAAGCTTTGCATCTTTCCAGAACTCTCGTTGGGTATCCAGGTAAATGGTTTCATTGCAGGTCAACAAAATTTTATACTTTGAAGATGAAAGTGCATCAATCACGGAATGAAAACTTGTGTTTTTACTTGTTTTTGCAAGTGTACACACGTAGTTATGACGGGTTTTGAATGGAAGATCCATGATAAATCAAAGGTAGTTAAGAACGAAGGAAGAAGATGAGTGATTTGAGAGAATTTGGTGAAAACTGCTTTTGAAAGGAATTTTGAATTCGACTCGACAGTCAAAGCCCTGTTTGGGGTTTTAATCAGGATTTTATAGGTGGAAAAAGTGAATGCTGACGTGGAAGCGGTTACAAAAGATCTGACGGCTATGTACTGTCCACGTGACAACCTCTGATGAACAATGGATGACAGTTGTTAGGAAACCATTGATGAATCAATATCAGTAGTTTACAGTGATGAATATGAAAGTAGCTGACTATAACTATCAGTCGATAGCCTATCAGTGGATTAAAACACTGAGCTTTAACAACAGTCATTATATAAACAGTAGTTCAAGCATGTTCCTTCTCCAAAAAAAACTATATTTTAACCCAACAATCGTTTCAATCCCCTTCAACCTCCACAAAACACTATTTTAACCCAACAGTGGTTTTAAACCACCATTTTAACCAAACAGCAGTTTCAACCACAGTTTTCTTAACAGTACTTCCAAACATCTGTTTTCATCCATCTGTTGACCAAAGTTAACAGATGTATCAACCACTGTTTTATTTTCAAATATATGTTCCTAATAACAGAGCTTTGATCATTTAAACATACGTTTGCCAATAACAAGCATTTACACTCTCAAAACTAAATATTTATTTACTTAATTTAAATAACAAACATCGTTAATAATTTTAACATGACTAATTATATAAAAACTACAAGTGTCAAACAGAGGTAACTATATAATAAACAAACTTCAAAACAGCAAACAACAATCAATAGAATACAACATACTAATTCCAAATAAATGAGCGAAACAGCATACAAAGTTCATCCATCTGTTGACTTGGGTCAACAAATGTATCAACCACGTTTTTATTTAGAAACATCTGTTCCCAATAACAGAGCTTTGATCATTTAAACAGACCTTTGCCAATATTAAAAGCTTTTACACTCTCAAACATAAATAATCATTTACTTTATTTAAATAACAAACATGATTAATAATTTCAACACAACTAATTATATAAAAACTACAATTGTCAAAACAGCAAACAACATTCAATAAAATACAGGATCCTAATTCCTAATCAATTGGTGAAACAGTAGTCTCGATAACTAAAGCTCCTTTCGGACAATTGTAGTTGTCAACATGTTGGAGGTATTTCAGAAGTTCGTTGCTCAGATCAACTTCAATCATATCCCCCCAGATGCTTGTTATCAGCCACTTGTTGTCTTCAATTATATTAGTCCTTCGGCGCCTATCTACATAATCAACTACACGAGGATTATTGAAAACAAACACCTTCATCCAGCCTTCTTCTTCTTATCTGAGTAAATCAGCAGTTAGCTCAGCAGACTTTCCAATAACAATCAAATGTAGCCTCTTTGCGATTGTCAAAAAATGCCCTTGGCAAGGATTAACTACAATACTATCTGGAAAACGAAACATTCTAAAAGTCTCACTCAGAACATCAAAAGCAACGATGTTCCTCTCACCTAGTGGATACCAATAATTTGAAACCATAAAATATATGGTTTTATCAATATAAACTCCTGTAAACCATGAATAACCACTTGAACCATAATTATTTACGCTACCGAAATTTATTGTTCTCCATGACTCACAACATCGTGAGTAAACACGAGCAGCAGTTACATTACGGTAACATCTGATGTTCAGCACTTTCAGATCATTGAACCGATCAAAATAAATTCTACCAGTATCAGAGTTTCGATCATGATTGTAATTGAAGTAGTCATCAGACAAAACCTTATAGCGCCTGGTAGTTGGATTCCAAAGAATCAGCTGACAACAAATCCCTTCATCGCAAACTAACAACAAACCATTAAAAGACGATAGAATACGTAAGAAGCTAGGGTGGACATTGTTAGGAAAACTTAAGGTTTTGCTTCTAACAACATCGAAATTACCAGCAACTACGTCGTCAACGACAATTGACGTGTCTTTAAAGGAGAGTAGTTTCTTTGTACTGAATCTACACTTCGGAGAGCATGCATCATCTGAAATCCATGACTTGACAATTCCCTTTTAAAATTCTTGGAAAGACATTTGAAACGACCAATATCTTCTGCAGAGAGCCTTTTGAAAATCTCATCAACAATCACTTGAAACCCAAATTTTTCCATTTTTGCAGTGAACCAATGCGTCTTTGAAAGTAAAAGAAATTTTAATGATATTGATAAACAAAAAACTTTTGAAGAGGATTGAGTAGATGGATGAAAATGCTAATGATCAAAACCTCTGCCCAATGTATTTTATATACCCAATGAAGGTGGTTATGACTAAATACATCGTCAGACGAAAGAATATGATGTGACAGTCGTTAGGCTTCTAATACATTTCCATGGGAAAAATATAAAATTAAACACGTTATTATAATTACAATTAACCTATTCATTTACCTATAAGATGCCTTTACCATAATACGGAAGTGATTGAGTGACGTGCATTAATTGCAAAGTACATATCCCCAGGAATTTTGAATTTGAAATTACCGGCAATTTCAAAACCACTGCTACGGTATATGTTTGCCAAAGGAAACATCTTACTTTGTTGGCTATGGGCAGTAGTTTGCACTCTTGAATGTGGACCAGACCTTTGACCTTTAAATATAGAGCAGTAGTTTGAAATTAAATGTATTTTAACTCAGATAAAAAATCTCAGATAAAAAGTTGACACATCAGAAATCATCATTTCGTCATAACTCAGATACCAAATCTATTCATTTGGAATAAAAAGATATTACGAACATCTGTTAAAGCCTCTCCTGTTCGCAACAGTAGCAAGTCAAACAGATGTTGGCAACAACAGATGTTTAGCAATTGAGAGGAGGACTTCCTTTTTTTGAAAAGCTCTATTAGGCAACAACAGATGTTGGCACCAGTAGCAAGTCAAACAGCCGTTAGATCAGCAGATGATAATTTAGAGCAGATATTCTCTTTTGACAAACTTTAACTTTGACAGATCTATACACTAACATAAATAGATAGAACATCAACATAATAATCTAATTATACTCAGAGACAATTTCACTTCTACATCAAAAGTACCGATTTCACTTCTACATCAAAACTACCGATCTGCAATAATCAGATGATATTAAAAATTATATAATAATACTTATTCAACTTAAAATTACAACGAAACTTTAAAATCTAACAACACCACCAAGAAATTTACGAACCTAACAGTTCAAATTTAGTGTTTTTAGCTTAAAATTTAGTGCTTTTAGCTTTAAACTCCATCAATGTATATCCTCCGCAATCGCCATAAACTCCATGGAAGTACTCAATGCATCCAAATCAGGTTTCTAGAAACCTGATCTCTCGTGAACAGACCAAGATGTAGTACATGAAAACACTTCTTCAGCTGTTGAAGAGTAGCCCTGTCCTCACATACTCAATCCTTAACTTTGCTCATAAAGAGCTGCTTTAAACCAAACCTTATGCTTCTTTTAATACAAAAAAGGCAGGAAAAACCCATTACTCTAGTAAGATAAAATCTTATCTTACAGCAGTAGCAGATCCTTTCTTGCGTTTAGTAGGAACTACTACGGGTTCTACATTATCATCATCTGCCCAAAATCATATATAATCATCATTTAGTTATAAGCAAAAATTATTTTAAATGTACATTTAATAATGTTTCTTTGTGTTTAATTTAACTTTATACTTCTTTTAATACAAACCTATAATAACCCGCAGCAGATTGTATGAATTTCAAACAACTGTGATTAGACTGAAATATAAAGCGAGAATTAGAGTATATCACTTCAAAATTAAAATTTTCAAAACTGGAGTAGCAAAAAACACATACTTTAAATGATGTTGAAACAATGACGCTGGAAACAACCGTAGAACAATCATCATCATCATCATCATCTGCAGCAGATCATTCACAATCATCATTTAGTCATAACTCAAATAACAAAACTTTAGTAAAAATCAAAATCAAAAACAAAAACAAAAACAAACATAATCATATATATCACATTACCATGATCAAGGCAAACCACGTATCCCCAAATTTTCTTCTGAAAGTGGGACAGAGAGAGCTTCAGTTTGCTCTTATCCTTTATGAACAAATGCCGAGTATTGAGAAGAAGGGATTTGAGGGAGAGATACATTAGAAATGTGGTTTGAAAATACAAAAGTAGAGAACACGTTTATATAAGAATATGATTGACAGAAGTGAGTGAGTGACATGCATTAATTTAAAATTACATATCCCCATGCATTTTGAATTTCAAATTACCTGCAATTTCAAAACATCTGCTGCTAGGTATACGTTTGCTAAAGGAAGCATCTGCTACTTTCTTATAGAAGGGCAGTGGTTTCCCTTTGGAATGTGGGCCAGACCTTTAACATTTGAAAATACACAAGGCATTGGTTTGATAGAGCATTAAATGTATTTTAAAGTGATTTATATATTAGGCTTTATGATGTAATAATGACATAAGAAAAGCCTTGTTGGACATGCTCTCTAGCTGACACATCAGCTTTTCTTATGTCACTTGGATTTCTCCTTTTATAGAAAGTATAGATAGACACGGTAATATTTATATTCAAATTTATTTGATTGTTGATTATCTAATGCAAGTTAAACCTACTATCACGTCACTATCACATAACAGTTTCACCATTAACTAAGTATTCGTTAATAATATGTTACGGGGTAAATTACATTTTTTCGTCCTTTATATTTGTATCGGATTACAATGGGTGGCTTTTAACTTCAATAATTACAGTCATAATATTTTATTTGTAAAACTCATTACCCTCCACGTCCTTTGGCCCTAAGACCATGCGTAGTGGTAAGGGTGAATAATGCCCCCACCCTTGTGCGTTTTCCGCCATGTGACAATCCATTCAGGAAGGGGCATTGTTTGGCATTTTTTTTTTCTAAAACGGGTGTAGTGGGGATGTGGGTATTATGTTAAAAAGGGGTGTAAAACATTAAATAAAAAAAAGAACTAACCAAAAAAGGGGATTGGCCAAGAAAAAGAGGGATGCATGTGATTGGCCAACAATTTTCCATTTTGGTGTGATTTAAAACATACTTCGAAGCTTTTTTTCGAAAATAACGCCCAAGGGGGTGGGGCCTTGGCGTGATCAGGTGTGCTTGGGGGCTTTTAAAAAAACACGCCCATTACGCCTCCATCTAAATTCAAACCCTATCTGAAACTCAACTCTAATCCAAGACCTTAAACCCTCGCACCACCACCACAACCGCCTCCATCTCCGTCATATGCTTCCCACCGCAGTTCCATAGGGTTCCGGTTCGGCCATCCTAACCCGATTCATGGCTAGGGTTTGACCATAATAATTTTTGGCATATCAGGCAGCAACGAGTTTTCCGGTCACCCATTTCCTGTGTATGAAGTTGTGGCAGGAAAGAAATATTTCATAGTTACTTGTAACTAAAGCTCAATGCAAAATTTCAACCAGTAAGGAGTAGTTGAGCCAAGTCTGCACTAAGAAGAGATCGCGCGGGCATTTTTTAATGAAACGTCATGAAAAAACAAATTGTTTGCAGATAGCAATGTTTGCGCGTGGTCTGTGCGATGCAGACAGAAGAAACTGCACAGATCTTTTTTAGAAAAACAAACAACACCTAACTAAGCCATATGTTAGAAACTTACCTAAGGGGTCTGCTTTTTTTGAAAGGTGTGAATTATTCGCGAATGTCGGGAGGTCTAGCATACGTTGTCTTAATCGGATCCACACTAGAGAGCCCCCTCGCACAATAGATCCCCAATTTAAACCCCTCAATGAGAAACCCCTATCACCCAGACTTGAACTTGAAACTTGGAGGGGAAAACTCATCCGGGCCCACCATAGGTGGAACTTAAATACCCATGGCCACCACTAGAGCACTAGTGATGGTTACCTATGGGTTCATGCCTGACCATTTGTTTATAGCGGAGTGTATGTACGTTGGCATTATGTTGCCAGTTTGGTATAACAGAGTGTATAGTGTTAGACCATCTGTTCTTGAGGTGACTATAATAGGCACAAAATGTACCAACATTGATGTGTTTTGGTACCTCTAACTATCTTGTGATATCATAGTGGACAATATTGCTTGATGAGTTGACGTTAACCAATTTTAAATATAAGGGTGAACGGGGCAGGTGCAGCAAAAAGGGCGGTGAACCCCTTCACCGCGCTGGGAAGACCGCCGCCGCTCCTCTTTGTTGCGTGGGGGTGAGTGTAAATCGGGGAGAAGTCACCGCATCCAAATTATGACTGTTGCCCTCTCATGACCGTTGGAATTTATGGGGTAACGACTATATAGCCATTTTAAAAAAAATGTTTTTTTTAATATATTTAAACTATATATGCCCAACCAAATTTAAACAAATTCTCACCAGCTCATTTCCTCATTCCTCCAAAAGTAATCTCTAGCCCTATTTTATTTAAAATGGCGGAAGAAATACAATTGTTTTTCCCACCCAATAGCAGTGATGACGAGTTAGCTTCAACCGATAGTAGCATAATTCTTTTCCAAAATCTCATAGAGCAAGCCGAACTACAAGACACGAGCACGTCTAGCAAGAAACGTCTTGTTCATCGTGAGAGTGGCCACGAAACCCTTATGGCGGATTATTTTGTCGAGAACCCGAAATACAACTAAGATATTTTTCGTCATAGGTTTTGTATGTCAAAACGTTTGTTTCTAAAATTTGTGAGCGACGTGAAGTGAATAACCCGTGGTTTGAAGAGGGCGCCGATGCGAGAATGAAAAAAGGGTTTAACACCATTGCAAAAAGTTACATCGGCTATTAAACAACTTGCAACTGGTAACCCTCTAGACGAGAACGACGAGTATTTACATATGGCCGATAGGATGTCCCGCGAGTGTCTATAATATTTCTGCGAAACGGTATATAAAATATATGCTCCCGAGTTCTTACGTAGGCCAACAAGCCACGACATAACGCTTTTGTACCAAGCTTGTGAATATAAACATCACCTTCCGGGTATAGTGGGTAGCCTTGATTGCACCCATTTCGTTTGGAGAATGTGTCCCTGATGCGTGTGTAGTGTTATATAATTTTTATGTATATTTAGCCCTTTTTAACACTTTAGTCAAGTTTTAAATTTATAAAACACGATATTCTACTAATACTAAACACACATATGGGCAAGTGCACCCATCGTGAGCGTAGTATAGCGTTGGTAAGATACCGAGGTTGTCCACGTACACAAGAGCTTTTAGTACCGGTTTATCCTCAACGTCTAATCAAATCAAAATTTTAGAAAAAGGTTTAAACATGAAAATAAAAACAAAAAATGCTGAAAATAAAAATAACATAAAACAGATAGACAAGATGAATCACTTGGATCCGACTCGCCTTTAGTGTAACCTTTTATGTTTTCCGCACTTTTGCACTTTTTTAAGAGATTATCTTAGTTATAGTAGTAGGCCCCTCTTTTGAAGGTGACGTTACCCTCAACCCAGTAGTTTGAGTCAACAAGGATACAATCCTAAAGGGTTGGATTATTAAAAGATAATTAATTAAGTTATTAATGCGTAATGTGGTAGACCCTCTTTTGAAGGTGACGTTACCCTCGGCTAAGTGGTTTGAGTCAGCAGGGATACAATCCCAAGTAGTCAGGTTAATGTATTAATAGTAGTTTACATATAAGGGGATCAAGCTATTCGCACCCCCGCCATCCAATACCAGTGGGTATTGAAGGAGGTCCTAGTAAGCTTGACCCAGGTCCTTGCAGGATCTATACACTGAACAAGGCAAGAACCTTACCGAACCATTCCCTTAACCCCCGACCAGGTAGCCAACATATCTCTATATAGACCGTAGAGATATGAATGGTGTAAATCTTTTATTTTATATAGACAGTAAAATAATGCCAAGACACCACAGACAAATGATAAGGAACTTTTACCTTCAACATAAAAACTAGTTTTTAAAGTCATTAATACAAAACCAAATAAAAAGTGCGAAAAGATTAAAAAGCAAAAGTATTACACTAAATGCTTGTCTTCACCAAGTTATGTAAGAGACTTAGGCAAACATGACCTTTGATTGTCAAGAATTCTTACTATCAATCTTGGATCCCGACACACACTCTATGATGGATGATGGAAGATAGTGGTGAATGTGGGTGTTGTGATGGTGGTGGAGTGTGGGTGAAGTGGGAGAGGGGTGGCTTGTCAAGGGATGCCTTTGAAGTGAACCAAGCACCCCTATTTATAGTCTGCACAGAAGCCCGGACACGGCCCCGTGTCCATTGGGCACGGCCCCGTGTCCATCCACTTTCTCTTTCTTCATTAATTGCAGTTTGTCTGCATTAGTTGACCACGCCCCCATGTCCACTGGGCACGGCCCCGTGTGCAGAAGCGTATCTGTACTATCAAGATTTTCTTGGATTCTGCGAATCTTAGCGTTGACCACGGCCGTGTCTGCTGGGCACGGGGCGTGTTCAGCCTTCTGATATCTTGTTTTTGCTTGGGAAGATGCTGTCGAGGGGCCGGGCATGCCACGTTTATCCCTTTTCTTGTATTTATGTTAGAATTTGTTGTGTTTTCACTTCTTTTGTTCATTTAAGCTCTTTTAACCCTGAAAATACAAAAGGAAGACAAAAACACACTTTTTCCAACGTTAGTACTAAAAAAGGGTTAGTTTTATGCCTCATTTGATGTAATTTATATGTTGCATTTTACACACATCAAATACCCCCACACTTGAATCTTTGCTTGTCCTTATGCAAAACTCTTTATAATGTGGCTTACACACCCAAATGGAATGGGTAGAAGAGAAAGTTTTGGGCTTGTCTTGAGTGTCGGGATTCCAAGATCTTTATTGGGTTTTATTTTTAAGCTATTTACAATCCTATTTGTTATGATTTATTTAGAACATTACATAAGAGAAATTACTTATTTGGGCATAACATGCCTCTTTAAAATTCCATTTATATACAAGTTCACATACCTCACGGGTGATCACTCAATACTCGGCCGAAAATGTATTTTTTGTGAAACACTCGAGACCGGCATGGAACTTACTTCTACCATATGCTTGCCAAACAATCAATCATCATCCTTTTTAACTATAAACCTTTGTAAATATCAAGAGGACTTTGGGGAAGGGTTAGGCTTGGGTTAGAGGTAGGTGGTTTTGGGTTAGTGGTTACGGCGAAAAGCGTAAAAAGCGTCGGTTTTCATAAAACTTTTTGTTTTTGTGACTTTTTATTTAAATGAAGTATTTTCGAACAAAGTTTCTTTTTGATGAACTTGTTTGCTTAATTCTAGACTTCATAACATTTTGTTTTGATAAGGGATGTCACATGAAGACCGAGCTTTTTACTAAAATAAAAGGGTTTAAAATGAAAAAGGGGTTTTGATGGGTAAAGGGTGTTTGTTTTGTGGGTTTAGAAATGAAAAGGTTTAGGCTCAAAGGGGTTAACTAGGGGGATTTTGGGTAGGTGGTAAAAAAAATAATGGTGTTGAAAGAAAAAAGGTTAGTCCTAATGCCTCCATCATTTACTTACTTGGGTTTAAGTTGGTAAGGACCGTGAATGTATCGTCGTGGCAAGTTCTAGAGTTGTAAGAAACCAAGCGGCTATTCACACAATAAACGAAAGATGAGGATTTAGTTTTAAAGATGTGTATTTCTATGCTCAATTAAAGGCTCAAAACTCATTTTTTGTGGGAATGGGTTTATTAGTGTGATCAAGTATATATAATCAAATTTTAACTAGATTTGTCATGCCGTTTCATAATTTTCTTATGTTGGTTCTTTTTCTCACGACGCTATCGGTTGTAAATTTGTAAAAATATAACCTTTTTAGAACTTGTTATTCCCAATTTAAACCAAGACAAGTAAAAAAAAATGAAAAGTTTTTGCAAAAAATTGGGGTGTCTAGCGGTGTCTAGCTGTTCCAATAGAGTTTTGTGTAAGGCTTGTAATTAAGACTTGCAAAATTCAAGGCTTTAGCATCCCACCCACACTTAAATTACACACTGTCCTCAATGTGTCCCAAAAATAAGTTTTTAGGTTGATTGGATGTGTAAAAAGGTGTGTAAAAACAAAAATTTATGTTACTGGGCGTATGGACACGGGCCGTGGTGACCGGGCACGACCTTGTGTTCAGATTGCCAGTAACAGAAAGTAACAGAAGGCTGGGCACGGGGGCGTGTTCAGCGAACACGCCCCGTGTCCAGTTACCTGAACTGGGCGATTTTCTGCAGACCCTTGAGCATGGGGCGTGTTGGCTAGGCACGACCGGTGCTGAACTTGCTGTAATGAAGAAAAAGTGTCGGGTGGCTCTGTTTTTTGTGCATGGGGTGTTGGTTCAAGTTTCCCTTAGTATCCTTCACCATCCCGAGTGTGTTTTTCCCATTACAACATCATCCAAACACCAAATAATTTTTAAAACCATCATTCATTAAATAGAGAGTTACATAAGGTCCTAATAAAAGCATAAACTAAAACTTAGATAAGTAGGTCAAGAAACACAAGAAATCCCAAACCACAAAGAAGTCCTAGCCTATAGTTTATTTTAAGAGCAAAGTTTCCGACAAAGATAAATTGTCGGTTGAATGAGGCTTGAAGAACTTCTCCTCCGGGTATGGTCCCTCACACGTCGTTGAGCCATTCTTCTATCTCCCGAGGGAGAAGAAAGGCGGGCTCATTGGCATCATCATTTTGAGGGGGTGTAACTTCCACCGAAACTTCTTGTAAATTGTCAAGAGGAGGTTCCGCGGGGATGTCATCCAACCCGGTGGGGTTAATGGCTCCAAGTGCTAAGTTCCAATCCTCTTGGGGAAGGATTGGTTCCATGGGAGGTGTTACAAGAATGTTCAACCTCTGGTGCAAGAGGTTTATTTTTTGGAAACTATTTTCCAGCCCCACCGTCAGATAATTTATACGGTCGATCAAGACCTCTTCTACGGATGTCATTGTCACACCCTGGCTTTGCGGAAGCGTGGTTAATTTTGGTGTGACTTCTTAATACCATAGCTTAGTCATAACAAAGCTATATGAATTAAAAACATGCAAGATCATCCATTAAGTTTTGAAAACCAAATACAATACCATTGTTTTAACGGGAATACACCCTAACAACCATAATCTTGTTCAACAAACAAACAAAACATAAACACAGTTTAAGGACTGTGACTTGTCCAGGAAAGAGTCATATTCCCTAAACCCCGGATGACCTCGGAAACTAGTGCAGCGGGAAAACGTGCCATACCGTGCCAGATCCTTTAATTCCCTGAAATACATGTAAGTTGAAAAATCAACAATAATGTTGAGCGAGTTCATGTGTTTAGTATGTGCGCGCGAATAAACCTTTATAACCATTGTAAGTGTGAATATTTTGTAAACTCTGGTATGAAAGCAAATAAGGAAACATATCAGTTAATGTGTAACCACATGGTCCAACCTGCGGGCGCATGGGAGGGGATAGGACAAGGTCACCACATGGTCCAACCTGCGGGCGCATGGGTGGTGTTACGACAAGGTCACCACATGGTCCAACCTGCGGGCGCATGGGTGGTGTTAAGACAAGGTCACCACATGGTCCAACCTTAGGGCGCATGGGTGGGGTTTGTTATGCTCAAATAGGCCTATCACTTGTATCCCTCGATCGTACTACGAGGACTAATGTTCTTAAGGTTTCACCTACCCAAATCACATAACCTAACAGTTCCTTCCTTAGCTGACCATACCATGTAAGAAATATTCGTAATCATAGTAACATGTATTTCACCCCCGCAGTTTAGAAAACTGAAAACAGTTAAGAGAAAAGTGGGACATGAACTCACAGTCGGTGCGTCTCTACCAAGTACTCCAAATCAGGCGGCTGTGCAACGACCTACATGTGCTAATTCTATTAGACGGATGGCCGTGCCTTAGCTTTATAGTTTAAGTTTTTGGGAAATAGTTAGACAACTATTTCGTGTTTACATTTTGCATGTACTTGGTAGTTAATCTCCTTCCCAAGGGTGGGGGATTTAATACATGTGCGTTCGAATTACACCATTAAGTCTCACTTAATATATTCATTTCCAATTCCAAAATATAAATATTTTTCTCAAAAATATTATATTTTCATTTCACATAATATTTCCCCAAAAATAATACGTTGATAAAATATACGTTCATAATTATTTCCGTATAATGCGTAAGTTACGTTTTAGCAATCGTGTGGTAATAATAATTACCGTTGTAACTTATATGTTTATCGTGAAAGCGTTTGTATTATTTTGGATTCGTCAACGTTCGTAAATATTATTTTTACTCTAAAAATAATATTTGTGTATTTTTCACAAAATAATCATAAACAGTGTTGTGAAAAATATATTTACCAAATATATATTTATCACGTTTAGTTTTGTGAAAATCCCACCTCCGAATATTTGTAAATAAAGTCGTGGCGAAATATATTTTGAAAACATGTCAAAAATAATTCTAACACTTGTAAATAATTCTAAGTGTTAGGTTTTAGAAAAATTTCGCCAGAGTTTCCTCTGTAACTGGAGGTGGCCACGCTTTCAAGCGTATCATTTTCTTTTACAAAATCATTTCAACAACTTCTTTATTCAATCAACAATTTCCGACACATCAAACTAGTCGACAAGGATGTAAATCGCATAATCACATGAACTTGTAGTTTTTCTAAACTTTACAGTGTAAATCCCATTACATTTTGTGAATCTTTTTATCAAGTAATTCGGTCTCGTAAAAACCTCGTTTTTAGAGAAAATCTATCTTTACAACTTCCCGTCACCTTTCACAAAAACTGTTATTTTGTCGAAACTTTTCATTTCACAAGTGTTTACACACTTGTGGTTTATAAAAATCATACTTGTTAGTGTAATATCCGTCTTTTAGAAAACATAATTTCTATGATATGTGGTTCTTTGAAAATACCACCCGCAGATACGTAGATCTGCTAGTTTTAAACACTATTTTACAAGTAAAAATACTTTTACACAAGTTCATGTTTCTCGTGTGGTAGAGTTTCACCTTTTAACCCTTGTACCATTCAAAACAAGCTTATGTCAAGATCCATGATCTTAACCAAACCGGGTTAAATGATGATCCGAGCTACCACAACATAGATCGGGCCTAAATAATCACACAAAATCAATACTACAACTTTTACACCACTTATGATCTTTTATCCAACATTATTCATGTTTTAGTAGACTTTTATGCTTCAAAACGCAAGTTTCCGCATTTTAACCGTTACATATCTTATTAACCACCTTAGATTAGATCGAGTATGAGTTTTAAGTGTTATACCTCTAGCTCGAGGCTAGGGAAGAATCTATGCGAAGAAGAGGTGGATAAAAGCAAAGTAGAGAGGTCCTTCGTCTTCCGTTTGCTCCAAGACTCCTCGTATGCGACCTTTAACACTTGTGTATGCTTGAATATTGAAAGATGGAAGCCGAAAGTGGATGTAGTGGGGGAGGGGGGTTCGGCCGTAGCTTGAGAGAGAGGGAGAGGGTGTGTTTGAGTGGTGTTGTGTGTAGTGAATGATCATATGTGCAAAGCTTGTTACTTATAGATCATTACTAAGTTCATTAACCATAAGTCCATGTGTAGTCTTGATATTAGACAACTTGCAATATTTTAATCAAGACTTGTACAATTGTGTCCCCTCTAGTTTGGGCCAATTACAATGGGGGGGGGGGGTACTAGTTCATTTCCAACTAGTTAGTTGGTGATTAGTTAGGTTAAACCAAGTTAGTTTAGGGATTAACTTGGTTAGTGGTGTGTTGTGCTTTAACGCGGGTGTTAGAGTGTTCAGGGACCCTAACTGGCTCAGAAAAAGACCAATATTGTTAATGTCAATATTTTTATGTTCCGGGTAAAGTCCGGTTGTTCGGTTGGATAGTAATCCGTTAAAGCGCTTAATGAAGCTTTTAAGTGTCGTAAATAACATTTTTAGTGACACAACTTATTTCTCCAAAGTGTCAGGAATAATTCCCCATGTTTTGGCACTTTATCAGTTAGCTAAAAGCTGAATCTTTGATTAAAGTGCTGTGTTTTGTGCTCGGTGTATGTTTTAGGCACATCCAGTCACTGTAACTTATTCCTAGAGACGCAGTTCTACAACCCTTGTATCCCTACACTCACTATGGGTGTAGTAAAATATTTCTGGCTCAAACAGGCCTTAGAGGCAGTGTCTGCCTGATGCTGGCTTTATCAGCATGTTCAATAGGTTATCCGTTCATAGTGCTACTGTGCTTTTGTGCATCATGTTTGTCACTAAAGTTCAGCATGTAAAATAATGTAGTGACGGTATGTAAAGTATGATGCAGATATGTTCAAGTAATAAAATCAAGTAGCAGTTCATCAGCAATTTCAGTTAAGCACAGTAATCAGGCAGTAATTAATTATTAATTATATCGTACGGATACCTGGTTTAGTGAGGGTTGTCACATTCTCCCCCCGTTAGAAAAATTTCGTCCCGAAAATCAAGTTCTGCTTGTAGAAGCAGGGTTCTTGGGAAATAGATGGGGGTATTTCTCTTTCATTCGGTCCTCACGCTCCCAGGTGAATTCAGGACCATGTCGAGCATTCCAACGAACTTTGACGAGCTTGACACTGCTCCGGCTTTACTTTCCAATCCGTGACCTCAACAGGTTCTTCAACGAAATGGAGCGTGTCGTCAACGTGAATTTCGTCGGTGGAAATGGCAACGGTAACTTGAGTTGGACTCTTCTTCAAATTGGATACATGGAATGTATCGTGAACCAAATGGAGTTCAGCAGGTAGATTCAACTTGTATGCTACTAACCCGATTCTTTCCAAAATCTT
This sequence comes from Helianthus annuus, assembly GCF_002127325.2. Lineage (NCBI taxonomy): Eukaryota > Viridiplantae > Streptophyta > Magnoliopsida > Asterales > Asteraceae > Helianthus > Helianthus annuus. The sequence continues at coordinate 65,150,717 of NC_035442.2, forward strand.
GAACGGTCCAATATACCTCGGATTCAACTTTCCATGCTTCCCAAGGCGTGCCACACCCTTCCAGGGTGATACCTTCAACAAAACCATATCACCTACCTCAAACTCTAGAGGTTTCCTTTTTAGATCCGCGTAGGATTTTTGTCGGTCACGAGCCGCACTGATGCGATCTCGGATCTGTGCAATCTTATCGGTGGTTTCCTGAACCACGTCAGGACCAACCAACTGTCTATCACCTGCGTCAGACCAACAGAGCGGTGATCTGCACTTGCGCCCATATAAAGCCTCGAATGGCGCGGCACCAATACTGGTGTGGTAGCTGTTGTTGTATGAAAACTCAACCAGAAGCAAATGCTTATCCCAGCTACCGCCTAAATCCATAACACACGCTCTCAGCATGTCCTCCAACGTCTGAATCGTCCGCTCGCTTTGACCGTCGGTCTGCGGGTGAAACGCGGTGCTCATATTCAACTTCGAGCCAAAAGCTTCTTGGAAGGATTGCCATATCCTTGATACGAACCTTCCGTCCCTATCGGAGATGATCGAGAGAGGTACTCCATGGCGTGTAACAATCTCTCTCATGTAAATTTCAGCCAATTTGCTCGTATTATCCTTTTCTCGGATAGGCAAGAAGTGTGCTGACTTCGTTAATCGGTCCACTATCACCCAGATGGTGTCATGGCCTCTTGGCGTCCTTGGCAACTTCGTAATAAAATCCATGGAGATTTGTTCCCACTTCCACTTGGGGATTTCTGGTTGTTGCAGAAGTCCCGAAGGCTTCTGGTATTCCGCTTTCACCTTAGCGCAAGTTAAACATTTGCTCACATAAACAGCCACGCCGCCTTTCATCCTAGGCCACCAATAATAATCTTTAAGATCCTGGTACATCTTATCCGCTCCAGGGTGGATAGAGTACCGCGACTTGTGAGCTTCATCGAAAATAACCTTTCTTAAACCTCCAAACAAAGGAACCCAAATCCTCTTCTCAAAACACAACGTTCCTTCCTTGTTTGGTACCAATAACTTCTCCATCCCACGGAGATACTCTTCTTCAAGGTTTCTCTCCTTGAGAGCTTCTTTCTGCGCGGCACGAATGCACAGAGGAAAATCGGTTCGAACAACCATTTCCAAAGCCCTAACCCTTATGGGCTTGATCCTCTCTTTTCGACTTAGGGCATCAGCGACCACATTCGCCTTCCCTGGATGATACTTTATCTCGCAATCGTAATCGTTCAACAGCTCTACCCATCGTCTTTGCCTCATATTCAACTCCTTCTGGTTGAATATGTGCTGGAGGCTCTTGTGATCTGTGAAGATTGTGCACTTCGTACCATAAAGGTAGTGTCTCTAGATCTTTAAAGCAAAAACCACTGCGCCAAGTTCCAAATCATGTGTGATATAGTTCTTTTCATGCACTTTCAGCTGACGCGATGCGTAAGCAATAACCATTTGGCGTTGCATCAACACACAACCCAATCCTTGACGCGAAGCGTCGCAGTATACCACAAAATCATCTGTACCTTCCGGTAGGGCTAAGATTGGCGCGTTGCAAAGCTTATCTTTCAATATCTGAAATGCTTCCTCCTGTTTGATTCCCCAATCAAACTTCTTATCCTTCTGCGTGAGGAGCGTCAATGGTTGAGCGATCTTTGAAAAATTCTCAATGAATCTTCGGTAATAGCCAGCCAAACCTAAGAATTGCCGAATCTCGGTTGGCGTCTTTGGCGTTTCCCAATCCTTGATCGCCTCTATCTTGGTTGGATCCACGTGGATTCCATCTCCATTTACCATGTGCCCAAGGAATTGCACCTCCTCGTAGCCAAAACTCGCACTTAGAGAACTTGGCATACAACTGTTCCTTCTTTAGCGGCTCCAGAGTGGCTCTTAAATGCTGCTCGTGCTCAGCCTTCGTCTTTGAATAAATCAAAATATCATAGATGAATACAATCACGAACTTATCCAAGTACGGCTTACAAACTCGATTCATTGGATCCATGAATATTGCAGGTGCGTTTGTCAACCCAAACGGCATAACCAGAAAATCGTAGTGCCCATAACGAGTTCTGAAAGCTGTCTTTGGGATACTCTCCTCTTGTATCCTTAACTGATGGTTTCCAGATCGCAAGTCGATCTTTGAGTAAAAGCTTGAAGTTTGCAGTTGATCAAACAGATCATCAATTCTTGGCAGAGGGTATCTATTCTTGATCGTCAGCTTGTTCAGCTCCCGGTAGATGATGTTTATTTGAAAATCATCATCCTTCTTTTTGACGAGTAGTAATGGGGTTACCCCAAAAGGGAATTTTGGTCTGTTATCTTCCTTCTCTATCCACTGCTAAAACTTCTCTGTCAATCCTTGCATCTCCGAAAATGTAAGTCGGTACGATGCATTGACTAAGGGTGCAGTGCCTGGAATTAAATTGACGCGGGATTCGACTAATCGTTGAGGAGACGATTCCGGCAAGTCTTCGAGGAAGACTTCGGGGTATTCTCCAATCACAGGGATATCTTCGGGTTTTGGTTCTTCGGCTTCTTTTTCCACGACATGAGCCAAGAATGCAACACATCCTTTGTGCGAAAATTTTTGTGTCTTCCTTGCCTGATAATCCGTAGGAGCGTATCCTGCTCCATGAATCACAATCATTTCTCCGTTCATCGTCGGGGTGCGGATGACAATCTCCGCTGGGTTGTTCGACAACCAGTCCATCCCAATTATCACATCGAAGCTTCCTTTAGGCTTGTTCTATTGAGAACTGGGTATCTAGGTTACTTACTACTAAAACAACTATATTTTCTAAAGCTAAAATTTGACAATACTGTCAAATAGAGCGTAACATTGACTATTATGAGACGTACCGATATCCACGCTTGGATTCTATCTCCGCTGTTGAGCTTTCATCCACGTGCCTGAGTGTTCTTAGGGCAATACTTCCTGAAATGCCCCACATCACCGCAATTAAAACATGCTTGGCCACAGCCTTGATCGTCACCATCCCTGCCTTGATAGTTGTCGTCGTCATTATTTCCTCCGCGATTTCCGTTACCATCTTGACCTCTATTTCCATGTTAGCACCTTGCCGACACGTTTCCTTGACATGTCCCACCTTGCCACAGTTACCACATTTTCCATATCTACACCGCCCGTTATGGTGATGTCGACAGTTGTCGCACTTTGGTAGGATACCCGTGTACTCTTTTCTCTTTTTGGCCTTGTCGTCGCTACTCGACTGGGTACCCTGTTTGAAATTCGCCAACTTCCTCTTGTTGTTCCCAGATGACTCTACATGAGTCTCCTTCTTCTCCTCAGAGGTTGAAAATTTGTTCATCCTGATTGCCTCTTCCGTCAGGGCTACACTTAGATTGATGGCCTCAGAGATTGTGGCAGGCTTTGATGCCGTTACCATGCTCATGATTTGGGGTGCCAATCCCCAAATGAAACGCTCAATCCTTTTAAACTCTGGATCTACCATGTAAGGAACGATACGCGATAGAACTTGGAACTTCTCCACATACTCAGCTATTTTTGGACCTTCCATCTTCAAGTTCCAGAAGTCAATTTCTACCTTCTGGCTTTCTGTTCTCGAACAGTACTTTTTATGCATTAGCTCTTTCAGCTCGTCCCATGAGAGAGCATACGCAGCAGCCTCGCCCATTGTCTGAACCTGAAGTTTCCACCATGACAGAGCCCCATCTCGGAATAGGCCGGAAATGTACGTGACCTGATCTCTTGGGGCGCATTTGCTCGCACGCAAAACAATGTCCATCTTCTCAATCCAGCGTACGAAGGCTACGACACCCCCAGTGCCGTCGAAATGTAAGGGCTGGCAGCCTAAGAACTGCTTGTAGGTGCAGCCGTTGGGTGGGTTATTTCCTGAGGTACCTCCGTTGCGCTCGGAGTGATGGGCCTCGTATTGTGCGATGACTGCAGCAATGATTCCCTGAAGTTCCGCCTCGTTGGTGGGTATGCGTACGTCCCGTCTTGGAGGCATCTTCTAAATGATGATCGTATGGGTCAGGTCATAGTAAGTAAAGTGTACGTAAGTATACAACAATATCAACACATAACATCTCATGTTATAAATAAACCAGTCACATAACATCTCATGTCATAGAACATAAACAATAGATCACTGCGATTGCATTGCCACAAATCGAGACCAGAATGTAAGGTTTACAGGTACCCAACTGTATCATACAACATCAATGACTTAGTAGGTGGCGACCCTAGGCAAGTCGTGTGATCGCTGGACAGGTTCAAGAATCTCTGGTTCGTCCATTTTCAAATTCCAGGACTCCATCTCAAACTTCTGTTATTCCAATCTTAGAACCATATTTCTCCTTAATCATTTCCTTGAGCTCGTCCCAGCTCAGTGCATAAGCAGCATCTGTACCAAGGGTCTGAATCTGAAGATCCTATCAAGAAAGTGTGCCATCTAGAAATGACCCCGAGGTAAAGGTAACACTCTGTTGGGGTGAACAGTTAGTCATTCTTAGAATGGAGTCAATCTTTTCGGACCAACGACAAATGCAATGGCGCTTCCTATTTCGACGAAGTTCAAAGGCTTGCAGTTCAGGAACTGCTTATAGGTGCGGTCAGTTTGGGGGGGGGGGGTTACTCCCAGTAGTGCCATCGCTACGCTTAGTGCGGAGTGCTTCATGTCATGCATTTGCCTCTGAGATGCGTTTTTGCAGCTCGGCTTCTATCCTTGGCAACATACTGGTGTTTGTGTCACGCCTGGGTGACATTCTCCTCTGCCGAAATGGCATGAAGTGGGTTAGACAACTTCCCAATTGTCTATGAGATACATAGCACCATAAGCCATCATGTACTCACCTAATTTTACACGTAAATATACTCAATGTATGGGTGGGGAAATAAATTACTGGGCCTTCACATAGGCTTGCCAATTTGGCTTGTTGCTTGAAATAGAATGAACTCGAGGCTTCATTGCCTTGGTCATTCGTGTTCGAGTTATTTCCTGCCACATGGGTTTTTATTAGCTTGACCCGCAGAGTCCACCAGGATTTCTGTGCACTACAAGTCGTTATTACGTGGGCCCCCATAATAATAAATTGTCTTGCACAGTTACCCCAAATTTTCTCTCGTCCAAGCAGATGATCAATCAAGGAGCAACAGCAGGGGCTTTGGCATGAACAGGGTCATGCTCTAATGCGGTGTTAGGAGCGACGCCTGGCTCAGGGGCCACGGCTGGCTCCGGATCAACAAACTCCATCTCAAAATCAGCTGGATCAACCATCACAGGGGGTTACAGGATCCTCCAAGGGCTGGCCTAAGCGTATGAACTCAAGGTCATGGTCTGGATCAAAACCAGATGGAAGAACAGGATCACCCTCAATACTGTGATCAAACTCAAAGCTATGTGCGGGAACCGGTGCAGCCGATGATGCCGTATCAGGGTCGGCGTTGTGTGAATGGTGCTGCACTCCCTGTATATGCGAAAATGCGGATGTCAGCAACTCAAATGAGTCTGGGACAGGGGAATGGGCATGAGTTTCCCCTGCAGGAGCGTCCGCAAGCAGTAGGCTAATACCAGCAGCAATAGGGCCTCGCCCTTGAATGGGTCCTCCTCTAGTAGATCGTTATCGTCGACAGAGGCCATGTCGGGGACATATCAACAAAGGGATAAACGGCAAGGGGCACAGGAGCAGGGATCGCCGCGAGTGGCAAATTCCCAACAAGATGACCATTAGTAGGCTCTGCTACGACTTCAGGCAGCGCAAAGGGCTGAATGTCGTCATTGTCTGTGTCGGTAGTATCGAAAATGTGCACCTCGTGCTCCGATGAACTATGTCGTCTGATGCTATGGCCATGGGATTCGTAGTGTCCATCTTTCTTGTACATGATGAAAGCATGACGTTTGTAACATAAACACATATACGTATAACAATCAATCACATCAACATATAAACATGTTAGTCAGCAATAAGCAATCAAATAATTCTCCTAGTCCCACTAGCCTCCCAGCCTCTCAGACTGCTCTTCCTAGTCCCACTAGCCAAATTCTCCCAGCCTCTCAGACTGCTCTTCCTAGTCCCACTAGCCAAATTCTCCCAGCCTCTCAGACTGCTCTTCCTAGTCCCACTAGCCAAATTCCTCCCAGCCTCCAAGGCTGCTCTATCATCTACCTCGACCTCCTAGATCGAGCCTCGACCTCCATGACCGAGCCTCAGCCTCCATGACTGAGCCTACTCTTCCTAGTCTCACTAGCCATCTATCTCGATCTCTAAGATCGAGCCTCGGCCTCCAAGACCGAGCCTCAGCCTCCAAGACTGAGTCTAAATAATAAATAAATAAAATGTGCTCAACATTTGTTTATAAAAAGGTTTTGGATCTGGACTTAAGTGGTATGCAGTAAAAATGTTTTCGTGAGAGCCCTAGTGATCATAGTCTAGACTCGAGAAGGAATCCTAGTTCGCTATGATCAGAGCTCTGATACCAAGCTGTCACACCCTGGCTTTGCGGAAGCGTGGTTAATTTTGGTGTGACTTCTTAATACCATAGCTTAGTCATAACAAAGCTATATGAATTAAAAACATGCAAGATCATCCATTAAGTTTTGAAAACCAAATACAATACCATTGTTTTAACGGGAATACACCCTAACAACCATAATCTTGTTCAACAAACAAACAAAACATATACACAGTTTAAGGACTGTGACTTGTCCAGGAAAGAGTCACATTCCCTAAACCCCGGATGACCTCGGAAACTAGTGCAGCGGGAAAACGTGCCATACCGTGCCAGATCCTTTAATTCCCTGAAATACATGTAAGTTGAAAAATCAACAATAATGTTGAGCGAGTTCATGTGTTTAGTATGTGCGCGCGAATAAACCTTTATAACCATTGTAAGTGTGAATATTTTGTAAACTCTGGTATGAAAGCAAATAAGGAAACATATCAGTTAATGTGTAACCACATGGTCCAACCTGCGGGCGCATGGGAGGGGATAGGACAAGGTCACCACATGGTCCAACCTGCGGGCGCATGGGTGGTGTTACGACAAGGTCACCACATGGTCCAACCTGCGGGCGCATGGGTGGTGTTAAGACAAGGTCACCACATGGTCCAACCTTAGGGCGCATGGGTGGGGTTTGTTATGCTCAAATAGGCCTATCACTTGTATCCCTCGATCGTACTACGAGGACTAATGTTCTTAAGGTTTCACCTACCCAAATCACATAACCTAACAGTTCCTTCCTTAGCTGACCATACCATGTAAGAAATATTCGTAATCATAGTAACATGTATTTCACCCCCGCAGTTTAGAAAACTGAAAACAGTTAAGAGAAAAGGGGGACATGAACTCACCGTCGGTGCGTCTCTACCAAGTACTCCAAATCAGGCGGCTGTGCAACGACCTACATGTGCTAATTCTATTAGACGGATGGCCGTGCCTTAGCTTTATAGTTTAAGTTTTTGGGAAATAGTTAGACAACTATTTCGTGTTTACATTTTGCATGTACTTGGTAGTTAATCTCCTTCCCAAGGGTGGGGGATTTAATACATGTGCGTTCGAATTACACCATTAAGTCTCACTTCATATATTCATTTCCAATTCCAAAATATAAATATTTTTCTCAAAAATATTATATTTTCATTTCACATAATATTTCCCCAAAAATAATACGTTGATAAAATATACGTTCATAATTATTTCCGTATAATGCGTAAGTTACGTTTTAGCAATCGTGTGGTAATAATAATTACCGTTGTAACTTATATGTTTATCGTGAAAGCGTTTGTATTATTTTGGATTCGTCAACGTTCGTAAATATTATTTTTACTCTAAAAATAATATTTGTGTATTTTTTCACAAAATAATCATAAACAGTGTTGTGAAAAATATATTTACCAAATATATATTTATCACGTTTAGTTTTGTGAAAATCCCACCTCCGAATATTTGTAAATAAAGTCGTGGCGAAATATATTTTGAAAACATGTCAAAAATAATTCTAACACTTGTAAATAATTCTAAGTGTTAGGTTTTAGAAAAATTTCGCCAGAGTTTCCTCTGTAACTGGAGGTGGCCACGCTTTCAAGCGTATCATTTTCTTTTACAAAATCATTTCAACAACTTCTTTATTCAATCAACAATTTCCGACACATCAAACTAGTCGACAAGGATGTAAATCGCATAATCACATGAACTTGTAGTTTTTCTAAACTTTACAGTGTAAATCCCATTACATTTTGTGAATCTTTTTATCAAGTAATTCGGTCTCGTAAAAACCTCGTTTTTAGAGAAAATCTATCTTTACAACTTCCCGTCACCTTTCACAAAAACTGTTATTTTGTCGAAACTTTTCATTTCACAAGTGTTTACACACTTGTGGTTTATAAAAATCATACTTGTTAGTGTAATATCCGTCTTTTAGAAAACATAATTTCTATGATATGTGGTTCTTTGAAAATACCACCCGCAGATACGTAGATCTGCTAGTTTTAAACACTATTTTACAAGTAAAAATACTTTTACACAAGTTCATGTTTCTCGTGTGGTAGAGTTTCACCTTTTAACCCTTGTACCATTCAAAACAAGCTTATGTCAAGATCCATGATCTTAACCAAACCGGGTTAAATGATGATCCGAGCTACCACAACATAGATCGGGCCTAAATAATCACACAAAATCAATACTACAACTTTTACACCACTTATGATCTTTTATCCAACATTATTCATGTTTTAGTAGACTTTTATGCTTCAAAACGCAAGTTTCCGCATTTTAACCGTTACATATCTTATTAACCACCTTAGATTAGATCGAGTATGAGTTTTAAGTGTTATACCTCTAGCTCGAGGCTAGGGAAGAATCTATGCGAAGAAGAGGTGGATAAAAGCAAAGTAAAGAGGTCCTTCGTCTTCCGTTTGCTCCAAGACTCCTCGTATGCGACCTTTAACACTTGTGTATGCTTGAATCTTGAAAGATGGAAGCCGAAAGTGGATGTAGTGGGGGAGGGGGGTTCGGCCGTAGCTTGAGAGAGAGGGAGAGGGAGAGGGTGTGTTTGAGTGGTGTTGTGTGGAGTGAATGATCATATGTGCAAAGCTTGTTACTTATACATCATTACTAAGTTCATTAACCATAAGTCCATGTGTAGTCTTGATATTAGACAACTTGCAATATTTTAATCAAGACTTGTACAATTGTGCCCCTCTAGTTTTGGCCGATTACAATGGGGGGGGGGTACTAGTTCATTTCCAACTAGTTAATTGGTGATTAGTTAGGTTAAACCAAGTTAGTTTAGGGATTAACTTGGTTAGTGGTGTGTTGTGCTTTAACGCGGGTGTTAGAGTGTTCAGGGACCCTAACTGGCTCAGAAAAAGACCAATATTGTTAATGTCAATATTTTTATGTTCCGGGTAAAGTCCGGTTGTTCGGTTGGATAGTAATCTGTTAAAGCGCTTAATGAAGCTTTTAAGTGTCGTAAATAACATTTTTAGTGACACAACTTATTTCTCCAAAGTGTCAGGAATATTTCCCCATGTTTTGGCACTTTATCAGTTAGCTAAAAGCTGAATCTTTGGTTAAAGTGCTGTGTTTTGTGCTCGGTGTATGTTTTAGGCACATCCAGTCACTGTAACTTATTCCTAGAGACGCAGTTCTACAACCCTTGTATCCCTACACTCACTATGGGTGTAGTAAAATATTTCTGGCTCAAACAGGCCTTAGAGGCAGTGTCTGCCTGATGCTGGCTTTATCAGCATGTTCAATAGGTTATCCGTTCATAGTGCTACTGTGCTTTTGTGCATCATGTTTGTCACTAAAGTTCAGCATGTAAAATAATGTAGTGACGGTATGTAAAGTATGATGCAGATATGTTCAAGTAATAAAATCAAGTAGCAGTTCATCAGCAATTTCAGTTAAGCACAGTAATCAGGCAGTAATTAATTATTAATTATATCGTACGGATACCTGGTTTAGTGAGGGTTGTCACAGTCATTTCGTCGAGAGCTTCTCGTAATGCCATCACATAGCGTACAAGAGTTGCTTCGCCTGAAGGCCTTCGTTCCCTTTGATTGTTTCTGGAATGTGCTGAAGAGGTTCCACTGTTTTGGCTTGACATTCTACGAAAATAAACCAAAAAGAGTTCATTTTAATGAAACAGTAACTCGGACACAGCCCCGTGCTCACTGAGCACGGCCCCGTGTTCACCCTTCTGCAGATTTTTGGAACAAGGAATCTTGGAGCTTTAAATTATATTTTTGACTTTTGGAGCATTTTTAAGCAGAAATAACTTAAAATAGTGTTGTAAAACTTATTTTTAACAAGATTCCTTGAATAAAAATCTAACAAATGTCACAATAAACCTTGAAACAATGGTGATTTCAAGCTCTAATGGAGGTGTTGAAGGGAAAAATGAAGAAGAAGGCAATAGACCAAAGTAGAAAAGACAAGATGGTTGTTGAGAACCTTCTTTAGAATATACCTAGTATGGTATGTGTGAAGATCCCACCAAATCTCTGTCTTTGGAATGGTCCAAGAGTGCAGGAATCTTGCTGCATTTATAGAAAACGACAGCACGCTGGACATGGCCCCGTGTCGGCTGGACACGGCCCCGTGTGCAGACAAGATTCTGACACTTTTTGTTCGTATTCTGACCGAAAGTCAGACGGGAATCTTTTGGTGGACACGGGGGCGTGCTGACCTGGACACGGCCCCGTGCCTAGAGGCTGTTTATGAAGTTTAGTCTATTTTAAGGAATTTTTTCGGAGGTGGTTCCTTACTGGTCGGAACAACACCGAAGTGCCTGAGATACCTTAATTGCCCTAGATTTAGACGAGAACGCAAGAGGTTATCGGTAAGGGTGATTCCTATGCTAAATGTAGGTGGACAAGTCCAACCCTTTTCCGGGCTCTCGTTAAAGAAGGTGTATGTCGAATTGCTCAAGTCTATGTATGCATCGACGGAAGTCGATGGGGAGTCCTTCACGGCACAATCGACACAGGGACGACTATCGCTCAAGTCTTCGCAAGAGTTAGAGGTGATTTCGGGATCGACAATGTTGTTTTTATCCGAATGCGATCTCAGTGCTTCTTCTTGGGTGTTGTCTTGAGATGAATTAGTTATGTCCATCTCAAGCTCTTTTATCCAATTAAGAATTAGATCTTCTAATTGAAACAATTCTTCAAGAACCATTTCATTTAGAATAGATGATTGAGAGCATTCTAAGGAGAGATAGGGATTATTTTTACTTTCGCCCCACTTAAGGCTACAGGAAAACGATGGGTCCATATAGTGGGGAGTGTAATTTAAGAAATAACATTTTAAATCTTCATGAGTTCCACCACATATTTGACACCACGTACCATAAGAGGATCGGTAGTAAAAAAAATCAGTATCGCTCATGGTTATGTCAGAAATTACCAACCGTCGGGATCTTACGGTTCTGTTTTTAGTATCTGATAATTGGGCACGGGGCGTGTTGATTGGGCACAGCCCCGTGTTCAGCTACTGTCTTACTTAAAACAGGATCGCCAGTACCAAAGATTGGGCACGAGGCGTGTTCAACGGGCACGACCCGTGCTGAGCTCTGCAGAAGCTGAAAAATTAAGAAAAATCCTAAAAAAACAGAAAAATAAGAAAAACGATTAGGCCGTTGATTCCTAACTTTCTTAAAATCCTTGTGTCCCCGGCAACGACGCCAAAAACTTGATGCGTGTGTAGTGTTATATAATTTTTATGTATATTTTTAGCCCTTTTTAACACTTTAGTCAAGTTTTAAATTTATAAAGCACGATATTCTACTAACACTAAACAAACATATGGGCAAGTGCACCCATCGTGAGCGTAGTATAGCGTTGGTAAGATACCGAGGTCGTCCAAGGACACAAGAGCTTTTAGTACCGGTTTATCCTCATCGTTTAATCAAATCAAAATTTTAGAAAAAGGTTTAAACATGAAAATAAAAACAACAAATGCTGAAAATAAAAATAAAATAAAACAGATAGACAAGATGAATCACTTGGATCCGACTCTCCTTTAGTGTAACCTTTGATGTTTTCCGCACTTCTGCACTTTTTTAAGAGATTATCTTAGTTTTAGTAGTAGGCCCCTCTTTTGAAGGTGACGTTACCCTCAACCCAGTAGTTTGAGTCAGCAAGCATACAATCCTAAATGGTTGGATTATTGAAAGATAATTAATTAAGTTATTAATGCGTAATGTGGTAGGCCCTCTTTTGAAGGTGACGTTACCCTCGACTAAGTGGTTTGAGTCAGCAGGGATACAATCCCAAGTAGCCGGGTTAATGTATTAATAGTAGTTTACATATAAGTGGATCAAGCTATTTGCACCCCCGCCATCTAATACCAGTGGGTATTGAAGGAGGTCCTAGTAAGCTTGACCCAGGTCCTTGCAGGATCTATACGCTGAACAAGGCAAGAACCTTACCAATCCATTCCCTTAACCCCCGACCAGGTAGCCAAAATATCTTTATATAGACCGTAGTGATATGTATGGTGTAAATCTTTTATTTTATATAGACAATAAAATAACGCCAAGACACCACGGACAAATGATAAGGAAGTTTCACCTTCAACATAAGAAACTAGTTATTAAAGTCATTAATACAAAACCAAATACAAAGTGTGAAAAGATTAAAAACAAAAGTATTACACTAAATGCTTGTCTTCACCAAGTGATGTAAGAGACTTAGGCAAACTTGGCGTTTGATTGTCAAGAACTCTTACTATCAATCTTGGATCCCTAGACTTGTACACACACTCTATGATGGATGATGGATGATGGTGGTGAATGTGGGTGTTGTGATGGTGCTGGACTGTGGGTGAAGTGGGAGAGAGGTGGTTTGTTAAGGGATGCCTTTGAAGTGAACCAAGCACCCCTATTTATAGCCTGTACAGAAGCCCGGACACGGCCCCGTGTCCATTGGGCACGCCCCCGTGTGCCCGAACCACATCAATCTTTTCATTAGTGGCTCGTACTACATCTTGGTGGGCTAGTTCACGTGGACCCACTTCACCCCAACATACCGGGGTTTGGCATTTCCTACCATAGAGCATTTCGTACGGTGCCATCTTAATACTAGCATGGTAGCTGTTGTTATACGAAAACTCGACTAATGGTAGGTAAACATCCCAACTTCCTCCAAAATCAATTATACACGCCCGTAACATGTCCTCCAATGTTTGTATTGTTCTTTAACTCTTTCCATCTGTTTGAGGATGGTACGCAATGCTAATGAACAATTTGGTTCCCATTTGCTCTTGGAAATCTCGCCAGAAATTTGAAGTGAACCGGGTATCCCTATCAGACACGATGGATACCGGTACTCCATGACGTGCTATTACATCATTAGTGTAAACTTCTGACATCTTTTCTGACGTATAAGTTCCACGAATCAGAATGAAGTGAGCACTTTTCGTCAATCTATCCACCACTACCCATATGGCATCGAAACCACGATTTGTCTGAGGCAATTTGGTTAATAGGTCCATTGTAATATGTTCCCATTTCCAAACTGGGATTTCTAACGGTTGGAGTTTGCCGTATGGTTTTTGGTGCTCCGCCTTGACTTGTAGACATGTCAAGCATTTTTCCACATACTTCGCCACATCCCTCTTCATTCCAGGCCACCAATAATTTTGTTTCAGATCATTGTACATCTTGGTCGTACCCGGATGAATTGAATATCGGGATTGATCAAGTAGAAGCGCCTTCACCCCACAAGTATTTGGAACCCATATCCTTCCGGATCGAGTCTTCAACCCGTTATTCCCATCCGACAAATCTTTCAACTGACCGATTATTCTTTCTTTCTTCCAATTCTCCTCTTTCACTTCTTCTAATTGCGCCTCTCGAATACGTTCAAGTATACCCGAGGTCACCACGAGCTGCATCGACCTTACTCGTATTGGGACATAGTCCGCTTTTCTGCTCAGAGCATCCGCCACCACATTTGCCTTTCCGGGGTGATAGTGTATTTCACAGTCAAAATCTTTCACCGTTTCTAACCATCGCCTTTGTCGCATATTTAACTCCTTCTGATCGAAGAAGTACTTTAAGCTCTTGTGATCGGTGAATATGGTGCACTTTACCCCATATAAGTAGTGCCTCCATATTTTTAAGGCAAATACCACCGCAGCCAACTCAAGATCGTGCGTGGGATATTTCTTCTCGTGTATCTTCAATTGCCTCGAGGCATAAGCTATCACCTTGCCCCGTTGCATCAAAACGCATCCGAGCCTCGATAGTGAAGCATCTGAATAAACTACCAAATCTTCAACCCCATCCGGCAATGTCAGTACTGGAGCTTGTGTTAACTTCTCTTTTAGCGTTTGAAATGCTCTTTCTTGGTCGACACCCCAAATGAACTTTTCTTCCTTCCGGGTTAGCTTTGTTAGCGGTGACGCAATCTTGGAGAAATCTTGAATGAATCTCCTATAGTATCCCGCGAGCCCCAAAAAGCTTCTAATTTCCGAAGGGTTCTTCGGGGGATTCCATTTTGATACGGCCTCGATCTTTGACGGATCCACCAATACTCCGTCGGCACTTATGATGTGGCCCATAAATTGTACCTCTCGTAACCAAAAGGCACACTTAGAGAATTTTGCGTACAACCTTTCTCGTCTATGTGTCTCTAACACCTCTTGTAAGTGGTGTGCGTGTTCAGCTTCGCTTTTCGAATACACCAAAATATCATCGATAAACACGATGACCGACTTATCCAACATTGGCTTGCAAACCCGATTCATGAGGTCCATGAAAGCCGCGGGTGCATTTGTTAGCCCAAATGACATCACGAGGAATTCGTAATGTCCGTATCTCGTACGAAAAGCCGTCTTCAGCACATCTTCCTCCTTGACCTTTAATTGGTGATACCCCGATCTAAGATCAATTTTCGAAAACCAGTTTGCACGTTGTAGTTGGTCGAATAAATCATCTATCCTCGGAAGCGGGTATCGGTTCTTTACCGTGAGTTTGTTTAACTCCCGGTAATGTATACACATCCTCATGCTTCCGTCTTTCTTTTTCACGAACAGTACCGGTGCGCCCCAAGGAGACACACTCGGCCTTATAAATCCCTTGTCAAGCAGGTCTTGAATTTGGGACATCAACTCTTGTAATTCCGACGGCGCGAGTCGGTACGGTGCTTTAGCTACGGGTTTTGCGCCTGGAATCAATTCGATTCCGAACTCTACTTCCCGTTCAGGCGGTATCCCCGGTAAATCCTCCGGAAACACATCTTCATAGTCTCGTACTACCGGTACATCTTCAATCTTCCGTGATTCTTTCTCGGGCTCATTTGCGTATATCATGAATGCCTTGCATCCTCGCTTCATAAGCTTGTGAGTTTTCATCATTGAGCATACTATGGGGTTACCTCCTTTTTCGCCATAGATGGTGACGTGTTTCCCGCTCGGAGATGTTAGTTTTATCTCTTTACGAAAACACACAACCTTTGCATGGTGCTGAGATAGCCAATCCATCCCAATGACTACTTGAAATTCCCCCATTGACATCGGGATTAAGTCTATCAAGTATTCCTCATCGTCGATGCTTAATTTGCAGCCTCGACAAACATCACAAACTATAAAACTTTTGTTGTCCCTTATTTCAACTTCTAAGGGCACAGATAATTTCGTCAATACAAATGAAGGATGTCGAATAAATCCATGCAAAATGAAGGATTTATTCAGACCCGTATCAAACAATACACCTGCTGGAATTGAGTTAATTGTGAATATACTTGAGACCACATCGGGTTCTGTTTTTGCTTCAGCCGCGGTAAGTTGGAAGGACCTAGCCTTCGCTTTGGGAGCTTCTGTTGGAGACTCTTTTGTGTCTCTCTTTCCCACCAACTCGGGGCATTCAGATTTCTTGTGACCAGGTTGATAAAACTTGTAACAAACGGAAACTTTTCCGGGACATAGCGATGCAGTGTGCCCCGTCTTCCCACATACCGGACACGGCTTGTCTTTGAAGCGGCACTCACCCTTGTGCCCCTTTCCACATACTTTACAGCTTGGCGACCCGCCTTTAGTCTCCACCTTCTTCCCCGATTTAGCAGTTCTAGCTTTCTTTGTAGGGCTTGGATTCACATCTTGTGCCCTTCGTTCACCCCTTTCAACTTGTTTCTTAAACTCGATTTCCCGCTCCCGGGCGGTGTTGATAATCTCCGTGAGGGTTTCGTATTTTGACGGAGTCATGAACTCCCGGTACTCGGCACTCAGCATGTTGTAATAGTAGTATATCTTTTGCTCTTCAGTGGTGACTAACTCGTCACAAAATCTCAGCTTATCCATGAAGATGTCCGTGATCTTATCAATTGTTTCACCCTTTTGTCTTAGCTGGATGAATTCTTCCTTGATCCTGTTAATAACCGCTTTGGGACTGTGGTGTTTAAGGAATGGTACCTTAAACTCGTCCCAAGTCATAACCCTCGCCGCTTCGGCTCCCATTTCCTTCTTTTTATTGTCCCGCCAATCTTTGGCTTGATTTCTCAATTGACCCGTTCCGTAAGCAACAAAGTCACCTACGTCATAGTGGGTTCGTTCAAACACTCCTTCGACATCACTTATCCATCTTTGACAAATTATCGGGTCAACCTCCCCGTTATAGATTGGCGGTTTACACGCCATGAATTCCTTATACGAACACCCTTTGCGTTTTCCCGACTTTTCTTTTATAAGGTTGACATTATCTTCCAACCTTTTGACTCGCTCTTCAACAAGCGACAACACCGTGCTTTGAATCTTGTCTATAAACCCGGATAGACTTCCTTCAATTGCCTTCCCTACCTCTTCGGCAATTATCTCTTTCATTTGTTCGGTGCTTGTTTGCACCGGATTATCATCATTCCCATCAGAGATCTTGAAACTGAAATGTTTACATTTAAACGTTAAACATTTCATTTATAACATTGCTTCATTTGTTTCGGTTTAGCCAAGTTCCTAACTTGCTTTAACCGTTCACATTTAATGCACTTTCCGGGTTTGAGTATGTTAACACACTCTTCCCATGCATCTCAATTCATTTCTCATTTCTTACATAAGACCTAATTTATTAGCATAATAAGTTAATTCTTACCGGACGATTGATCGAGCTTGAACCGAACACTTTGTTGACAACCTAAAGCTCTGATTACCAACTTGTAACTCCCATCTAATTTTACTTGAATTTAATAATAGTTTATACCATTTTTAATAAACGATGCTACTTAACATAGATTTCATAAGAGAAGTTCATAAGTAGCATAATCCTTAGTCAACTAACGACTAAGTTAAAACATTTCAAAAGATGTTTAACTATTGTTTACAACCCATAAACATAGTCTATTAAAGATTTAAAACATTGCGGAAGCTTGTAAGTAGTGTTCGGTTCTTCAAAATCTAGCTCGATCATCTTCCGGTTACTTTTCAACATCACCTAAGATTAAAACCATAACAAATGTTAGTTTTGATCAAGTTAAATTGGATACAAACAAGTTCCAAGAGTCAACATGTCACACCCCGATTTCCACGTGTCTCACCGGTGGGCCCGGTGGGGGATTACCTTGACGATGTTGGCAACAATATAGTCAAACCACACAATTATATAATGCACAGCGGAAGCTTAAAGATAAATATATAAATTTCAACCTCTGGTTGTAATATCAAATGTATTACAGAAGTTGAATATATCCACAGCGGATCGTAAATAAACATAAAATATTGTTCCATCAGATACTGCAATCAAGCTTGCGAGACTTATCACGACGCTAGGGAGCTAATACCAGCCAATTTACGTTTAGGTACCTGCACTTAATCTTTTTGGGGAAAATACGTCAGTTTACACTGGTAAATACATTCAACTGACACATTTGAAAATGTTTATTAAAATTGATTTGAATGCACAAGGCACAAACTCTTTTATAACTTGGGAAAATTATAATAAAATCTTGTGAACGTTTTACATGTTCTTTTATGCGTTTAGTAGCCCGGGTCGTGCCGGGTTAAAGATTTACAGACTCACCACGTTTGCGTAAAACCGTAGTATAAAAACCAACGGCTACGTCTTTTAATTTAATGTCGACACTTTATACCGGGTGTACGCCTACACCGGGATGTCGATGGTCGTGGCCATTTCGTAAAATGATGCCAAGGATATCCGGGACAACGGTCATTAAACCCCCCAAAGGCTTTTAAGAAACAAAACTGTTTAAATGAGCCGATCATATTATTTAATTAACCACCTAAGCGATGGAAGAATATAATGCTCAATCAAGCGGTATTAATATACCGTAACCCAAGCCCATATAGGGGAAATAAGTTAAAGTATTTACCTTTGCAAGTATATTTCCTTAATTGGATTAAATCACCGATAGCTTTTACTGGGGCTCCTAATCTGGAACGAAGGTTTTAATTAACCTCTTAGAATCCTAACGAGTCTTTATAATGGCCGTAGCCTAGACCGGTTGGTTCCGATATATATAGGTATGGTTTAATCGCGCGAAAAGGCGAAAACCGAGGATGGAGTGTGATTCTGACCCAACAAGTTCAGAGACTTGTTTTATATGGGTTTATGGTTCACACTCTGGAAATTTGGGGTTCAAATAATATAATTTGACCCGTATCGGCTAATTTATGAAAACTAGTTTCATAAGCCGAACCGTGCGCGCGATAGGCGAAACGGTTAACCATGAGAGTCGTACGCTTATTTCCTAAGTCAATATGCCTTAAATGGGTTGTGGTATCAGTAGGATACCTCCCGTGACGCCCGTAACGAGTTTAAGTTAATATTATGCCCCGTAGGGGCTTTTTGGTCATTTTAAAGACTTTTAAAGAGCTTTTCGAGTTCTACAGGAAATCTGAGTTTCCCGAACAGCTTATAAAGCTTAAAATACTTTATTTATTATTTAAAATCAGTAGCAACTGGAATCGGGTCAAAAGACCTTGTAGAACTCATGTTTTGGCCGAAAAGGGCATATTCGGTATTTACCGAACCGTAGCCATAACCGCAGGTTATGAGCGAGGTAAAAATTATTAAAAATCTCTAAAATTCCCAAAATATTATTTTAATACAGTGGGTAAAAGTTTTGGTGACGAAATTTTGGTTTAGATAGGTGTTATGCTAATTGCGCCGTTAATTACTAAAGTTTACTTTAAAGGCGCCATTTAGCATAACTCTCATTCTAGACCTCGGATTGACGTGAAACTTTAAGGACATGCTTATAATTTAATAAGCAAGGTTCTGGTCCGTTCACGTGTCCGAAATACTCGTTTTAATTTCAAAAGGCCGTTACGGTCAACTTTTAGGCGAATGACGGAAATGCGCATAAGACTCGGATAACTCATGAACCGATCACAGAGGTTTATACCAACATGTGACCTGGTCCTAAGAGAGTCCTAAGGCATATCTATACCTTACTAAAACGGGTCAGAACTGAAGTCAAAGCAAAAGTCAAACTTTTGCGACATACGGCTCCGAACCGGTTCAATATAGCAAATGGTCGATTCAAACGAGCGCAAACAAGTTTATATACTTATTATCATGTTTTATGATTATCAAAATAGGTTCCTTAGTATGTACATTACAGATTATGCATAAATCGCTAAAATAGCTTTCTGTTGACTTTTTAACCGCACGTTTGACTCGATATTTGACATAGTTAGAGTGGTGATCAGGGGGAACCTTTTTAGAGGTTTATTACCCACATAATTACCTACTCAAAACTACTTTTGATCCGTCATAAGACTGAACCATTTGTAAGTTATTGCAATGACAACCGTTAGTTACGACGGTTGTGTTTATAGGCTAAAACTATGGAAATGTATGACCAAAATGGTTGTAAACGACTTACAGAAGTGTGTTCTTGCTTATAGAGCAGAGAAGGGTGCTTGGGAGCTCCTTAGAATGATCAGAGATGTATGTTTGAGTTGTGTGAATGTTATGAGCCAATGTGGCTTATTTATAGTGCTCAAAAGCTTTCAAGATCATTACACAACAGTCTACAATTGATCATGGATCATGGGCAGGTGTCCCTAAGGTGTATGGGTCAAGTGTAGGGTGCCCATGCCTCATTTATTGAGGTTTGATCGTTCACAATGCTCAAAAGGCAAGAAACTACAATGTTTCTGCATCTGGGCACTTTACGCGACCCGCATGGGAGTTCCCATGCACTTTTACGCGGGTCGCCTAAAGTTCAAATATCAGGCGTGTAATTTAGGAGGCTCGCGGCCCGCCTACACTTAAGCCTAACCTTCACGCGGGTCGCGAGAGGTCTGTTTTTTCAGATTTTTAAAATCTTTTGTAATGATTATCAGAATCCGGTAATTAATAACGAAATCTTTCGTAATGATTTACCTGACCTTTCGGGTTTGAAGGGGTAACTTTGCGGTTTGGCCCTCGGTTATTTACCGATAGGGGCCTCGTGTTATATACCCGCATTATAAAGTCCCCGGTTAGTTTATTAATTATTTGGAAAGCCTTAACTTTCACTGTTGACGCTTTTAACCCTTCTCATACGAATTTGAGTATAACTCTTTCGTTTTAAGACGGAACTTCGCGGAATTTATACAGTATATTCTAGCGAGTGTATAATACTGTTACGAAGCCTTGGGAACGTTAAAGGGTCACTCAGAGGTATAATTAAACATGTTGACACAGTTAACCCCTGTAGCTCGTAATCTCTCACTTTCTTCCGTGTTTTGCTTCCGTACGATTTATGATTTATTCGTTTGAAGGTACAAGCGTTATTTAGGGTTACTATACAGTATATTTACCCTTGTTGACATTTATAACCCTCGAATTTATATACTTTCAAGGTTTGTCAAAATTAGTCCTTTATTTAATATCAATGCCACGTGTAAACAAATGACACATGTTAACACATTATTGGACACAAAAATTCGAGGTGTTACATCCTCACCCCCTTAAAATAAATCTCGACCCGAGATTTACTCAAATAAATAGGGGTACTTTTCTTTCATTGTAGCTTCGACTTCCCACGTATATTCAGGACCTCTACGAGCATCCCATTTGACCTTTACAATCGGTACGTGCTTTCTGCGAAGCTTCTTTACTTGTCGATCCTCAATCGACAAAGGTTTTTCGATGAACTTTAAGCTCTCATCTATATGCACATCTGTATGCGGAATCACCAATGATTCATCGGCGAAGCACTTCTTGAGATTGCAGATGTGGAACACATTGTGAATTCCATTGAGCTCTTCAGGCAAGTTCAACTTATAGGCGACTGACCCGACCCGTTCAATGACCTCAAAAGGTCCTATGTATCTCGGACTCAGTTTGCCTTTCTTGCCGAAACGCATCACCCCCTTCCAGGGTGATACCTTAAGCAACACTTTTTCACCTACTTCGAAGTGAAGATCCTTACGTTTTGGATCAGCGTAGCTTTTCTGCCTATCGCGGGCAGCCTTGAGACGTTCCCTGATCTGGACAATCTTGTCCGTTGTCTGGAAAACAATCTCTGGTCCTGATAATTGGACCTCTCCTACTTCCGCCCAACAAACAGGCGATCTGCATTTCCTACCGTATAATGCCTCGAAAGGCGCAGCCTTTATGCTGGTGTGGTAGCTATTATTGTAGGAGAATTCGATTAGGGGTAGGTTCTTATCCCAGTTACCGCCTAAATCGATTGCACATGCACAAAGCATGTCTTCTAGCGTTTGGATAGTACGCTCACTTTGACCGTCCGTCTGTGGATGGTAAGCCGTACTAAAGTTTAAACGCGTGCCCAAAGATTGCTGGAAACTCTTCCAGAAATGAGACGTGTACCTGGTATCCCTGTCCGAGATAATAGTCACAGGTATGCTGTGTAAGGCTACAATCTTATCAACATAAAGTTGGGCTAACATATCGGAGCTATACGTCTCCTTGATGGGTAGAAAATGAGCTGATTTAGTCAGCCTATCGACTATGACCCATATTGTATCGTTTCCTTTCCTGTTTTTGGGTAACTTGGTTATGAAGTCCATAGTTATGCATTCCCACTTCCACTCGGGAAGTTCAGGCTGTTGTAGCAAGCCAGACGGCTTTTGGTGCTCGGCTTTGACTTGAGCACAAGTCAAGCACTTTGCTACGTGGGCGGCTACAGACTTTTTCAAGCCTATCCACCAATAATTTGCCTTTAAATCTTGGTACATCTTATCAGCACCAGGATGAACTGAGTATTTGGAACTATGGGCTTCCTGGAGAACAACATCTCGTAGTCCCCCATAAATCGGAACCCATATACGTCCATTCAGCCTCAAGATTCCATCCTTGCTAAGAGTCAACTGCTCCTCAGTTACTCCCAGCTTTTCATTTGGATAGTTAGCTTCCAACACAGCCTCTCGCTGTGCAGCTAATATCCTTTCAATTAGATTGTTCTTGACTTCAATGCTCTTGGCATTGATTCGAATGGGTTTTACCCTTTCTTTCCTGCTTAAGGCATCAGCGACTACATTCGCTTTGCCGGGATGGTACCTGATCTCGCAATCATAGTCATTCAGGGTCTCCATCCAACGGCGCTGCCTCATGTTCAATTCCTTCTGGTTGAACAGGTGCTGGAGGCTTTTGTGATCAGAATAAACCACAAATTTAATACCATAGAGGTAATGCCTCCACAATTTTAGTGCAAATACAACGGCACCCAACTCCAAATCATGGGTGGTGTAATTCTTTTCGTGCACCTTTAATTGCCTTGAAGCATAGGCATTCACCTTGCCCTTCTGCATAAGCACACACCCCATGCCTGTGTGTGATGCATCGCAGTAAACTACAAATTCATCTGTGCCCTCTGGCAATGTCAGCACAGGTGCGTTGCTTAGCTTTTGCTTCAGTATTTCGAAGGACTCTTGCTGCTTTGGGCCCCAAATATACTTTTCTTTCTTCTTGGTCAAGGAAGTCAAGGGCGCAGCAATCCTCGAAAAATTTTCAATAAACCTCCGGTAGTATCCTGCTAACCCCAGGAAACTACGGATTTCGGTAGGCGTCTTTGGCTCTTGCCAGTTCATGACCGCCTCTACCTTAGCGGGATCCACTTGGATACCACGCTCACTCACAACGTGTCCTAAAAACTGAACCTCTCGTAGCCAGAATTCACATTTCGAGAATTTGGCGTAGAGTTTCTCACGCTGTAGTAAGTCGAGAATGCAACGGAGGTGCTTCTCGTGGTCTGCTTGGTTCTTGGAATATATAAGGATATCGTCGATGAAGACTATGACGAATTTGTCCAAATACGGCTTGCAGACGCGATTCATGAGATCCATGAACGCAGCCGGTGCATTTGTGAGCCCAAAAGGCATCACTAGGAACTCGTAATGACCATAGCGAGTCCTAAATGCTGTCTTATGTACATCCTCATCTCTGACCCTTAGTTGATGATAACCCGACCTCAAGTCGATCTTGGAGAAGTAGCTTGCTCCTTGCAGCTGATCGAATAGATCATCGATCCTTGGTAAAGGATATCTATTCTTTATGGTAACTTTATTTAGTTCTCGATAGTCGATGCACAACCGCATCGATCCGTCCTTCTTCTTTACAAATGGGACAGGAGCTCCCCAGGGAGATGAACTAGGTCTGATAAAGCCTTTCGCCAGCAGTTCATCCAACTGGGTCCTCAGTTCTTTCATTTCCGTTGGAGCTAATCTGTAAGGTGCTCTGGCTATCGGAGCTGCTCCAGGAATGATGTCAATTCTGAACTCCACTTGTCTATCTGGCGGCAAACCAGGTAGTTCTTCGGGAAAAACTTCGGAATATTCAGAAATGACAGGAAGATCCTCGATCTTCGGCTTAGGTTCTTCAATTATCACCTGAGCCATGTAAATTACACAGCCTCTGTTCAAACACCTTGAAGCTTTCAGCATAGATACGTCTTCGGGCAATCCGTACTGCGTATCCCCTCGAATGGTAAGTGATTCACCACTCGGAGTCTTTAGCACTATATGCCTCTTGCCGCAAATGATTTGGGCCTGGTTATGGGATAACCAGTCCATGCCTAGCACAATGTCAAAACCCGCTAATTTGAAGGGAAGTAGAGATAAAGGAAAAGAATGGTTCCTAATGGACATTTCACATCCTTCTAAAACAGTAGAGACGGTTTCGATCGTGCCGTCTGCTAACTCTACTTCGTATTTCGCATCAAGGGTTTTGATAGGCATATTTAGTAGTTGGCAAAATTTCTGGTCTACAAAGGATTTATCAGCGCCAGAATCGAATAGTACTCTTGCAAATATATTATTTACGAGGAAAGTACCTGTAAGCACGTTGTCGTTCTGGACCGCTTCCTTTGCATCCATGCGAAAAACTCTCGCATTTGACTTCTTTGTCTCTTCCGCCTTCTTGGCATACTTTGGGCAATTACTCTTGATGTGCCCTTTTTCATTACAACCATAGCAGGTTGCATCCTTGATCTTCTTGCACTCCACAGTCTTATGATCCTTGGACTTGCATAGTCCACAGGAAGGAGTCTTTGATTGTGATTGTGAGTTAGATGCAAATCTGCATTTCCCAGAGTGGGGTTTCTTGCATATCTTGCAGTTGGGCCTTTCACCAGTTTGCCCATCCTTCTTTGCCTCCGACCCTCTTTTGCCTTCACCGTTTCCACGGTGCTTCTTCCCGGATCTTCGTGTGGTATCATCCTCACGTTTTCTCTTCTCAGCCTCCTTGCTCCTTAGTGTCCTCAGACGGACACCATCTAAAGTTAGAGACAAGGAGAGGTCAGTAACTGACCTGAAGGTCGTCGGCCGAGAAGCCTTTACGCTAGCCTTTATTGCAGGCTCTAATCCCCCAATGAAACGGGCGATTCTTCTGGGTTCTGGTGTCACAAGGTATGGAACTAGACGAGACGTGGTATTGAAACTCGTCAAATACGCCTGGCAGTCCAGGTTCGTCATCACCAGTGAGACAAAATCAGCCTCTATCTTCTCAACCTCGTGCTGAGGGCAGTAGTTTTCTTTAATGAGAGCAATAAATTCCTCCCATGTCATTTTGTACAAAGCAGACTTACCAGATGCCTGCACCAACGCCCTCCACCACGCCAGGGCCTCGCCCTTAAAAGACTGGGACACATACTTCACCACATCCCTCGCTGCACACCCGCTGATGTCCACAATAGTGTCCATCTCGTCTAGCCAGGTGATACAATCAACGGCACCTTTCTCCCCTGTAAACTCCCGGGGCTTACATGATACAAAGTATTTGTAGGTGCAACCCTTAGCACTGGATGCGTCAGTATATTCTCTATCGCGATGAACGCTGTGCTCAGTGGACGAGTGTTTGTCGTCATCTTTCTTGGGTTCAGAGGGTGGTTTGGAGTGTGTCTTTGGTTTAGAGGGTGGTTTTGACACGGATCTGCCTTGGGACTCAGTATATTGACGATCAAGAGCTGCCTGAACAGCATTGTCAATCAGAGCCTTCAGTTGTGCGCCTGTCAGATGCACTGGCGTATTGTCATAGTCATCTTCATTTGTGTGGCTGTTCTCTCCATTGGGATCCGCCATTGTAACTTGAATCTGTTACAGAAGATAACAAAATTTTATTTAGGAGATTATTATATAATTGTCTTTTTATGACAATTTGTCAACCATGGTACAGAGACCATATTCGGTTAACTTATTATTTCATTACAATATTAGGATTTGAATATATCCTATTTCAGCTATATAAATAGTGTTGGCGGCATAAAGCCTAATCATGATGATGTTTTATAATATTAACCGAGATTTCAGAGAATCAAAGGCATAGAGATTTGAACCGTAGTTCTTTTATCTCTTTCTGACAGGGAGTCATAGACCACCACTGCATTTTGTCGTTATAAGACAATTATTACGGCCCATAGGCACTATACCTCTAATGGATGTTTTGATATGGTTGGCCCGTAGGCACTACATCTCTAATGGATGTTTTCAATAATATTGGCCCGTAGGTACTACATCACTAATGGATGTTTTAATAATACTGGCCCGTAGGCACTACATCACTAACGGATGTTTTTAATAATATTGGCCCGTAGGCACTACATCACTAATGGATGTTTTAATAATACTGGCCCGTAGGCACTACATCACTAACGGATGTTTTTAATAATATTGGCCCGTAGGCACTACATCACTAATGGATGTTTTAATAATACTGGCCCGTAGGCACTACATCACTAACAGATGTTTTTAATAATATTGGCCCGTAGGCACT